>NC_042629.1:12348118-12689364 GCF_901001135.1 Rhinatrema bivittatum | reverse complement strand
CTCTCTCTCTCGTCTCTCTCTCTCTCTCTCTCTCTCTCTCTCTCTCTCTCTCTCTCTCTCTCTCTCTCTCTCCCCTCCCCGGAGCCTGAAACAGGCTGTCTGGGACTATCGTGGATGGCGGTAATCCTTTTCAGGCCCGTAACACAGTCCATAACGCGAGGTTGTAGTTATTAGCCGCGATAGCAGCCGCGCTAACACTGCGGCTGTTTCACCGCACACGATACACAGGTTCCCGCTTTACATATGCTCCGCCCCAACTCCGCCCCCTGAATACCAAATGACTAATTTGCATTCGCAAATCGCGTTAACAGCTGTTAACGCGATTTGTGAATTTATCGCACGCGGTAAAGTGCTTGGAAAATGAGGCCCTTAGTCATGTAACATATTAGTGTGCTAAAGGAAGTTTTGTTTTTTTTGCAGGTGTTTGTTAGATCTCGTATGTTCTATAACAAAGGTCCTTGAAGTAACAACTCTGTTGCTTGGTATTGACTGGTTAAATGTATCATCAGGACACGCTAGAGAGATAAAGTTCCTGGATGGAATAAATGATAGCTTTATGGAGCAATTGGTTCAGGAACCGAAGAGAGAGCGAGCAATTTTAGATGTAATTCTCAGTGGAGAACAAGAATTGGTGAGAGAGGTAATGGTGGTGGGGCCGCTTGGCAATAGTGATCATAATATGATCAAATTTGATTTAATGACTGGAAGGGGGACAGTAAGCAAATCCACGGCTCTCATGCTAAACTTTCAAAAGGGAAACTTTGATAAAATGAGAAAAATAGAAAAAAACTGAAAGGAGCAGCTACGAAAGTAAAAAGTGTGCAAGAGGCATGGTCTTTGTTAAAAAAAATACCATCCTAGAAGCACAATCCAGATGCATTCCACACATTAAGAAAGGTGGAAAGAAGGCAAAACGAATACCGGCATGGTTAAAAAGGGAGGTGAAAGAAGCTATTTTAGCCAAAAGATCTTCATTCAAAAATTGGAAGAAGGATCCAACAGAAGAAAATAGGATAATGCATAAACATTGGCAAGTTAAATGTAAGACATTGATAAGACAGGCTAAGAGAGAATTTGATGGCCGTAGAGGCAAAAAACTCACAGTAAAAACCTTTTTTTAAATATATCCGAAGCAGAAAGCCTGTGAGGGAGTCAGTTGGACTATTAGATGATCGAGGGGTTAAAGGGGCACTTAGAGAAGACAAGGCCATCGCGGAAAGATTAAATGATTTCTTTTCTTCTGTGTTTACTGAAGAGGATGTTGGGGAGGTACCCGTAATGGAGAAGGTTTTCATGGGTAATGATTCAGATGGACTGAACCAAATCACAGTGAACCTAGAAGATGTGGTAGACCTGATTGACAAACTTAAGAGTAGTAAATCACCTGGACCGGATGGTATACACCACAGAGTTCTGAAGGAACTAAAAAATGAAACTTCAGACCTATTAGTAAAATTTGTAACTTATCATTAAAATCATCCATTGTACCTGAAGACTGGAGGATAGCTAATGTAACCCCCCATATTTAAAAAGGGCTCCAGGGGCGATCCGGGAAACTACAGACCGGTTAGCCTGACTTCAGTGCCAGGAAAAATAGTGGAAAGTATTCTAAACATCAAAATCACAGAACATATAGAAAGACATGGTTTAATGGAACAAAGTCAGCATGGCTTTACCAAGGCAAGTCTTACCTCACAAATCTGCTTCACATTTTTGAAGGAGTTAATAAACATGAGGATAAAGCTGAACCTATAGATGTAGTGTACTTGGATTTTCAGAAGGCATTTGACAAAGTTCCTCATGAGAGGCTTCTAGGAAAAATAAAAAGTCATGGGATAGGTGGCGATGTCCTTTTGTGGATTACAAACTGGCTAAAAGACAGGAAACAAAGAGTAGGATTAAATGGACAATTTTCTCAGTGGAAGGGTGTGGGCAGTGGAGTGCCTCAGGGATCTGTATTGGGACCCTTACTTTTCAATATATTTATAAATGATCTGGAAAGAAATATGACAAGTGAGATAATCAAATTTGCAGATGATACAAATTATTCAGAGTAGTTAAAACACAAGCAGATTGTTATAAATTGCAGGAAGACCTGGTGAGGCTGCAAAATTGGGCAGCAAAATGGCAGATGAAATTTAATGTGGACAAGTGCAAGGTGATGCATATAGGGAAAAAATAACCCATGCTACAGTTACACAGTGTTAGGTTCCATATTAGGTGCTACTACCCAAGAAAAAGATCTATGCGTCATAGTGGATAACACTTTGAAATCGTCGGTTCAGTGTGCTGCGGCAGTCAAAAAAGCAAACAGAATGTTGGGAATTATTAGAAAGGGAATGGTGAATAAAATCTGTATCACTCCATGGTGAGACCCGCACCTTGAATAGTGGGGGTAATTTTCAAAGGAGTTACGTGCATAAATGTAACTACTATTGTAGCAATTTTCAAAAGCCATTTACTCACGTAAAGTGACTTATGCGAATAAATCCTGTGGACGATTCAATGGCATATATTGTAGCAATTTTCAAAAGCCCACTTACTCGAGTAAAGTGCATTTACATGCGTAAAACCCAGATTTACGCATGTACATGCTTTTTAAAATCCGCCCCCACTGTGTACAATTCTGGTCGCCGCATCTCAAAAAAGATATAATTGCGATGGAGAAGGTACAGGGAAGGGCTACCAAAATGATAAAGGGAATGGAACAGCTCCCCTATGAGGAAAGGACTAAAGAGTTAGGACTTTTCAGCTTGGAGAAGAGACCAGCTGAGGGGGGATATGATAGAGGTGTTTAAAATCATGAGAGGTCTAAAAACTGGTAGATGTGAATTGGTTTTTTACTCTTTCGGATAATAGAAAGACTAGGGGGCACTCCATGAAGCTAGCATGTGGCACATTTAAAAACTAATCGGAGAAAGTTCTTTTTCACTCAACGCACAATTAAACTCTGGAATTTGTTGCCAGAAGATGTGGTTAGTGCAGTTAATTTAGCTGTGTTAAAAAAGGATTGGATAAGTTCTGGAGGAGAAGTCCATTACCTGCTATTAATTAGTTGAACTTAGATAATAACCACCGCTATTACTAGCAATGGTAACATGGAATAGACTTAGTTTTTTGGGGGTACTTGCCAGGTTCTTATGGCCTGGATTGGCCACTGTTGGAAACAGGATGCTGGGCTTGATGGACCCTTGGTCTGACCCAGTATGGCATGTTCTTATGTAAGGTAACTATGTTAATGATGCCATCCAGCAGTGTTTCTGCATATTGGGACAAAAGGTGAAAGGCTGCCAACCCTTAACCTGACTGACTAGGTCTCGCTGCTAATACTAAACGGATTTCTCATGTCACCCCCAACGCTGCATTCTACGTGGTCCAGAGGTTAAAACTATCTGTGGACTATTCAAAATTGATGTAATTTTGATTATTTGTACCCCTCTTTACAAAACATTTTGAAAAAAGCGGCTTACAATGAGTACTGAATACATACAGTATAAACCATAATATAAATAAAACCCTAACAGTGATACTTTGTTTTATATTTATATTATTTTTTATAATGTATGAATTCACTGTGCCTTATAAGCTGCTTGTTTCAAAATGTTTGGTAAAGGTGTGATATAAATAAATCAATTCTGAAGAACGTAAGATATACCTTACTGGTTCAGTCAAGGGTCCATCAAGCCCAGCATCTTGTTTCCAACGGTGGCCAGTCCAACCCTAACATTAGATAGATCTCAAGCTACTATTCCTTATTGATTAATAGCAGTTTATGCATTTTTCCTCTAGAAACTTATCCAAATCTCTTTTAAACCCAGTTACACTAACTGTATTAACCACATCCTATGGCAATGATTTCCAGAGCTTTACTATCAGGCCGATACAGTACGGAGCGCACTGTTAACCTGCCCATGGACGCGCGTTTTCCCTTACCTCTTATTCTGTAAGGGGCGGAAAACGCACGTCCAAGCCGTGGCACCTAATAGCGCCCTCAACATGCAAATGCATGTTGAAGGCCCTATTAGGTATGCCCGCGCGATACAGAAAGTAAAATGTGCAGCCAAGCCGCACATTTTACTTTAAGAAATTAGCGCCTACCCAAAGGTAGGCGCTAGTTTCTGCCGGCACCGGGAAAGTGCACAGAAAAGCAGTAAAAACTATTAAGTCGGAGGTCCCGAAGGGTAAAAAAAGTAAAAGAAAAAAAATTTAAAATGGGCCGGCAGCTGTTGGGCCGAAAACTGGATTCTCAATTTTGCCAGCGTCCGGTTTCCGAGCCCATGGCTGTCAGCGGGCTCGAGAACCTACATAGGCAAAATTGAGCGTCGGCTGTCAAACCTGCTGACAGCCGCCCTTCTGGGTCAAAAGGAGGCGCTAGGGACGCGCTAGTGTCCCTAGCGCCTCCTTTTGTCCGTTACTACCACACCACCTAATTTAAATACAGAATCGCGCACACAGACGAGTGGCCTGTGCGTGCGCCGGGAGAGCGGGTGTTCTCCGCTCTCCTGCGGACTTTACTGAATCGGCCCGTATGTGCTGAGTGAAAAGAATTTTCTTTGATGTTTTAAATGAGCTACATGCTAACTTCATGAAGTGCCCCCTAGTTCTTCTATTATCTGAGGAGAGTAAATAACCGATTTACATTAACCTGTTCAAGCACTTTCATGATTTTATAGACCTCTATCATATCCCCCTCAGTCATCTTTTCTCCAAACTGAACAGCCCTAACTTCTTTAGCCTTTCCTCATAGGGGAGCCATTCCATGTCCCTTATCATTTTGGTCACCCTTTTCTCCAGTGCAACTATATGTTTCCTGAGATGTGGGTGAACAGAATTGCGCACAGTATTCATGGTGTGGTCCTCACCATGGAGCGATACAGAGGCATTATGACATTTTATTCACCATTCCCTTCCTAATAATTCCTAACATTCTGTTTGCTTTTTTGACTGCCACAGCATACTGAACCGACGATTTCAATGTGTTATCCACTATGACACCTAGATCTCTTTCTTGGGTTGTATCACCTAATATGGAACCCAACATTGTGTAATTATAGCATGGGTTATTTTTCCCTATATGCATCACCTTGCACTTATCCACATAAAATTTCATCTGCCATTTGGAAGCCCAATCTTCCTGTCTCACAAGGTCCTCCTACTATTTATCACAATCCATTTGAGATTTAACTACTCTGCATAATTTATGTCATCCACAAATTTGATCAGCTCACTTGTACCCCTTTTCAGATCATTTATAAATATATTAAAAAGCACCAGTTCAATTAAGATCCCTGAGATATTTCACTGATTACCTTTTTTCTACTATGAAAACAGACCATTTAATCCTACTCTCTGTTTCCTGTATTTGAACCAGTTTGCAATCCACAAAAGGACATCACCTCCTATCCCATGACATTTAGTTTTCTTAGAAGCTCTCATGAAGGAATTTGTCTAATGTCTTCTGAAAATCCAAATACATCACATCTACTGATTCATATTTCGCCACATGTTTATTTACCCCTTCAAAAAATGTAGGAGATTCTTTCCTTGGGTAAATCCATGCTGGCTGTGTCCCATCAAACCATGTCTATCTAAATGCTTTGTGATTTTATTCTTTATAATAGTTTCCACAATTTTTCCTTGCACTGAAGTCAGGCTCACTGATTTATAGTTTCCCGGATCACCCCTGGAGCTCTTTTTAAATATCGGGGTTACATTGGCCACCTTCCAGTCTTCAGATACAGCGGATGATTTTAATAATAGATTACAAATTAATTGTAATAAGTCTGAAATTTCATTTTTTAGTTCTTTCAGAGCCCTGGAGTGTACACCATCTGTCCAGGTCATTTACTACTCTTCAGTTGGTCAATCTGGCCTACCACATCTTCCAGGTTCACCATGATTTGGTTCAGTTCATCTGTATTGTCACCCTTGAAAACCGTCTCTGAATGGGTATCTCCCCAGCATCTTCATCAGAAAACACCAAAGCAAAGAATTTGTTTAATCTTTCCGCGATGGCCTTATCTTCTCTGTGCCCCTTTAAGCCCTCGATCATCTAAAGAACCAACCAACCTCCTCGCAGGCTTTCTGCTTCGGATATATTTTTAAAGGTTTTTATGAATTTTTGCCTCTATGCCAACTTCTTTTCATATTCTCTCTTAGCCTGTCTTATTAATGTCTTACATTTAACTTGCCAATGCTTATGCTTTATCCTATTTTCTTCTGATGGATACTTCTTCCAATTTTTGAATGAAGATCTTTTGGCTAAAATAGCCTCTTTCACCTTACATTTTAGCCTTGCCGGCAAATGTTTGACATTCCTTTAACCATTCTTAATACGTGGAGTACATCTGGACTGTGCTTCTAAGAAGGTATTTTTTAAGAAAATCCATGCCTGTTGCAAACTCTTAACCTTTGTAGCTGCACTTTTCATTTTTCTCAACCATTTTCAATGTTTTCCTTTTGAAAGTTTAGTGCTAGAGCCGTGGATTTACTTTCTGTCCCCCTTCCAGTCATTAATTCAAATTTGATCATATTATGATCACTATTGCCAAGTGGCGCCACCACCGTTTCCTCTTTCACCAAATCCTGCACTCCACTGAGAATTAAATCTAAAATTGCTCCCTCTCTCGTCGGTTCCTGAACCAATTGCTCCATAAAACTATCATTTATTCCATCCAGGAACTTCATCTCTCTAGCGTGTCCTGATGTTACACTTAGTCACTATTGGTGTAATTGAAATCACCTATTATTACAGCATTACCAATTTGGTTTGCTTCCCTAATTTCTCTTAGCATTTCACTGCCCATCTCATCCCCAACTCACAAGGGATTTCTATCCATAAAGATTCAATTGTGCATTTCGTCTCTTATAAGATCCTTATCCTGTTGGACTCTGTGCCATTACGGACATAAAGTGCCACTGTTAAGAAAGTCCGGTGATGATGGTGGACCTTTAGCCTGAGGTGGCATTGGTACTACCTGAAGGGGTAAGCCCCTCCTGGTCTCCACCGTCGAGTGGCGAGGCTAGAGCGATGCAAGGGCCAACGGGAACTTTACCACTACCAGCCCTCGTTCCACGCAGATTGAGCCCTTGAGTACCGGTGCCGGCCGGTCTTAAGAGGGCCCCTGTGCAGAGAAGTGGTGAAGGCGTGGGTAGCAGGCAACGTAAGGTCCAGTCCAGTGGTCGGTGGCAGGCAGCAATCAGGCAACGTGAGGTCCAGTCAAGTGGTCGGTGGCAGGCGGCAAACAGGCAACGTGAGGTCCAGTCCATGGTCAGGTAACGAGGAGATCTGTCGAGGGGAAGCAGAGCGAGGATGGGACAAGTGGGCTGGAAGAAGGAACAGGAGACTAGAAACAGGCAAGTGGAAGAGGTCAGGAACAGGCAGGCATGGATCAGGAATGCAGAAGAACACTGAGTGAGGAACGGCAGGCAGGAACCCGAGGCGAGAAGACCTGTTGCCAAGTCGTTGGGCAGAGGTTGCCGCTGAAGCTAAATAGGGGCCGGACCCGACGTCATCAGGAGGAGTTGGCGGCATATCCCTGCCACAGGCCCTTTAAATTCCTGCTGGCTGTGCACGCACGCACGCCTAGGAGATGGGGCTGAAGAGGCTGAAGTCGGCGTCGTCCCTGCTCGTGGCTGACTCGGAGCGGCCCCAGCGGCATGGGGAGAGCATCGGCCCTGCCGGGGGAATACAGGCACCGCAACCAGGGAGCCAGGAGCTGAAGAGGAGCATTGGGGAGTCATCCCAAGGCCAGTAGGCCTAACAATACCCCCCTTCTAGGCCCCCTCCCAGGAGGTTTAGGCTTGTTGGGATGAGAAGTGTGAAATTCCTGCAGGAGGGTTCTATCCAAGATGTTGGCGGCAGGTTCAAAGGAGTTTTCCTCTGGGCCAAACCCCTTCCAGGCGAGTAGATACTCCCACCTCCAACCTCTCTTCCTAATGTCCAACACATCACGTACTTGGTAGTAGGGATGTGAATCAGGCTTCGGACGATTGAAAATATCATCGATATTTTCAAAATCGTCAGAAATCGGGGGCTCCCCCGAAATGATAGGAAAACCCCACGATATTGATTGTGGGGGTTCTCTTATCATTTTGGGGGAGGGTGGGAAAAACGGCACACAGAAATAACCCCTAAACCCACCCCGACCCTTTAAAACGAATCCCTTTGCTTCCCCCACCCCCGACCCCCCCCCCAAAACATTTTAGGTACCTGGTGGTCCATTTTGGCGCCGGCCATCCAGTGCTCCCTCCATGTGACAGGGGCCAGCCAATGGCACGGATACCCTGTCACATGGTAAGGGCAAAGGGCCATCGGCGCCATTTTGATTAGTGGCAGTCGACAGCCCGGGAGCGGGAGATCGCTCCCGGGACCCCCACTGGACCACCAGGTACCTGTAAAATGTTTTTTGGGGGGGGTCGGGAGGGTGGGGGAAGCAAAGGGATTAGTTTTAAAGGGTCAGGTGGGTTTATTGTATATCGGCTCGGGTGCAGCCGATAAACAAAACCGCGATCGGGCCCGATGAAAAAAAAACCACATGTGAATCAGAACCGGAATCCAAACCGATTCCGGTTCCGATTCATATCTTTACTTGGTAGATGGTGTAATCCTCCAAGACTAGAGGCTGAGGTTCTGGAGGTCTCTTGGTGGGCCAGGAGAGTACAACTGGCTTCAGGAGGGAGACATGGAAGGAGTTGTGGATCCTTAATGACGCTGGTAACTGTAGTTGATAGGTCACTGGTCCTATAGGGTGGAGTACTGGGAAGAGCTCAATGTAGTGAGGGGCCAATCACATGGATGGGAGTTTTAAGCGGATGAAGTGCGTGCTGAGCCAAACTTTGTCTCCAGGCCGAAATTGCGGAGCTGGCCTTCGATGTGCATCTGAGTTTTGTTTTTCTAGGCAGCTAGCCTCCTCAAGTAGACCATGGGTATCTTCCCATAGTTTGTGTAACTCCTGCGCGGTTAACTGGGCTACCGGTGAGGGAACTGTCAGAGGTATTGGTAGTGGAGGAAGTGGTTACCTTCCGTACACAACTTGGAAGGGTGATGACTTAGTGCTGGCAGAGATATGAGAATTGAGGGCAAACTCAGCCCATGGTAACAGGGCGGCCCAATCATTTTGTTGGGTATTAACATAGGAGCGGAGGAATTGTATCAGTGTGCGGTTCATCCTTTCCGCTTGGCCATTCGCTTGTGGGTAATAAGCGGTCGTGAAATCGAATCTGATATCAAACTTCTTGCAGAGCGCCCTCCAAAACTTTGCTGTGAACTGGGTGCTGTGGTCAGATACTAGATGTTTGGGGAGGCCATGAAGACGGAAGAGAGGTGCAAATTGAGGGGCCGATGGGAGCCCTGGAAGCGGGATGAAGTGTGCCATTTTGGAGAAGCGGTCGACCACTATCCAGATGGTAGTCTTGCCTTCGGAAGGTGGTAGGTCCACAATAAAATCAGTGGATATATACATCCAGGATTCTTTAGGCGCCAGTCGAGGCTGAAGCAGGCCCCAAGGTCGATCAGATAATGGTTTTTGCTGTGCACAAATGGAACACGCATCCACATAGGCTTGAATGTCTCTCCTCATGCTGGGCCACCAGTAGAACCACTGGATGGAATTCAAGGTACGCATCTGCCCTGTGTGCTCGGCTGTACGGGAGTCATGGGCCCACTGGAGAACCTTCTTGTGTAGTCGGTATGGCACGACCATCTTTCCCAGAAGTACGGAGACAACGGTTGCGAGCAACACATGAGTAGGATCGATGATATGGTGTTGTGGCTCTGGAGTGTCATCAGGGATGAATGAGTGAAACAAGACATCTGCTTTGATGTTCTTGGTCACGGGTCAGTAGAGGTGTGCATTCGTTCCTTACGAATTGGTAATCCGCAACAAATAGGGCCATATTCGTTGTATTCGTGGGGAGGCGAAACGTATCGCAATTCCCCACGAATACAACGAATCTTTGCCGAATTATTCGGCCGTCTAAAGGAGCCAATTTAAACAAATCCCCCACCCTCCTGACCCCCCCCCCCCCCAAGACTTACCAAAACTCCCTGGTTGTCCAGCGGGGGTCCGGGAGCCATCTCCTGCACTTACACCCTCAGCTGCCAGTAATCAAAATGGCGCCGATAGCCTTTGCCCTTACTATGTCACAGGGGCTACTGGTGCCATTGGTCAGCCCCGTCACATGGTAGGAGCAATAGATGGCTGGCGCCCCCGCTGGCTGGCGGGGGTGCCAGCCAGTGGGGGCGCCCCGATGGCTGGCGGACCCCCGCTGGACCACCAGGGACTTTTGGCAAGTCTTGGGGGACCCTCCTGACCCCCACAAGACTTGTCAAAAGTCCAGCGGGGGTCCGGGAGCGACCTCCTGCACTCGGGCCGTTGGATGCCAGTATTCAAAATTGCGCCGATAGCCTTTGCCCTCACTATGTCACAGGGGCCGACCAATGCCATTGGTCAGCTCCTATCAAATGGTAGGAGCACAAGATGGCGCCAACCATCCATTGCTCCTACCATATACAGCATTGCTCTCTGCTTCAACGGCAGGGGGAAATGTGGAAAAGAGGATTTACATTCAGACAACATCCAACAAGGCATTTATCTGGCAGTCTGGGTAAACAAGCATTGGAGTAACTTGCTTGATGCAGTGGTTACTACCCTTAACCATTAAGTCTTATGCTTCACCTTTGATGCAACTCCAACATTACTCTCTGCATCAACAGCAGGGATTGGCAGGAAATTTGAATCAAATAGTTACCAACAAGGGCCCTGATCTTGGTGGTCGGTGAAACAGATAAGTATGGGAAAATAAGTGTGGGAGCTTGCTGAGCAGACTGGATGGGCCGTTTGGTCTTTTTCTGCCATCAATTCTATGTTTCTATATGTGAAAGAGGGGTGGAGGGAGGGAAAGACAAATATACAAATTCCTGGTTTTTGCCTGTCCTCTGACTAGCTGTTTAATACAAAACATACAAACTCCTAATTTATGCCTACCTTCTGACTAACTATTTAATACAAAACATACAAACTCCTGGTTTATGCCTACCTTCTGACTAGCTTTTTAATACAAACACACAAAATTCCTGTTGTTTTTTTTTGCTTGCCTTCTGACTAGCTATTTAAATCAGACAAACAAACATACTAAAGAATATACCCTAATAGTTTACTTCTCCCCATAACTTTTAAGTTCTAAAATTTACCAAAGCAGCACTTACCAATTCTCTTCAGCCAACAGCAAGGTGATCCTCTCCTTTCAGTGCTCACAGCATTTTAAAGTTCGCAGGTAGTTTTAATCTCTGGACCTTGTAGAAACAATTTTGAAAATTGTAAAAAGTACTTTCAGATGTTGCACCTCCTTTTCGTGTGGGCAAACTATGCAAAACTCTGTGCAAGGATTTGAAAATTAAATCCGCTTGTATTATTTCACTGTATCACCCTTTCTCCATCCCAGAAGTGCCTCCCGTCTGCTCGGTTAAAAGGATGAATACTGTAGAAGCCTACACATAATTTTAGCTGAGCAAAAGGAGACAACTTTCAGACAAGAACATTTTGCCCAGGTAAATGACTTTAAAAGTTGCCTTCCCTATATACTAGTAGTATTTGTCTATTACTACTTTATGGATAATACATTTTCTGTGAACCGTGTAACTGTGCTAAACCTTTTCTTTGCTTAAGCCCACACAGGGGCATCTCATTGCATATTTTCAATCTATTACGGATAAAGTACAGCCGGTGAAGCATAACAGTGAAATCACAGACTAGCTCATCTCTAGTCCAGAGGCCTTGTCTTCTACACAATGTACAGCTTTTCAAAATGTAAAAAACATATTGATACCTTACAGACAAAACAGGATCTGAAGGTTGAAAGACACAGGCAGAATACTGAAAGCAACAGTCTACTAGAGGGAAAAGCAGCAGAAGTTTCTCTATTCTTGCAATATAGCTTGAGGAATACCATAGATGCTTATCACAATATTTAACCTGTTATCCAGCCATTAACTATCCGATTGGTCCAGTTAACTGCTTTGCTGGATGATATGACAAAGCTGGATAAGTCCAACTCACTGACCAGTGTCAGCTACCTTGATTGCATCTCAGTGGCCAACATCCTAAGCCTCTTGCTCGCCCACACCTTCTCTTGTACATCCCCTTGTTTTCATGCCAGCCTTGCACCAGTCAGCACCTGGGGCCTACTGCTGCAACTGCCTCGGGCCTGCTGTAATCCTTCACTCGCCTTTCTCTTTTTCCACTTTCTGACTTCAGTAGCTACAATTATTTAATTTATACTTATACGTTCAGATATTCAACTTTTCCAACTATCCAACTTACCTATACTTTGGTATTCGTCTGTATAACGTTTAGCACTGAAAACAAAAATATAAAGACACACACTGAGCAATGATTATTCTGCTGTAAAATTAATCTGAAAAAGTCAAGATTTTTGAAGCAATCAGGAAAGGCCGCTACAGCAGAAAATAAAAAAGTTGATACTCCATTGAGTATCAAGTTTGGAATCAGCTGCTAAAAACAAGGCAACTGGCTGTCTTGTACCATTTAGTGCTCAAAATATTGTAAAGGAGCTTACAAACCTTCAAATCTCCAAAGGATGTCTTGAAATTTATTCAGTCTGGTACCTGAAATGTCAGCAAATTGCACTCATTTTGATTTCATCTTTTCAGTTTTGTTCACTTCCCCTGTTGTGATGACCTTGCAAAACATTGTGAGTGTGTGTGTTCTTCCTTTGTTTTCCTTTTGGCTTTTCTACTTATAGAATATTGATAAGGGGAGTTAAGGCTAGGATGTCCGCTTTTTAGAATTTCTCTTGTAGACAGCTGTGAAATTTAGACTTGTTTTTCCATCAGCTAGTACTTGGAAAACGGTGCTGAGAAAAGCAAGCTTTAAAGAATGCTACTAGAAGCATAATGTCTAAAGTGAGCAAAATGTTCCGTATGTAAGTAGTCTTATGCACAAAAATCCATAAACATATATTTTATGAGCAATTGTACATAGCAAATTCAGCCAAAAGTGCCTGCAAGCCTGGAGAATGCAAAAGCTTGTGGAGAAACAATGGCTGTAGAAGAATGCAAGGCTGAAAGAGCAAGAAAGACCCAGGAAAGATATGAGAGTGACAGGTGGGAAAGGGAGAGATGGAGAATGTTTATTGTGATGCTCATTTCATGTTTATCTTTTACTTACTCTGTAAATGTACTTTGCCATGTACTTAGCATATTTATTTCAATCAAGATTTTCAAGTAGCTTCATATTCTTGTGGTCTCTGTTTTGAGGCTTGTCTCTCTGAGAGTGAGCTCATCTCTCAGCAGTGACTGGAAAAGCACTCTAAACGGCCCTGTTCTATCGTAATCATGAATTGCATTAATGAGGCAAACATATTGTTGGAATTTTTTGTCAATATTACATGAAAAAGTCAGATCCCACATTAGCACTTACATCTGTCTACAGGTACTTCTTGCTGGCTTTTCCTAGCTAGACACAGATCTCCGACCAGACAGAACCTGCCCTAATATGCAAACAAAGTAGAAATATTCTGTTTGCATTTTAATGTATGTTCTGTGTGGCCTCACATTTAGGGCCAATACATGTCCCTTGTACAGGGTTTGTATGGATGGTAGTAGCACTGAGTAGTGTGCAGTGGATTGAATTCATTGGCTTTTATATCTGCAGAAAGTGAATTAAAATAGGAGAATGCCAAAGTTGATAATGAAATTTCTTAAGATATAAGCATTAGTCTGCAAAGCTTAAAGAATAGTCTGCAATTCAAAAGGAGCTGATTCTATTGCTTTATTAGGTAATAGAATCATACTCTAATGCAAGACAAGTTAGGAAACAGAGCAGAGAATCATTGCAATATTTGCTAATTGTAATTTCTGGGAGCAGTATAACACATGACCCATTTTATCTACAGAATTTGCTGATGACAATATAGTATTTACAGAATCTAGTATGCACTAATCACAAATTAGTCAAAGCTGCAAATGTGTAAGAACTTAGGGGTAGATTTTCAAAAAATGCGAATAGGCGTACTTTTGCTGGCGTATCAGGCGCAAGCAAAAGTACGCTGGATTTTTGTAGATAGCGCGGAGCCGCGCGTATCCACTAAAATCCTTGATCGGCGCGCGCAAGGCTATGAATTCTGTATAGCCGGCGCGCGCCGAGCCGCGCAGCCTACCCCCGTTCCCTCCAAGGCCGCTCCGAAATCGGAGCGGCCTTGGAGGGAATCCTCTAACACCCTCCCCTCACCTTCCCCTCCCTTCCTCTACCTAACCCACCCGCCCGGCCCTGTCTACACCCCCCCCTTACCTTTCTCCGGGGATTTACGCCTCCCGGAGGGAGAAATAAATTCCCGCGCATCAGCGGGCCTGTTGCGCTCCGGGACGCAACCTGGGGGCGGGTACGGAGGGCGCGGCCACGCCCCCGGACCGCCCCGGACCGTAGCCACGCCCCCGTACCCGCCCCCAAAACGCTGCCGACACGCCCCCTAAACGCCGCGACGACCGGGCCTGCCCCCGACACGCCCCTTCGGAGAACCCCGGGACTTACGCGAGTCCCGGGGCTCTGCGTGCGCCGGTAGGCCTATGTAAAATAGGCTCACCGGCGCGCAGGGCCATGCTCGCCTAAATCCGCCCGGTTTTGGGCGGATTTAGGCGAGCAGGGCTCTGAAAATCCGCCCCTTAGGAAGTATCCCATAATATATTGGATAGCCTCTAGTTTTCTTGGTTTGCATACAATAAGTTGTCAATGAACAACCACAACATACCTAGTAATATTGATAGCAGTATCCTTGTAATAACTACACTTTTTTACATGCTATGGGGCGGATTTTCAGAGCCCTGCTCGCCTAAATCCGCCCAAAACCGGGCGGATTTAGGCGAGCATGGCCCTGCGCGCCGGTGAGCCTATTTTACATAGGCCTACCGGCGCGCGCAGAGCCCCGGGACTCGCGTAAGTCCCGGGGTTTTCGGAGGGGGGCGTGTCGGGGGCGTGTCGGGGTGGGACCGAGCGCAGCGGCATTTTCGGGGCGTGTCGGCAGCATTTTGGGGGCGGGTACGGGGTGTGGGTACGGCCCGGGGCGGTCCGGGGGCGTGGCCGCGCCCTCCGTACCCGCCCCCATGTCGCGTCCCGGCGCGCAAGAGGCCCGCTGGCGCGCGGGGATTTACGCCTCCCTCTGGGAGGCGTAAATCCCCTGACAAAGGTAAGGGGGGGCTTAGACAGGGCCGGGTGGGTGGGTTAGGTAGGGGAAGGGAGGGAAGGTGAGGGGAGGGCAAAAGGAAGTTCCCTCCGAGGCCGCTCCGATTTCGGAGCGGCCTCGGAGGGAACGGGGGTAGGCTGCGCGGCTCGGCGCGCGCCGGCTATACAAAATCAATAGCCTTGCGCACGCTGATCCAGGTTTTTAGCAGATACGCGCGGCTCCGCGCGTATCTACTAAAATCCAGCTTACTTTTGCTTGCGCCTGATGCGCCAGCAAAAGTAGGCCAATTCGCGCTATTTGAAAATCTACCCCTATGACTAGCACTAAAAATTCATTCTTACAATGTTTATCATGGAATGAGATAAGTTGTTCCCCATACCAAACCCAAGTTCATAAGATGCTCAGAGCCTGTCACTTTCTGTGCAATTCAGGCACGAGTCTGTACTGTTCTGGGACAGTTTTAAATTAAGTACGATAACTTGATAAATGGTGAAATATATACCCAAACCAGCAAGTAAATGTTTTTTTTTTCCTATTGCACCTCCACCTACACAACATTAAATCAACAGAATTTAAAGCAAAACGAAAAAACAAGAACCTTGTACCCAATATCTATAAACAGTAGATCTAAAAGAGATTTACTAGGTTTGCTGCAGTGAAATGTGTCCCAAATGTAGGTGAGATTAGGAGACATCTGTGGAGGCATACTGTGTGCACTGTGTTGCTACTAAAATTCCAGAAAATTGCTCGATGTGTTGAATTCAATTAGATTTGATTATATTTCCATAGCCTAAACTAGTGTTAATTTGTCTAACAGAATGGAAGCACACAAGGCTTGTACAAAGTCATCCAGTGCAAGCTAGCACTGCATTGTGTAAGAATGAAGACCAAGCAGATAAAATGAAAATATGTACATAGACCAGCTTTTATTGATATTCCCTCCTCATTGTTTGTAAGTGCAATTTATAGTAAGCCCTGTACTCCTGTATTAAGATGGATGACGAGTGAATTTATGGAGCATTTATGTGAGAGAGAGTGACTCCAGATTGATATCCTTTAAGAGCTTTCATAGGACCCAGGTTTTATACATTTAGTGAGATTTTATCCAATAAATGTTGCAGGTGGGGGTTGCCAAATGGAAGGTAACGATATATATATATACGCTCTTGTATTGCCCACTGATGCATAGATTTTGGCAGAGGATGTTAAATTTTATTTCTCTGAATGTCAAATTCCAGTCTAATCTCTATCAGGTCTCTGTTATTGTTTGTAAGGTTTTGGATGGACCCTTGGACACTGTGGCTGCTGACCATGCTCATGGGGGGGAAGTCCCGTGAGGGGCCACAGGTCAGGCTCAGCTTTAGGACACACAACACAGATAGATCTTTTATTAACAGTATTGAGGAGCCACCAGAGGTGGCAGTAGTGAGCAGAGATGAAGCCCGGCTGGGCTTGTAGTCCCTCAGGGCTCAGGAACAGCGATCCCTCAATGGTTGTGCTGTAGTGAAGAGAAACTGAGATAGTGAGTACAATGAAGTATATGCAGGGTTCTGGAATAGAGCCTCATTGGTTGAGTACTCACACAGCGGTTTCTCTCAGTAGGAATCACAGGAGCTGGAGTAGAGGCAGGCCCTCGAGGAGTGAGTACCTGGTTCCAGGGAACAGCTCTGAGAGAGAAGTAGATAGTAGATAGTAACTCAGCGGTATTTTCCAGGCAGAAGTGAAGTCCAGGCAGTGAGTCCGGGAACATGGGCCCTTGAGGAGTGAGTACCGGTTACAGACAGCGACCTGAAAGAGAAGAGAGAGGCCCCCGAGAAGCGGGTACCCCAATAGAGTACGTCCAGTAATGGAGAGGCAGAGTAGCTAGGTACGGAAAGCAAATCCCATCCGTAAGGAGTTCACCAGTACGAATACCTGTTGCTAACTCAATTAGCTAGCAGCAGTGTAGGCTTTTTGTATCCGGGATGCGTGACGTCATCACAGGGGGACGCTCCTGAGGTTCGCGCCAAAGAAAGTATTTGAAGCAGGGCTGCGCGGCACATGCACCCTAAGGCAGCTGGACAGCATGGTGGGAGGCAGCGCCCAAGCCGGACCGGGGACGCCGGAGAGGATGGCAGGCAGACGCCACGGCAGCCAAACGTCCGTCAACAGCGGGAGGAGTCGCCAGAGAGGTAAGGAGTGCCGAGTAGAGACATCGGGCAGCGACAGTCGTAACAGTCTCCTCCTAAATATCATGGACATTTATTTATTTATTTTATTTATTTAAAAAAAAAATTCTATACCGTCGTTAAGTTAAATACCATCACAACGGTTTACAGAAGGGCACGATAAAGAGAAATATGGGTGGTATAGATTACAAATTACTCGTGTGCCATCATAGTGCGGTAACAATTTAAAATAATAAACTAGGTGTGTAAGTTAAACCTGATTGTTAGGAACAAATTAGGCAGTTTGATTTTAACATTAATATGAACTATTTAAGAAGAGGTGCTATATAGCTATTCTCTTGGCTCAAACAAATGATTTTGAGACATTTGAAAACCTCTGATGTGATCTTTTCAGAGTGGTAGAATTTAGTTTAATCTACAGCTTCTTATAAACACGTATTAGCAAAAATGCATGAATACAAATAAACATGACACTGCCAATATATTTGGGTTCATTTCTTTAAATTCACCAAAGTATAGGTAATTTTAAGGTTTCCTAAACTAAAAATAAGGAAGCCAAACACCAACAATCCAAAGTAATCTCATAAAAGGAAAGATGTTAATAGTTAGCACTGCCCTTAAGTTTAATGCTGTCCATCTGGTCTCATAAAATTGTGCAAATGCATTGAGCAGTATCTTAAAGCGCAGGTTTCTAATCATATTCCAGACTGCATGAAAAAGTCTTGCTAATTAAACTCTCCATCCTCTTCATCTTTTACTTTTACTTTTTTTTTAATTTTGCAAATAAAATCCCCAATCCTTGATATCCAAGGCGCTGGTGAAGTAAAGAGCCATATGGAACTGTCAAGCAGTAACAAACCCACACAAGAATATTGTCTAGCTCCTCTGAGCTGCTTGTTAAGATTACAGTAGATAAGATTATCAAGTAGCTTGGAGTAACTGGACTATCTTATTGTGTGGGTTTTTACCACTTGACAGTTCCATATGGCTTATTTCGCCAACTTGTTTCTCAATAAAAGTTTTGCAAACAAAAACATTTTATGCTATGTGCATGTTTGCCTTTATTTCTCAAAGAAAATTTTGCAAACAAAAACAAAAGATGGGTGAAGGAATCAGGAATTATTTGCCAGCATTTGTGGCTTTACTTTCCTACCAGTTAACATTGCTGACCACTAAAGAATAATTGATTATGGGTCTACCACCTATTCTCACAGGACAAGCAGGATGGTTGTCCTCACAAATGGGTGACATCAAGGATGGAGCCCAACCACGGAAAACTTCTGTCAAAGTTTCAGGAACTTTGACTGGCCCCTACTGGGCATGCCCAGCACGGCACTAACCCTGCAGCCAGCAGGGGTCTCCCTTCAGTCTTCTTTTTTCCGCGCAGCAGTAGCCACGCGGTAGAAGAGCTCTTAAACCATGTTCCTGACAGGAATTTTCTTATTACTTTTCTGAAGAAAAATTTGCCCCTCAGGGGTCTCCCTTCTTCAAATTTTTCGGTCCGCGGAACTTCGGTAAGTTTTTGCCGTCGTTTGGTCGACTACCGTCGAGTTTGGCCCTTGAGGCCCGTTGGCAGTCGACAGTCCCGCGGCTAAATTTTTGGCCTATCGCCATGGCGTCGGGGTTCCGTCGGTGTCCGGACTGTACCCGAACTATGTCAATCACAGACCCACATAGAGTCTGTGTTTTGTGTTTAGGGAGTGAGCATGATGTCCTGACTTGCACCAAATGTGCCCTAATGACACCAAAAGGTCGCAAAGCCAGAATGGAGAAGATGGGGCTCCTCTTCCATGCTCGCACCCCAACGCCATCGATTGCATCGACGTCATCGGAACCGGCACCGTCGAGGTCTCATCATCATCGACAACCCTCCGGTGACCGTCCGCCACCGATGACTTCACGGCCATCGACTCCCGTCCCTTCCCCTGATGATCGAGGGGATCGGAAAGAGAAACATCGCCATCGACGTCATAAGTCTCGGCCCGTCGAGGAATCAACATCATCGACCTCAGTACCGTCCGAGCCTCCGCCAAAAAAGTCTCGACCAGAAGTGGCACCGTCCACTCCTGTCTCGCAGACACTGAGGCAACCCTCACCCCCTCGGAGTTTGGGAGCCGCGATTCCACCGGTGACGGTGGTCCCTCCGGCTCAGCCTCAGCCTCCCTCTCCCGTCGAGCCGGGTCTCGTCACCCCAGGTCTCCGGGCAGAACTGGACCGGCTGGTCCAGGAGGCCATCGACAAGGCGATGCTACGGTTCCAGACTCCTCCGGCACCAACTCCGGCACCGAGAGTGGAACCGGTCACCGATCCGATTCCAGCAGCACTGGCACCGCTGCTTGCCCGGATGGAAGCGCTTATGGCAGCCCTTCCACCGGCAATACCCGGGTCACCGACAGCCTTTTCATCAGGTGGAGAAACACCGTATCGAATTCCCCCTTCGGGGATTAAGAACATAAGAACATAAGAAAATGCCATACTGGGTCAGACCAAGGGTCCATCAAGCCCAGCATCCTGTTTCCAACAGTGGCCAATCCAGGCCATAAGAACCTGGCAAGTACCCAAAAACTAAGTCTATTCCATGTAACCATTGCTAATGGCAGTGGCTATTCTCTAAGTGAACTTAATAGCAGGTAATGGACTTCTCCTCCAAGAACTTATCCAATCCTTTTTTAAACACAGCTATACTAACTGCACGAACCACATTCTCTGGCAACAAATTCCAGAGTTTAATTGTGCGTTGAGTAAAAAAGAACTTTCTCCGATTAGTTTTAAATGTGCCCCATGCTAACTTCATGGAGTGCCCCCTAGTCTTTCTACTATCCGAAAGAGTAAATAACCGATTCACATCTACCCGTTCTAGACCTCTCATGATTTTAAACACCTCTATCATATCCCCCCTCAGTCGTCTCTTCTCCAAGCTGAAAAGTCCTAACCTCTTTAGTCTTTCCTCATAGGGGAGCTGTTCCATTCCCCTTATCATTTTGGTAGCCCTTCTCTGTACCTTCTCCATCGCAATTATATCTTTTTTGAGATGCAGCGACCAGAATTGTACACAGTATTCAAGGTGCGGTCTCACCATGGAGCGATACAGAGGCATTATGACATTTTCCGTTTTATTCATCATTCCTTTTCTAATAATTCCCAACAATCTGTTTGCTTTTTTGACTGCCGCAGCACAATGCACCGACGATTTCAATGTGTTATCCACTATGACACCTAGATCTCTTTCTTGGGTTGTAGCACCTAATATGGAACCCAACATTGTGTAATTATAGCATGGGTTATTTTTCCCTATATGCATCACCTTGCACTTATCCACATTAAATTTCATCTGCCATTTGGATGCCCAATTTTCCAGTCTCACAAGGTCTTCCTGCAATTTATCACAATCTGCTTGTGATTTAACTACTCTGAACAATTTTGTGTCATCTGCAAATTTGATTATCTCACTCGTCGTATTTCTTTCCAGATCATTTATAAATATATTGAACAGTAAGGGTCCCAATACAGATCCCTGAGGCACTCCACTGTCCACTCCCTTCCACTGAGGAAATTGCCCATTCAATCCTACTCTCTGTTTCCTGTCTTTTAGCCAGTTTGCAATCCACGAAAGGACATCGCCACCTATCCCATTACTTTTTACTTTTCCTAGAAGCCTCTCATTAGGAACTTTGTCAAATGCCTTATGAAAATCCAAGTATACTATATCTACCGGTTCACCTTTATCCACATGTTTATTAACTCCTTCAAAAAAGTGAAGCAGATTTGTGAGGCAAGACTTGCCCTGGGTAAAGCCATGCTGACTTTGTTCCATTAAACCATGTCTTTCTATATGTTCTATGATTGTTCCATATTGTTTCTATATGTTCTGTGATTGTTCCATCGGTCTTTCTATATGTTCTGTGATTGTTCCATATTGTTTCTATATGTTCTGTGATTGTTCCATCGGTGCCCGGTCGTCCCTCGCCACCGATCTCTTCCTCGGGGGCGATACGCACATCAGCTCCACCGATGATTCCGATGTCGACACCGATTCCCTCGAGGCCGACACCGGTTCCTTCGATGCCGGCACCGGCACCGATACCGGCACCGATTCCATCGAGGATATTCTCGATGCACCCGGTGATTCCTTCCAATTTCTTGGAGCCTCAACCGGGGCCTTCAGGTGTTCAGCCCCCTCATGGTCCTACAGGTCAACATCCAGATCCTTATGACACTTGGGGTGATGATACCTCTACTGACACCGACGATTTGCCTTCACCACCCTCTCCTGCGGGAAGTAGAAAGCGTTCTCCCCCTGAGGACCTCTCTTTCATAAACTTTGTGAAGGACATGTTGGAGTTGGTCCCTTTCCAACTTCAATCTGAACAAGATGACAGGCACCAGATGATGGAATTGCTCCAATTCCTGGATGCCCCTAAGGTCATCACCTCTATTCCAATTCATCAGGTTTTTCTAGACCTTCTCAAAAAGAATTGGGAATCTCCTGGATCTGTTGCTCCGGTAAACAAAAAAGCTGACTCTACCTATCTCGTACAGTCAGCGCCCGGTTTTCAAAAACCACAATTGGACCATCATTCTGTAGTCGTAGAATCAGCTCAAAAGAAAGCTAAATGACTAAAGCCACACTCTTCCATACCTCCTACTAAGGAAAATAAATTCCTAGATAGTATAGGTAGGAAGGTATATCAAGGAGCTATGCTGATTTCCAGAATAGCTTCTTATCAGCTGTATATGACTCAATATAATAGAGTCATCCTGAAACAAATGCAGGAGTACTCAGATGCCTTACCTGAACAATTCCAGACACAGCTTCAATCCCTATTAAATAAAGGATTGGAAGCTGGAAAGCATGAAATAAGAACGGCTTATGACATCTTTGATGCTTCCACTAGAATTTCTGCTACGGCCATCTCAGCCAGACGCTGGGCTTGGCTCAAATCATCTGACCTTCGTCCAGAAGTTCAGGACAGGCTCTCTGACTTGCCCTGTCTAGGGGATAATTTGTTTGGTGAGCAAATTCAGCAAATTGTTGCTGAATTAAAGGATCATCATGAGACACTTAAACAACTCTCATCCATTCCTACTGACTTGCCTTCTAAACACCGTTTAGGAAGGACGGGGGATAATACTTCCGACCACGGAAGTATTATCCCCCGTCAACCAAGCCTAGGCCTGCGAGGTCTTATCATAAAACTCAACCTCATCAGACTCGTAAACAAAAGCCTGCAGCAGCTCCACAACCTGGCCCTGCGGCGGGTTTTTGACTCCCAATTAGAGAGCAGTTGTCAAACCCCTCTTCCAGCCATACCAGTAGGAGGTCGGCTGTGCCACTTTCTAGACAGGTGGCATCATATCACCACAGATCAGTGGGTGATAGCAATAATTGCACAGGGTTACCACCTCAACTTCCAGACTCTCCCTGCCGACTCCCCACCTCTGCAGGCGTGGAGACTCACCGATCACTCTGTTCTTTTAGAGCAGGAAGTTTCTCTTCTCCTACAGTCAAACGCTATAGAACCCATTCCTCCCTTACAACAAGGACTAGGGTTCTACTCCAGGTACTTCCTGATCCCAAAAAAGTCAGGAGGACTTCGTCCAATCCTAGACCTACGGGCCCTCAACAAGTACCTTCACAAGGAGAAGTTCAAGATGGTGACTCTGGGCTCGCTGCTCCCTCTGCTGCAAAGAGGGGATTGGCTATGCTCTCTAGACCTGAAAGACGCATATACCCACATTGCGATCACGCAATCTCATCGCAAATACTTGCGTTTTCTAGTAGGCCGAAATCACTACCAATATCGAGTGCTACCTTTCGGCCTGGCATCCGCACCACAAATTTTCACCAAATGCCTCGTGGTGGTGGCAGCTTTTCTCAGGAAGGAAGGTGTCCACGTCTACCCCTATCTGGACGATTGGTTAATCAGGGCCCCAACCCAGCAAATTGCTCGGTCCTCCCTGACCCTAACAATTCAAACTTTGCTTTCTCTAGGGTTTCTTGTCAATTACGAGAAATCCTACTTAGTCCCATCTCAAACCTTATCCTTCATTGGGGCAGACTTGGACACCTTACAGGCAAAAGCCTTCCTTCCTCACCAACGGGTTCAAGCCCTTGTGTCCCTAGCTTGCCACTTGCAGTCTCAACGCACAGCAACAGCTCGCCAATTCCTTGTTCTACTGGGACACATGGCCTCCTCAGTTTGTGTGACTCCCGTGGCCTGCCTGGCCATGAGAGTCATGCAATGGACTCTGAGATCACAATGGACCCAAGCTTTTTTGTTAAATTAAGTTCATATTGTTTGATGTAATTTCCAAATGTTGGTTCACTGTAAACCGAACCGATATGTACTTGTACATGATCTTCGGTATAGAAAAGTATTTAAATAAATAAAAATAAATAAATAAGCTGTTCAGCCTCTGTCCTCCATTGTTCGCATCACCAATGCTCTCCGTCTGTCTCTTGCCTGGTGGACAAATCAATTCAACCTCCTACAGGGCTTGCCTTTTCTTCCACCAGACCCTCAGGTAATCCTCACCACCGACGCTTCCAACATCGGTTGGGGAGCCCATGTAAACAACTTACAAACTCAAGGTTTCTGGTCACCAGAGGAAGCCAAACACCAGATAAATTTCCTGGAACTGAGAGCAATCCGCTATGCTCTCAGGACTTT
This sequence comes from Rhinatrema bivittatum, assembly GCF_901001135.1. NCBI lineage: Eukaryota > Metazoa > Chordata > Amphibia > Gymnophiona > Rhinatrematidae > Rhinatrema > Rhinatrema bivittatum. The sequence goes on along the minus strand of NC_042629.1, from coordinate 12,665,324 downwards.
TCAAAATTGCCTATCGAACCACTCAATCTTAATTCAGACGGACAACCAGGTGGCCATGTGGTACATAAACAAACAGGGAGGCACAGGCTCCTTCCTTTTGTGTCAGGAGGCTGCGCAGATTTGGGCGGAAGCCCTCTACCGCTCCCTTTACCTCAGTGCCACCTACTTGCCGGGAGTAGACAATGTTTTAGCAGACCAGCTGAGCCGTGTCTTCCAACCACACGAGTGGTTGCTCGATCCCTTGGTAGCGACCTCTCTGTTTCACAAGTGGGGTTATCCCCACATAGACCTCTTTGCAGAACCACAAAGTGAACAATTCTTGCTCTCTCATTCGGAGCCAGCACTCTCGGCCGAGGGATGCATTCTCCCTCACGTGGACAACCGGTCTGTTCTATGCATTCCCTCCACTTCCTCTTCTGTCGAAGACTCTAGTGAAACTGCGTCAGGACAGAGGAACTATGATCCTGATAGCACCGCACTGGCCACGCCAAGTGTGGTTTCCCATACTCCAGGATCTCTCCATCCGCAGGCACATTCCTCTGGGAAAGGACCCGCATCTGCTCACTCAAAACGACGGATGCCTCCTCCATCCCAACCTCCAAGCCTTGTCCCTGACAGCATGGATGTTGAAAGGTTAGTCCTTCAGCCATTTAACCTTTCTGATTCAGTTTCTCGTGTCCTGATCGCTTCACGAAAGCCTTCCACAAGAAAATCTTATTCCTACAAATGGAAAAGGTATACATCATGGTGCACTTCTCAGTCCCTTGATCCCCTTTCCCGTCCAATCTCTAAATCCTTGGACTATCTCTGGCATCTATCGGAATCAGGTCTAAAGACCTCTTCCATTAGAATGCATGTCAGTGCGGTAGCCGCCTTCCATAAAGGTATCGGGGGTGTCCCTATTTCAGTACAACCCCTTGTAATACGCTTTCTTAAAGGCTTGCTCCATTTGAAGCCACCTTTACGCCCTCCGGCCCCTTCTTGGGACCTTAATCTGGTTCTTGGTCACCTTATGAAACCTCCTTTCGAACCTCTTCACTCCTGTGACCTAAAATATCTCACATGGAAAGTGTTATTCCTTTTGGCTATCACTTCAGCTCGCAGGGTTAGTGAACTACAGGCCCTAGTTACCTATCCGTCTTACACTAAACTCCTGCAGGACCGGGCGGTACTCCGCACTCACCCTAAATTCTTACCTAAGGTAGTTTCGGAGTTTCATATAAATCAATCCATCATACTACCTATCTTCTTTCCCAGGCCCCACTCCAACTCCGGGGAACAGACTCTGCATACCCTTGACTGTAAACGTGCTCTAGCTTTCTATCTAGACCGTACAGTAGCCCACAGGAAGAGCACTCAATTATTCGTCTCTTTCCATCCTAACAAGTTCGGGCAACCTGTGGGTAAGCAGGCTCTTTCCTCTTGGTTGGCGGACTGCATCTCATTTTGCTATCAGCAAGCTGGCATTCCTTTCCAAGACCGTGTCAAAGCACACTCTGTGAGGGCCATGGCGGCTTCAGTAGCACACCTTCGATCAGTACCGCTTCCTGACATCTGCAAGGCTGCCACCTGGAGTTCCCTCAATACATTTGCAGCCCACTATTGCTTGGACAAAGCTGGAAGACAGGATTCCATCTTCGGCCAGTCTGTCTTGCGTAACCTTTTTCCAGCATGATGTACTAATACCCTTCCACCTCCCGGTAGGGTGCGGATGTCCTCTACCAAATTTCACCCCAGTTGTTGAGAAAGCAAATGTTGCTTACCTGATGTAACAGGTGTTCTCACAGGACAGCAGGATGTTAGTCCTCACGAAACCCGCCCGCCACCCCGCGGTGTTGGGTTTGTTTTTATTTTATTTTCGGCACTGCCTGTAGCTTTGAAACAAGACTGAAGGCAGACCCCTGCTGGCTGCAGGGTTAGTGCCGTGCTGGGCATGCCCAGTAGGGGCCAGTCAAAGTTCCTGAAACTTTGACAGAAGTTTTCCGTGGTTGGGCTCCATCCTCGATGTCACCCATTTGTGAGGACTAACATCCTGCTGTCCTGTGAGAACACCTGTTACATCAGGTAAGCAACATTTGCTATCTCAGAGCCACACAGATTTTCTGTGGCACTGGCTACATAGGAAAGACATACTCAGTCATGATGTTTTAGCAGTGATACCCGCTCCCCTCTCAAGGTCTCATGAAAAATCCTTGCCTAAATCACACTGTAGCACCCCTGGCAGCAGTCCATGACCCTAGTTGTCAAGAAGACAGGCCTTTGCTGACAAATCCTCTCTCCCCCATCTCCCAGGAACAGTGCAAGCTGCAATGTTACCAGCTCCAGCTAAGCCTTACTGTGTGAGCTGTAGGATCTCAGTCCGAGCCTCTCACCAAGCTGCTGTGCAAGTCCATCCCAAATAATCGATGGCAACTAATCATAGTTTAGATCAATAATGAATAAGAATATTTAAACTTATACAGAAGAATGAATACCAAAGCCTAACATCAAAGCAATGAGCTCAAAATACCATTTTCTAAAGAGAATTTACTCCCTTCCTCTTACTAAAGGTAATGCTTAACGAATTATTGCCATTATTAGTGGCCCATTTAAAAATATACATTCTTATACCTAACAAACATGCGTAGTGTTCTGCCATTTGATTTTATTATTATTTAATGTGGGAAAAGATGAACTTCTTAAGAGATGAGAAGGTACTGTGGCATATTTTCTATCATTCTAAATATCTGGGAATGTATAGCCAGATGTGTGGAAATAAAAGTAAAGCCATCTAGAATGCATGTACTTGCTAGAATTTACACTGAGAAAGCATACTGCTGCCTTTTTTTTTTTTGCTTTATATCCAAAACTGGTGAGAAGTTAATCCACGGATAAGATCATAGTAATCTCTATCTCTGCTAGTGAGAGAACATGCAATAAATCATTGCTTGCCTCATAGAAGTGCCATAGAGCAAAACAGAAATCACCCCTCTTTTTATTGTTTCAGTTATAACATTGATCAAGCCATTTGTAATACAAGAGACAGCCAGAGGACCCTAATATGTATGACATTTATATTCTATATTTTTCCCATGTGTGGCCTCAAAAAGGATTGCACAACAAGTTACAGTACATTGGCCAGAGGTCATTTACAATTACAGTTGAATCAAATTTACAATGGATAGCATTGATATGCTGTTGTACCGTCTCATCTCTGAAATTCATCCTTTCCCACTGTTGCGATCGTCACTATCCAACATCTTCACTCCGCCCTCTTTACCTCTGAGGCGACTCCCTCCAGGTCTGAAGGACGGCTGGCTGCCGCGGCGTCTCCCTGTCGTCTCTCTCCGGCATCCTCGGACCGGCTCGATGCTGCAGATCCGCCATGTTGCCTGAAGCCTAGGGCACGAGCGCGCTTTGAGTGAAGTACCAGCAAGGGTGCGAACCTCAGGGGCGTCCCCCTGAGATGACGTCATCCGCTTCCGATATTTAAAGGTCTCTGATATCGCTAACAAACTGACAGGCCGATACAGTAAAGTCCGCGGGAGAGCGGGCGAATGCCCGCTCTCCCGGCATGCGCACCAGCCACTCGCCAGTGCACGCGATTCAGTATTTAAATTAGGCCCGGCGGTAAAAACAGGCAAAAGGCGTGGCGGCTGTCAGTGGATTTGACAGCCGACGCTCAATTTTGCCGGCATCGGTTCTTGAGCCCACTGGCAGCCACGGGCTCGGAAACCGGACGCCGGCAAAATCGAGCGTCCGGTTTTTGGCCCAACAGCAGCTGGCCGAATTCAAATTTTTTAAAACTTTTTTTACTCTTCGGGACCTCCGACTTAATAACCCCATGATATTAAGTCGGAGGGTGCACAGAAAAGCAGTTTTTACTGCTTTTCTGTGCACTTTCCCGGTGCCGGAAGAAATTAGCGCCTACCTTTCGGTAGGCGCTAATTTCTGAAAGTAAAATGTGCGGCTTGGCTGCACATTTTCCTTTCTGAATCATGCAGGAATACCTAATAGGGCCCTCAACATGCATTTGCATGTTGAGGGCCCTATTAGGTTCGGCGTCTTGGATGCGCGTTTTCCGCCCCTTACTGAATAAGGGGTAAGGGAAAACGCGCGTCCAACCCTGTATCGGCCTGTGAGTTAGCAAGGATTCGTTCTAGCTACTCTGCCTCCTCGGACTTACCAGAGGTACCCGCTCCTCGAGGGCCTCGCTCTGTGCCTTTCAGGTTTACAGACAGGAACCGGTACTCGCTCCTCGAGGGCCCTCGTTCCTGACTATCTGCTGATTTTCTTCTGCCTGGAAGCCATCACCGTCTACATCATTGTGAATTACCATCGCTCTCTCAGATCTTTCCCTGGAACCAGGTACTCGCTCCTTGAGGGCCTATCCTTTCCAGCACCTGAGCTCCCTGAGACCAATATGTGAATGTTGTCATCTAAGTTCTGTTCATGAACTCTGCATACCCTGCCTGTTCACTGTCTACAGTTTCTCAACAGCTCAGCCATCCAGGGATCGCTGTTCCAGTATCTGAGGGACTTCAGCCCTGCTGGACACTACAGCTCACTACTGCCACCTCTGGTGGTTTCAAGACCTGTTTAATAAAAGAACTAGTGTGTGTCTGTCTCCATACTCTGAGCCTGACCGGTGGTCCCTCTCGGGATCTTCCCCCGGGGGCGTGGTCATCTGCCACCGGCCCAAGGATCCACCCACTACTATCTCCAGCAGTCTATAACAACAGAATACATCAGATTGCTACTCCTATCCGATTGCTCCTCCCATCAGCATAGTGGATTATGACACCCATATTAGTCTTTGAGAGGGTAATTATATATCTTTCAGCATAGCAGTAAAGTCTGCGGGTACAATTTACACTTTAAAGAGGGTTTTCAAATTGAACTTAGGGATGTAATTTTTTTTTTTTTGGCAAAGTCTTGCTTAAGTTGCGGGAAAAGCACTTAATTGTCCATGGAAAAAGTTACCCTTACTCCAATCAGGCATACTTTTGATATTCCTACCCCAGTTCCGCTCTCTGGAATGCCTATGCCTAGTGTGTATTAAAAAATGTATAAAACCAGTTTGTTTGGGTAGTTTCATGCGCACTGGGCCCCCGATTGATTTTCAAAGTGCCATTTATGGTCATAAAACAGATTTTTATGCATATAAGTTGCTTTCAAAATCAGGCCTTTCAAATCAAGCATTGTACAATCTTGTAAGTAGATTAAACTTTTCCCAGATGCATTTGAATCACTGTAGAAGTTGCTCCAACAGATAAGCAACAATTATTTTTGTTAATTCTTGTTCTTTGAAGGTCTCTAGATTCATCCTTGTTTATAGACTCTCTGTCCAAAAGGAAGAAAAGCAAATACTCAGGCAACCAACTTTCTTATTTTATCTCAGCATTTTATGCACCTCTCTTGCTAAATGCACCTTGCTGTGTGTACTTGGCTGTTTGAATTTTAAAACAGTGCACTTAGCAAAAAATGAGAGTGCAGGTGGTAGAGAAGTGCACATGTTTGTCAATCATGGAAACATTTATTGAGTTCCCTTTTTAAACTACAGCACTAGCTAGTTAATGCTTCCACTTTCTTGTGCTAATCATCCCCCTCCCTGTGGAAACTATAAATAGCGGCACATTTTTAGTTGATCTCTTCTGTTCCTTTTATTTTATTGAAGGGAAATAAATGCACACCTCTCTCTGTGGGCACCTACAGCAGAGTGCCAAAATTATCTTATTATTAAGATATTGGCAAAACTGCCTATTATGCTCTATAGAGATAAACTGTAAAATGTGGGTATTTGCTGCAAATGTGTCTAGCAGTTTTACACAGAATTATGATTTATGTAGAAAGAAAAGAGCATTGTGTGATCGTTAGTAATTAAACTGAAGAATGCCTGCACTTGTGTCTATGGCGCTTATGAGTATACTGGGGAGCAAACAGATTTCCAGATCAAGAAATGAATGGAGAATGAAATATGAATTGATTAGCTGACTGTGTAGCTGTAATTCCCCTTAGGGTTGATTCTGTATTCAAAATGCGTTTGACGTTACCTGGGAAAAAAAAAAAAGAGAAATTGCAATATGCAGAATGAATAAGTGATTCCATTGAAATGAATGATCCTGTGAGACTTGCCTTTACAATGCATCCCTGCTGAAGAGAAGCTGCTGCTGCTCACTAAGCCCAATGCCTCGTTTCTTAATGCAAAGTGGATGGTGCGCTATTGGAAAGAAGCACGTGACCGAGCTCCATCGAGAGCTTGAAAGACCAGCATAAATTCTTGCACAAACTCATCTGAGATAAAATCCATGGGAAAACAAAAATATAGTTCGATGCTAACCATGTTTTCTGTAGGAAGCTGAGACAGATTAATGGCATGAGAAGCTTCATAATTTCCTTTTATTATTATTTAAAGAAATATTTTTTTTCTTGTTTTTGGCCTGTAATTAATTTGAATTTGTGTCAGTGTTAATGACATCAAGCCCAGATTTGCATATCTGAAAACATGTTTTTGGGAAGTTCAACAGGATTGGAAGCAATACAACATTTTTTACACATCCAGATGTTTTTGTTGAAACACATACTTGAAGAGTTCAAACTAATTAAAGAACTAATAATGAGCAATAAATGGATTACTGAATTAATAAACCAAATAAAGCCATTTTGCCTGAAAAGAAAACTGTTTTACAGTAAAATTTTGTCTTCTCTTAGCAATAGAAAACATAGCAAACCATATAAAAATATCACAGTATTTCATACTGAAAAATATGTACTATGCAAATTGATGTACTCTGTATATTCCCTTTTCCAAGTTATATTTTTCACAAAATCTAATAGAAAACCAGAGATAAATCTCAATGGCATGCCTAGAAAAGCCAATGCAACACTGAAGGGAATGTGATATATTGCAATGTGTATTTATTTGCTTTGTCTCCTTTCAGCATTGTATATGCATCTTCCAGAGCATAAATACCTCACAGGAGTAGCTTTTCTTTGCCCTTTGATAAACTGATGTATTTTCATCTTAACCTCTATGTTATTCTATAGATAGTGATATTCACTCCCAGTCCTTGAGAGTCACCAACAGGTTGGATTTTCAGGATATCCGTAATGAATATGCATGAGATAGATCACATGTATACTACCTCCATTGTATGCAAATCTATCTCATGCATTGGCGGCCCTTGAGGACTGGGAATGAATATCACTGCAATTGCGCTTTCTTGCAGAAAGCCCTGGTGAAGTCTGCTGAGTACTAGAGAAATGCAAGTGCCATTCATTCTACCTTTTCAGTTCCTTTAAAACCTCACAATCCTATTATATTGTATGCTATAATGTCCATTTGAATTATTATACAATTGCTCTTATTTCTCATAGTAGTTGGTTTTTTAATTCATTTTTCATTCTAGCATGTGCTATAGACACACGTTAAAATGGTTTCTGAAAACAGGGTCTCCAGTTTTGCTATTGATAATTAACACTGTAATGTAATTGGTATATATTGATAGAAAACAACTGAATAGAAAGGATCCAAAATCAAACACCTTATTTAGCCTGCTAGTATCATAAACAGTGTGGGCAACCCATTGAATTAGGCACAAACACCAATGATTAATCATATACCAGACTGTTACCCACACATTGTAATCTTTTTTTATAAATTTTTGTTGCAATTAAAATTACAATCACCAATATCAATATATGCATTTTTGTTACACTTAAAATTGCAGTCACCAATGTGCTTTCTTGCATAGTCCAAAAGCAGCTCTCTCTACTTATATCAGGATTAAATATTACATACTTCTTGCCCCCAAGAACTTTTTCAACATTCAATTGCTTGTTATATTATAATTAATGGAAAGAAACTTAGCTTTTAAAGCCCTGATCTGTCATAATCTCAAGGGATACATTGCCCTTTTGACACTGTAGTGTTTTGACAATACAAAATTGTCTGCCTCAGGGGCCATTTTGATAGTAGTTAATATAAAATAATCTTACCAGCTAGATCAAATATGTTGAGTATGGAGGCATAGAGCACACTTGAGGCAGCTTTCATCGCAGGCAGAAAAAGGACTGGAGCACACTTTGGCGCTCTCCTTTATTGTACATTCATACAAAGGCAGATGATGTGTCATTACATGATTGGCTACTTTCCCATAGCAACAGACGAGTCCCTACACTATTGGCTTTGGCTCAGGGGGTGTGCACGGATCATCTCATTGGCTGCTGAAATCTATACCTCCTGACTTTGTCCTGCCTCTGACTAGGGAACACCCAGCCCCTCTTTCAGGCTAACAGGATTAATTATAAGCCAGAGAAATACATGAAGTCAGGTATCCTCTCCTTGGCAGAGACTTAAGCACAAGTGATGCTTTTATTCAGGCAAATGTCAGGGAGAAGGGAAGTTAGTGTTTAACCCTGATGAAATGGCTTGCTGGCAAGTGCATATTTCCCACATCGCACCCTTTCTGTTTTTGTTTAGGCAGCTCAATAAAGCTTTAGACCCTTACTGAAATCTGTTATGTCTTGGTATGGGCTGGAAATAGGGGAAGGGGGATTATGGAGAGAAGAAAGCTTATTCGACGTGGTGTGCCAGCTGCCGATGAGCTCCTGAATCTCCATATCACCCAGAGCTGGTGCAGGTGGTGTGCCAACGCTGCATGGCTCAGGATTCCCTATTATTTATTTATTTATTTATTGGTTTTTATATACCGCCGCTCATCAAAGATATCACGTCGGTGCACATAGAACAAAAATGTGCAGTTGCATCTTACAAGACATCTTTATATCCGGGCTGAGAGCAAGGTTTCAATATGGATATGAGGGTTGGGTATGCACTGAATACAGCATCACAGGCAAATAATTAAGATAATTACAGTAATTATAATAGAAATCACCCTTTTGAGACCAGAAATATCAGGGAGTCAGGACCATAGCCAGTCCCATGGAGAAGTTGGTATTCTGTCTGAAAGTGGTGCATCAGCAACCATGGTTTCTATCTGCTCTATGGTATGTGTGAGGTTTGCTTTATAGTCTGATATGTACACACAGCAATGAGATCCAATTAATGCACAAACACCACCCTTAGATGCTAAAATGGTTTCTAAGGTATAGCTGTTCTGTAATGCTACTTCTCTAATCTGAGAGACTTCTGTTGTGAGTAGTTTTAATGCATGGACTGTCTGATTAAATAGGGCAGTCGTCCAGTTAGCTTGGGGGAAACAGGCTTCTAGCTATCTGAGTTTCTGTATACTTTTCTATGGGATTATTTATCGCCTCCCTTTTGTTACGGAGCCTTGCTTTGGGTAAAGTTTTGACTGCATAGTATGAGGGGAGGATGTAGCCTAAAGTGCATCTGTCTCTCCATCTTGGGGAAATGTACATATATGCTCTACGCCCACATAACATCCATATGTTTCCTAACAGATAGTGGACATGTCATTGGTTATCATTTGGGCTATATGACTACAAAGGGTAAATCCTTCATCCCCTCTATACTTTCTGTACCTGCTTGGGTCTCCCACTACACATCCTGAAATCTGCCAATTGCATACATATATGTGGTATAATTATGTAAGTGTTCAGTGATTAATACAAAGGTTCGGTTACAATATGGATATTTCCCACCTGAATTCCCTTCCCATCCCCTGTATCATAGTCCCAACAAAGAGCGGCAGTCTCTTGAATATGGCTACCAATGTGTAGTATGGTATTATTAACTGGAGAGTTAATGAAAACCTCTCTGTAAAGGATAATTAGTCCATACTGTAAGGTTAAATGGTACAGCATGCATCGGTAGTTCTCCGCAGGCTTGGGTTGGCATGTGTGTGCAGATCCAACAGTCTGTTCGATTCAACAGGTGTGAAAAGTTCTGTGCATAAAGGATGAGGGTACAGAACACAATTGTTAATGAACATAAGAACATAAGAAAATGCCATACTGGGTCAGACCAAGGGTCCATCAAGCCCAGCATCCTGTTTCCAACAGTGGCCAATCCAGGCCATAAGAACCTGGCAAGTACCCAAAAACTAAGTCTATTCCATGTAACCATTGCTAATGGCAGTGGCTATTCTCTAAGTGAACCTAATAGCAGGTAATGGACTTCTCCTCCAAGAACTTATCCAATCCTTTTTTAAACACAGCTATACTACCTGCACGAACCACATTCTCTGGCAACAAATTCCAGAGTTTAATTGTGCGTTGAGTAAAAAAGAACTTTCTCCGATTAGTTTTAAATGTGCCCCATGCTAACTTCATGGAGTGTCCCCTAGTCCTTCTACTATCTGAAAGAGTAAATAACCGATTCACATCTACCCGTTCTAGACCTCTCATGATTTTAAACACCTCTATCATATCCCCCCTCAGTCGTCTCTTCTCCAAGCTGAAAAGTCCTAATCTCTTTAGTCTTTCCTCATAGGGGAGTTGTTCCATTCCCCTTATCATTTTGGTAGCCCTTCTCTGTACCTTCTCCATCGCAATTATATCTTTTTTGAGATGCGGCGACCAGAATTGTACACAGTATTCAAGGTGCGGTCTCACCATGGAGCGATACAGAGGCATTATGACATTTTCCGTTTTATTCATCATTCCTTTTCTAATAATTCCCAACATTCTGTTTGCTTTTTTGACTGCCGCAGCACACTGAACCGACGATTTCAATGTGTTATCCACTATGACACCTAGATCTCTTTCTTGGGTTGTAGCACCTAATATGGAACCCAACATCGTGTAATTATAGCATGGGTTATTTTTCCCTATATGCATCACCTTGCACTTTTCCACATGAGTTGGCATTCAGGCAAGAAAAAGCGGCTAATAAGTTCTCTGGAGTTTTCTCAAGGCCTTGCTGTTCTAAGAGTTGTGCAGATTGGTTGGATAGGGCCTTGATCTGTCCCCAGGTCATGTGGTGCTGCTTTTTGCAAGGAGTCCGGTCTCTGTCCTTCTGAGGGCTGTGGAGTCTCAGGGAGAAGTTGGGGATCGGGTCCTGTAGACCTAGACACCTTTCCATCTTTCCACGGCTTGATATACCTGTGGAAGCAAGCAGAGAAACATATCCTCGTTCCCCATTTTAAGGGAACGGGACCGTACCAGACATTAAATATTCTATACAAAACTGATGGCTGTGGGTGACTAACCCTAGTCCCATAATGATTACTCATGGCTGTGGTCTTAAATTTGATATGTTTGGATGATTTAAAGTGATTTAAAACAATACTTTGTTCAGCCAGTCCTTCTTAGGGTAATTACTTTGTTCAGCCAGTCCTTCTTAGGGGAAAATCCAGGGGCAATCCCTCCTTTTTCTTTTTGTTTGGTCCAGAGCTCTTAAGGGTATGATTGGCTCTCTCCACAATGGCTTGCCCTGTGGTGTTGTAGGGGATGCCAAATAAGTATTTAATGTTCAATTATTGACAAAATTCATGCAAAGGAATGGCTGCAGTAAATAGAGCCATTTTTAGTTTTCAGAACAGAGGGTAACCCCATTATCAAGAAAGTTTTTATGCAGTGATCAATTTTCATTCAGTAAAATAGCAATAAATGTAAATTAATCATTTAAAAGAAAAGTCATTTGTAGTAAGCAGAATCAAATAACAAGTATATTAGACATTACATTAAACATATGTTACACAAGACTGACATATATTCATTCATCCTGCAAATATTCATTTACACAAAACAGACACATATTCATATTCATTCTGCAAATATTCATTCATAGTCTTCTTGGCATCAAGACAGACAACAGATACATAATTTGAGCTAAAAATCTTACCAAAAAGTATCAAAAACAAAATTAGATCAAGGATCAAAAGTCAAAAGGTGTTAGAAAAATGTTTAAATAAACTGCAAAGTGTTCACCTTCACATCTCCTCATGGCAGGAAGGCTGTAAATCTGGAAAATATCAAAAACTGGCATACAGCAAAAAATTACTAAGGTAAGGATTAAAGTGAAATTCTTACTTTTTTAACCTTGGAGAAATCAATTCTATCATTCAATTTAATAAAATCAATTTGGAGTTGCAAGAAAAGGCTTGGGAGGGATTGCTTTAGATGTAGCAACCTCTATCAGTAAAAATTTTAAGGTTCAGAATTCTGTATAAATTTTGTGAAAAAGAAAATAAAACTGAAGTTTCTTTAATACAGAAGGTCTGTAGGCCTGAAAAATAAAAACTATTATACAACAGAATTATTAAAACAATAATATAATATAACTTGTAGAATAGCATAGCGCCTCCTAGTGGAGACCCCATCATTACTTTATAGATTGCAACTATTGTTCCAGGTTGCAATCAATAATACTCTGAGCTTACTTTCAATGTGGCATATCAGAATAGAATTTCTTCTTATAATTATTAGAATAGGAAATTAAACACGCTGTTCGCTCTGCTCTGTCTGCTGCACGCTAAAGTTTGAAAGTATTAAAAGATTAAAGACAGATTGAGAGGAAGGGCTAGTACAGGAATGCTGAGTTATAACATATAGAATCTAGAGAGAGAAACTGCAGTACTAAGTCCAGTTTTTTTCTTCTTTTCAAAAGTTCTCCCTCCCTCCCCCTTGAGTGGCAAGCACGAGTTAACAGAAAGACAGTAAAGGGGGGGAGGAGCAGTGTTTCTCAAAAGAAAAGAACTGCACCCAAGGAATTAATCCTTCAGTCAATAGGAACTGAAAGATAGCATTGTTTAACAATAGATAACATCAACCATAGACAATGGCTGGCAAGTTCTTGTTGATTTCTTGCAGACAGATTCTATCTTTCTCCTGTAGAGAAAATTACAATAAAAATCTGTGCGCTGGCAATTCAAGCAATTGCTTATAAACTGAAATCTCAGAGAAATGGAGTCATTTTAAATGTGAGCCAAATTAATTTTGCAAGAAGTGAACATTTCACATGAAATTCACACAGCAATTGTTCAAATTTCAGTACAGTTTTAACATAAGGCTGTGCATACACTTTGTGGGGGAAAATACTCTCAAAGTATGCAGATTTTTTGTAACTGAATTCAAAGACTAATAGAAACCATTTTTTCCAAATCTGAACTGTTTGTTAAGAGAAACCATTTTTTTTTCATAGTGATATTTTCTTTGCTTGTAACGCAGGAGTCTAATTAAATCCTTTTTTTCATATTGATATTTTCTTTGCTTGTAACGCAGGAGTGCAGCTGCCTGGCCCAAGGTCTTACACGCTGATTTCTTTGAAGACCTGTGGGCATAGCCACTGCTCATGGCATTTGCTGCCACACCCAGCTCTTTAATCCCTTTTGAAATAGGAGAGGCTTGAATCCCTTTCAATAATTCCTCTCTTGTGAGATTTCCATGTTCTAGATGAAATCCCATGCTGACCGCGGCACATAAATTGTTACCAGGAGCAGTGGTTTGAGATGGTAATTTACCTGGACAAATTGATGATGCAGAATCAATGACTGTCTCAGGCAATGGCAAATGAGGGTACAGGGAGTGGCTGGTGGGGGAAGGGGGTTGCAGGCAAGATGGAGGAAGGCTAGTTTTTCTGACCTCAGTGTTTTCAGTTTCCTGGGGCCTTTTCTCTGAGGTGGACGCAGAGGAAGCCACAGGAGCCATGTGAGTGTGTGTCCCCATATGTTCTATTTCATTTTCTGTCCCCCTTTGTTCATGGTTCTTTTCTGTGATGGGGAAGGCTTGAAGTCCTTCTAATAATTCTTTTTCTGTAAGGTTTTCTTTCTGCTGAAATTCAATGCTAATCGCCCCACCCAGGCCAGGTTGTGGCTCAATTGTTCTCAAGGACTGCTTTTCTAAAGAAGTGGGGAAGGTGTGAATGAGCTTGGGTGTGGGTATGGAGAGCTGATACAAAGAGTTTGCTGTCTCTGAGGGAGACTGAGCATAAGATGGGGGAAGGGTATTCTGATTGAGTCTGCCTGCTTCTAAAAGCACATGGTTTGAAACTGCTGTCTTTAAACTTTTTTTTTCTGTGTTCGATGGCCTCTGTACATTTTTGCCAGATTAATCTTTGCTTTATGGGAGCTCTGGGAGCCGTATGAAGACATCCAGTCTTGGATATTCAGAGTTCCAGCCTGTGAATACCAAGGGCAACGGCAAGCTATTTCACTTATTAATTTTTCTAAGTCCCCCAGGCTGATTTGCGCTATTTTTCTTCTGGTGATGAAATAATGATTATTGATTATTTTCTGCAGCTCTCTGGCATGTAGCCTCTGCTGTACAGTCAAATCATTGCCCATGCTCACAAATGTGGGGAACAAACTTGCTGAGAAATACTTTAAAAATTACTAAGAAGTACTTTTTTAAAAAATATTACGATTGCAAATCTGTTGAACGGTACGTACCTTAAGCTATGACCAGCCGAAATAAGCATGGAGTTTATCATCACTGTCGGGCTCACCAGATGTTGAGTATGGAGGCATAGAGCACACTTGAGGCAGCTTTCATCGCAGGCAGAAAAAGGACTGGAGCACACTTTGGCGCTCTCCTTTATTGTACATTCATACAAAGGCAGATGATGTGTCATTACATGATTGGCTACTTTCCCATAGCAACAGACGAGTCCCTACACTATTGGCTTTGGCTCAGGGGGTGTGCACGGATCATCTCATTGGCTGCTGAAATCTATACCTCCTGACTTTGTCCTGCCTCTGACTAGGGAACACCCAGCCCCTCTTTCAGGCTAACAGGATTAATTATAAGCCAGAGAAATACATGAAGTCAGGTATCCTCTCCTTGGCAGAGACTTAAGCACAAGTGATGCTTTTATTCAGGCAAATGTCAGGGAGAAGGGAAGTTAGTGTTTAACCCTGATGAAATGGCTTGCTGGCAAGCGCATATTTCCCACACAAATAAGCATTATTCCAAACTATTCACCAACATGGCTGCCACGGAAAAGCGCATGGTGCATAATGTCAGTATGTTTATATTAATATATGGCACTTTGACCAATAGGCTCCCAGAGTCCAATGACGACACAGTCCTGATCAGTAAAAAATTGAGCCCTCTCTCTCTTTATTAAACCTTGGGGGCTTGTTGTTCTGTTTGCAAAAGACCTGTTTTGAAGTCGCCAACTCTTTGATTGGGAATCAGTTGGCATAAAACTGAGAAACATAAATCTTCAGATATACGAAGAACTATATCCAGTGAGTGACCAGAGGAGTTTCTTGTCGCTCTCTGCGAATACAACTTAGAATGCTTCTGAACATGAGTCTCAATTGCCTGAAGGATCTTCCCTATATACACCAATGGACATTGACACCAGATGATATAGACAATGCCTTTAGATTTACAAATAGTAATAGTTGGAAAAACTAGTGTGTCCTCTTGAAATGATAGCTGGCATACATTACATCTTTGACAAGGGAAATGACCACTACAGTTTCAATTGAAGTAGAGTCCTGTGAATAAAAGGCCAAATTAACCAAACTGTTTTGAAGATTATGTGTTCTTATAAAATTAAAAATAGGAGTCTCTTGAAAACCGAAAATTGGACACTGTTTCTTGATGCACTGCTGCACTAACCATGTTTGAGTTTGAGGAGAATATGGAAGAACACACACAATTTTGGATTCCTGAGACCTAGTGTTTGGCATTAGCAGCCATCTATGAATCAGCCCACTGTGCTCTTTTAAAGGCTTTCTGCACAATTTTTGGAAGGCGATATTGGTGATTGTTGTGATTTTAATTGCAACAAAAAATTATGAGAAAGAGTACAATGTTGTGGTAACAGTCTGGTTTATGATTAAATTGTTGGCGTTTGTGCCTAACCAAATGGGCTGCCCACACCGTTTATAATACCAGCAGGTTAAATACGTTGTTTGATGTTGTCCCTTTCTATTCATTTGTTTTAGGTAAATTTGATTGGGTCATCAGGTAATTGTTGGATACAGTACATATTGATAGAAAGCAATTTCAGAAAAGTCTTTTTATTGGATGGAGGCATATAGACAGCTAGAAAGATAAATTGCATACAGCACAGTGACGATCAGTTAAACAAAAAAGATACTTCAATCGTTCCTCAAATCCAGTCCTCAAGGGTTGCAATTTGGTTTTCATAATTTTCACAATGAATATGCATGAGGTGTACTTGCATACAGTGGAGAAAGGGCACAGAAATAGATCTCATGCATATTCACTGTGGAATTGTGCTTTGCATTCTAAATAGAGGAGGAGCTAGAGATCGTGCTTAAGCCATGACTAGATACCCGGGAGCTAAAGCTCATTTTACTGCACCCCTACCCCCAAGTCCAGTGAGTGAATAATGGATGCTGTCAGTGCCTGTGGGAAGCAGAAGCAGCCACCCTAACACTTTCAGTTCCTGGTACACATTTCATCCAATAATATATAAATATATATATATATATATATATATATATATATATATATTTGCAACTCAGTCAATAATTGGATGCGACTTTGGTTGTATGTGCTGTAGATAATAAGTTTGAAATCTGCTGAAAATTTCCCATGTGTGTCCCTCAAGCCTTATCTCTGATTATTGCTTGCATTTCTCAGAGGATCTAATTGTAATCTAAAAGGTTTACTGTCAGCATGACAAGAAATAACTTGACATTGTTTTTCTAGTTGTTCTAGGACACATTGTCCTGTATCAGGTTTCTTGCCACTAATTTACAGGTCTAGTCTAAAGAGACCATTCACCAGAAAGCAGCAGAAGTGCAGTTACTAGCAGGCTGACTTCCTATAAATGCTGCTAAACTAGGTGTAATGATTTGGTTGAGTAAGAAAGTATTCTAGGATGGACTGGCCTGCTGCCATGCATGTGAGAGGAATGGCACTCAGAAGTGCAAGTCAATTTAGTAACCATGAGCAAGGTATCTGAAGTGCACAAAATATATCACCATATAAGCTGTCAAAAGGCAAATAGCTAATTATAGGACTGCAGGTGTGAATAAGTCTTGTATGTCAGGCCATATATCATTTGTAAAAGACCTTTGGTTGTAGAATTGTTCTTCTTTAGGTATCTAAACTAATAATGTTTCGTTTTCATTCCAGATTCTAGAATATCTTTCAGGGTTCCTGCTTTTGTCTCCTTAAATACCCAAATGATTCTCCTGGCTTAGTTCTCCAGCCAGAATTTTCCTAGAGAGGGGGGAAGAAGGGCAGATTCTTGTATATTGTTGAATAACAATAACACACTCCTCTAAGTGTACTATGGGCCAAATGCATTAACGTTTTTTGGTTTTTTTCTTATTTAGTGTCTGTGCGAAAAATGCTTAGTACACAGGCCTCCATATATTTCTCCCAAAGACATGATGGATCAAGACCATTCACATTACAAAAGGTGCTGACCAACAGCTATTGATGTGATTCTGTTGAATGGAGCAGAACCACTTTGACAGGAATGAGTTCTTTCCAATAGATCTTCCTCGCACATTGGATGCAGTATGCTGACCCTAAACTGATGTCATTCAGTGAAGGACACCCAGAAATAGACTTAACTAGAGAACTGTCAGGTAAGCACACTAAACAAAAAGATGGTACCTTTGATACCAGTGCACGTGTATGCTCGTATGTTGGCTCGTGCCAAAGGATACGGCCATTTTATAGCATACACGCATATATGTTATTACAACCCTGCTTGCGGAACCCATCCTGCGAACAGGCCCTCTACTCACCGCTATTAGCTGCTGCCACCACCCCAGATCGTTGTCTCGTGGCCTAGTGCCACCAGGATCCCTCCATCGCAGCAGGAGGCCGCTTTTGAGGTTTTCAGCCCGTGGCGGCAGGATCTGCCGCCGACACACCTCTTCGTTGCTGGTGCCATCGCTGGGACGTCCTTTTCTACGGTTTGAAGCCACCTCTGCTGTTGCCCGATGCCGCCATTCTTCACGGCCTTGTGCCGCTCCAGGAAGCCTTCATCTTTGCTGCTCCAAGCTGCCGCCGCTGACTCCGCCTTTGGCGAGGGAAGACGCTGTCGGGTTACCTTCAGGCTGCAGGAAGATGCCGCTGCCTCATATGCGGCCTGTGTGCCACTGCCAGGACCTCTGTCCTCCATGCTGTAGGGATGCCACTGCCCTTGGTGCTGCCTTTCTTCCTGGGCCCTTCCTAGGCACTGGCGCGCGCCTCTTCAATCTATTTAAAGGACCAGCAGCGGGAAAAGCCCGCGGTCCCACCGGAAGCCAGCCTCTGCTTGTTTCCTGTTTCAGCCCTATAAAAGGGCTCAGTTCCTGTTCCTCACGGCCTTCAGATCTGGATTTCATGGTTGTCTGTGCTCCTCTTCGAGTCAAGGTCCTCCGTGGTCTTCATTTGTCTGATGGCTCTTCGTTCCATGTCTTTGATGTTCCTGGTCTCATTCCTCATCTGAGCTCCTTCGTTCCCTTGTCCTTATTCCAGATGTCCTGATGTTCCAGATGTTCCTTGGTCCTGATGTCTAGAAGACCTGATGGTCCTGAAGTTCTGATGTTCTGAGTCTTCCAAATTCCGAGTCTTCCAGCTCTTCATGTCCTCCAGATGGCCATCCTGAGAGTAAATCCGTATAGATCCTGTTCCTGTTTCCGGTCATTGGAGCCTCGTTTGGTTGGATCCCTTTCTAGCGCTTGTCCTGCTTCCGTGAGGTCCACGTGCAGTGGAAAGGGTGGCCCGTGACCAGCCCATGGGGGGCTTTGTAGGGCTCCCTGAGGGACAGTGCCCATCTGTACCAAGTTTCTTGTTTGAACCTTCCAAGTTCCAAGTCCTCGTCTGAGTCTTCCGAGTTCCAAGTCCTCATCTGAGTCTTCCAAGTCCTCGTCTGAGTTTTCCAAGTCCTCAGACTCCGTCTGGCCTCAAGCACTCGTCGTTCCCAAGCGGCGAGTTCGGAAGGGCTTCCGAGTGGCCAGAGGGCTACTCCTGAGACCAGCATTGCGTTGCTGGGTCTCATTGGTGCATGTAGGTCCAGCGGAGAGCTGATGCTGCCTTGTTCTTGTTCCGAGTTCCTTGCCTTAGTTACAGTCCTGTCTTGTTCCTGTTCTGCCCGTGCTTGCATGCTCTCACCTCCCACAGTGTGCCTTGGGGCTCCTCCTCGTGCCCTGGTTCAGGGGCTCACGCTCTCCCATTAGCTAGTGACTGCGCCTCTGCGCTCTCAACATCAGCTGTAGGCCGCGGCCACAACAGGATTCGAAGGCCACGGTTGCAATATATGTACGCATGGTATAAAAAACTTTGCATGGGCATATATGTGCAAATAATTTTATATGGACAAATGCATGTGCACACAGATGCTTTCTCTTGTTAGGAGTTAGCAGTCTGTTAGGAAATTAGCAATCTGTTGTTATTAGGAGAGTTGTGGGTGGATCCTTGGACCAGTGGCAGATGACCACACCCCCGGGGGGAAGATCCCGAGAGGGACCACCGGTCAGGCTCCGAGTATGGAGATAGACACACACTAGTTCTTTTATTAGACAGTATACTGAACCACCAGAGGTGGCAGTAGTGAGCTGGAATGCCCGGCTGGGCTGTAGTCCCTCAAGATACTGGAACAGCGATCCCTGGAGGCTGAGCTGTAGAGAAACTGAAATAGTAGAGTAGGCAGGGTATGCAGAGTTCATGTACTGAACCTGATGGTAACACTCACACAATGTCTCATGGAAGCCCAGGAGCTGGAATGTATAGGCCCTCTAGGAACGAGTACCTGATTCCAGGGAAAGCTCTGAGAGAGCGATGGTAACTCACTGATGTAGCTGGCAGTGATGACTTCCAGGCAGAAGAGAATATGGAGCAAGTCTGGGAACGAGGGCCCTCGAAGAGCGAGTACCAGTTCCAGACTGTCACCTGAAAAACAAAGGAGAGAGCGAGGTAGAGTAACCCGAATCCTTGCTAACTCAATCTGTTAGCAAATTCTAAGACCTTATATATCCGTCGCTGTCATTTGCTCCCAGATAAAAAAAAACCTGAGGTAGCTCCTGTGACCTTATCTTGTCCCTCCCTATGCTGTTCATTCAGATCAGATAACACTGTCCCTCTGCTCAGTTCATTTTATACCAAGGTTAGAAGCAAGCATGGAACTGGTTATGTGGGCAGTAGATAAATTATTAAGCACTATGAGACGGATTAATATTTATTTATTAGGTAAAAAATACCAGAGATAATTAATTTTTGGCTCATATATATATTAAATCACAGTAAGCTAGAGCATACATTGCAGAATTCACTATGATGAAGTTTATTCTTAGGGCTGAGAAAACATGGATGCTAGGTTGGCCTGGTATCTAAACTTTGGCACCTACTACAGATGATGCCCAGCCAGGGCTGAGAAATGGCTGCAAGAAGTTAGGAGCCAACTTGGTTTAGACTGACAAGCCACTGGGGAGGTTGTGGGGCTTAGGCCAAGACACCATGGCCCATAGCTGTTCCTTGTCCCTAAGCCCCATACTAGTTTGCTGCAGGAGGGGAGATAGGAAAGAGCGTGCTTGGAAGGAGAAGAGGGAGGGGGAGAAGAGAGAGCAAAGAAAATCAAAGTATGGAAATGCATTTAACATGTGTTTTATCCCATTTTTAAAAAATATATGCACATGTATTTTACATTTGAAAATAATGTAAAACTACTCACATGAGTTGGGATTTACATGTGTGAATCAGTGTATTTATAAACATACACATGTGGGTGAAATTACCAGTTTAGGTAATTAGTCCACCAGTTTGCCCAGTCTTTCCTCAGGTCATCAATACTCTCCTGGTTCTTCAGCCTGAACACCCACCACTTTACCTAGTCAGTACCACACAATAAACACTTTTATCATTATACCAGATAATTAGCAGTAGTGAAAATATGTAAGTAAATTGGAAAAAGTACACATGTGAGTGTCTTTTAAAATAGCAACTTACACACGTAAGTGTTGGCCCTGCCCAAGAATACACCTAGAATGCCCCTTTTTTTACAACCATATATGTGAAAATGCACCCTTATTTTGTATGTATATAAAATTCCAAATATATGAGTAGAGGCTGCTTTTGCATGTATATGCTAATTTGTACATGTGGAACATTTTGAAAATTCACCGTTAACTTGGGAGCCCAACAAATATTCATTTTGTAAAGAGATTATGCTCTAAGATTTTTTGCAGTGGTTTAGATTTATTGATTTTTGTGTTTTTTATATACCGTTGTTTGGCACTGGCCTTCACAATGGTTTACAGTAGAACCAACAATACATATACCGTTATGCAGGTGAACCAGTAATACATAGGGAACGTTTAACAATAATACATAGGAACGTTTAACAAGAGAAGAAACCAAATAACGTTTAACAATTGTAAAGTATAAAAGTGTAATTGATTGTAGTATGTGATCACTGTAGTGGGTTATAATTAGGAGGTAAAGGAAGATTATAAAGGGTGGGGTTGGTAGTGAGTTCATAAATTGGTCGTGGGTTGAAGAACGTTCATTGATGTGCTAAGTGCTAAGAAAGGTTTTTGCATGGTGTTGCAAATTGGTGGGTGATAGCTGTGTTCGTGTTTTTCTGGTGGGTAATAGCTGTGTTCATATTTTTCTTATCCAGTGTCCTCCCTGTAGGCGTGTTGGAAATGCCATGTTTTGAGGTGTTTTCGGAAGACTTTTGTATGGCTCAATAGTCGTATGTTTTCTGGGAGTTTATTCCAGAGGGTTGTAGTGAGTTTGGCTGCTGTGACTGAGGGAATCACAGATCTAGTATATCATGTAAAAATGATAGTTACATCTACACCAAGACAACCTGCTATGATGATTTTCCTTTTATCAAATACTGAGTATTAACCTCTCTCTAAAGTACAATGCTGCACTTTTGATGATGTTACTATCCTTCAGGAAGTCTTCCCTATCTTCTTATTTCCCTGTCTCCATCAAATTCTAAAAGTTTGTGTTTGAGTTGCTAAATTTTTACTCCCTGTTAGAGGTTGATGATTCCTGCTGCTTTACAGTTCTCACTCAAAGCAATTATTACCAACATCATATGGAACAGTAATTAAAATTTATGATCCTTTTAAAGGGTAATGTTGTAAGTTTTTAATATGTGATGATAAAGCAGTTTATAATAACTCAGAGCTATGGTGTACACACTGATCCCTTTTCTCAAATATTTAATGCAGTGCAACATGTTTTGTATTTCTTCTGTTAGTTTTGTCATTGCTGTTGGTGATAAATTCCTTACTTGTCACCAGCACTAAAATTCCCCGAGTTTAGCTCTGAGATGTTATACAAGAAACGAATATTGGCTCAATAAAACTAATTGGATACCAAAAAAGGAATGCTATTTATGGTGGTTTCCATATTCAAAAAGGTTTCTTCCATCCTCAGGAAATGTTTTGGGGGGTTTTTTTTTAGATTGGGGGTGTAGTTTTCTAAAGCATTTGTAAGGTAAAGTCTCTATAACTTTGCCATAGTCAGAAGCTGATGGACTAAAGATATTTTTCCTATTTTGGATCTATGGAGTTGTGGTACTACAGTGTGCAAATTTTGCAAAGTTCAGTTTGCATGTAAAAAAACAGTAACGTACATGCATAATTTGGGTATAACTGCACAATTTTCCTTTTTTCTATGCAACATAGACTTCGCAAATATATTTTGGCTTCACGTAGTAAACTTATGCATGTACATTTACCTTTGTGAAATATTTTGCAAACCCTAAGCTAATGAGTTTTTGCAATGCATTAACTATTCACTGCTAAAATACATGCAAAAAGGTCTTTTGCAACTTATTTGTGAAATTTGGCGCAGTTTACTTTGTAATGCGGCCTTATTCATACTGAAAGTTTCTATACAGGGAGTTGTGGGAGGATACCATCTTTCACTTAATGAGATTAGCAGCAGCAGCAGCAGCAAAACTATAGTCAAATGAACAAGGGTTATTTTATTTATTGATTTCAAAAATTTACACCCCCGCCTCTCAACATTTCTAGTTGGCTTACAGTAAAATATTCATAGAACATAAGATTGCCATACTGGGACAGATCAATGGCACACTGGGCAACAATGAAAGTGTTACTGACCTAAAAAGGTCCTACTCTGTAGTATCTTGATGTGCTGAACACGAATATGACCATGAAAAGTTTTTATTGGCTCTCGTTTTGAAGATATTTAATATAGTTCATTTTCTATGTTTAGTCATGTAAATTTATCCAGTAGGACTGTAAATAAGCCTAGAATGATGTAATATTGCATCATATTGCATAATACCATCATGCACACATCATCCAGAGTTTATTACATCATTTTCTGATGCAATGCAGTTCTACTGCCATGCTGCTGCTGAGTAAGCTGTCGTCAGCAGTGTACTATATGAAGCCCAGTCAGAAAGGGTGAGCATTTGAAATATTCATGCTGGCTGACTACTGCTGGACACTCCGCAGAGATGCTCCCGAACAGGTGTACAAGAGACAAGCAAAGAAATCTAAGACGTAGTCTCTGACTTCATTTTTCAAACGGTATTAACCGTAGGTCTCCTACTATTGGCATAAATTCAAGATGTAATTATATTATTGCATATTACAAAAAAACTAGAGCCAATTTTGCATTTTCACAGTCACATTCATGTTTAGCACATGGAAATGAATAAGAATTGACTAATTTCATTTCTGTAACATGACTTTTGTGAAAATTTGTTGCCCAGTGTGGTCCATCAAGCCCTGTTTCCTGTTTCCAACAGTGGTCAATCCAAGTCACAAGTACCTGGCAGGATCCCAAGGGGTAGAGAGATTCCAAGCTGCTTATCCCAAGAATAAGCAGTGGATTTCTGCAGCTCCAGCTTAACAGTGGCGTAGCCAGAATTGATTTTTTGGGTGGGCACAAGGTTAACATGGGTGGGCTGTAGGCATGCAGGTCTACTAGTTGTTTTTTTACTGATAAATAATGCCAAATTATGCAGCATAGCATTCACATCTACGCCTAAGTATGAGGTTTACTTAATGATACAAACATAATTCACGGTGATTTGTGGTACTTTAGCCTTCTTATTATTACGATTTTATACACGGCTCCTACCTGTCCATAAATTTTGAGAGAGCGGTTGTGTTGCTTATATTTAAATTGCTAACATCTCAAAATATAGATATATATTTTTACCTTTGTTGTCTGATCTTTGTATTTTTCTAATCAGTTGGTCCAGGTCTCTTTTTCCCATTTTTTCCCTTATAGCTCATTTCCTAATTCCTTTTCAGTGTCTTTCTTCTATTACTGTCTTCTTCCCTTCCACACACACATACACGCTTTCTCTCACAGACTCCCTCTCACACACTCAAGCTGTCACTCTCATATGCTCTCCCCCCCCCCCCCCCCCAAGCTCACATTCTCTGCAGACACACATACAAGTTCTCACTTTCTCACCCCTCTCCAGGCTTATATTCTTATGCACACACAGACGCACATCCAGGCACCCATTCTCACCCACAAACCCATGCTCCCAGTTTCACCCACACATATTCAAGCTCCCATTCTCATCCATACATATACACATTTAAGGTCCTATTCTCACCCACACATACACACATTCAAGCACCCATTCTTATCCACATATTCAAGCTTCCATTCTCACCCACCCACACAAACCCAGGCTCTCATTCTCACCCATATATACACACATTCAAGCTCCCATTCTCACCCACCCACAAACCCAGGCTCCCATTCTCAACCACACATACACACATTCGAGCTCCCATTCACTCACATATTCAAGCTTCCATTCTCACCCACATACACACCCAGGCTCCAGTTTTCACCCACACACACTCCCATTCTCATCCACACATACACATTCAAGCACGTGCACAGCTTCCGCTTTCTCCCCCAGAGCAGGAAGATCAGCTGCCTCTCCTGCTGCCACCGGACTCCTGCTATCTTCAGGCGTCGGGCGGTATGGCCCGCCGAACTTCATGTCGGGGGGGGGGGGAGCGGAAGCGCAGCGCACAACGTCCGCTTCCTCCCTCCCCCCCAAGCAGGAAGATCGGCGGTCCCGACGCCCGAAGATAGCAGGAGGCCGGTGGCAGCAGGAGAGGCCAGCTGATCTTCCTGTTTTGGGGGAGAAAGCGGAAGCTGTGCGCGGCGCTTCCGCTCCCCCACCCCCAAACAGGAAGTTCGGCGGGCCGTTTGGCCCGAAGATAGCAGGAGAACGGGTGGCAGCAGGAGAGACAGCTGATCTTCCTGCATTGGGGGGAGGAAGCGGAAGCTGCGCGCGGCGCTTCCGCTCCCCCCCCCGAACAGGAAGACCGGTTGGCCATACGGCCGCAGCAGCGCTTTCCCATGTGTGCCGTGATGGCGCGCGAGGCGTGGGTTCTCTTGTTTGCTGTTGCGGGGATGGGATCCCGCGACAGCCTTGCAGTTCCGGTGCCAGTTGGGTGGGCCTGAGTCTAAGTTGGGTGGGCACCTGCCCACCCAGGCCCACCCGTGGCTACGCCACTGCAGCTTAATAATGGTTTATGGACTGTTCCTCCAGGAACTTGTCCAAACCCTTTTTAAATACCACTACACTTTCACCACATTCTCTGGCAACAAATTCCAGAAGTAAATTATGCATGTGTTATTTATAGGCCACTTAAACCAAAGCCCTAAGTGACGTACAAATCAACATCATAATTCAAACCAAATAAAACATATGAAAGATACTAGGTACAAAATCAGTAATCTAGACTTGGACAACTGCAGCAGTCTTCTGCTGATAGGAGCGCAAGCTATTAAGTAAAGACCAGTTTAAAAAAGAAACTCTCAGCCATTTTACTAAAGGTTTTGTGGCAGTCCATCAAGTGGAGCTTGAGTAGAAAAATATTTTCTCTTACTAAATTTTAAAATATATCATTTAGTAACTTCACTGTGTGTTCCCCTAGTCTTTTGTCATAAATATCTTAATAAAACAATGCAGATCAAATATCGATAAAACATTATGTAATGTGCTGAGGTGGCCTTTGTGTATTTAGAGGATGAATGAGATACCACTTGTAGATAAGATCTAAAACCGTTACTAAATCAAACTAACTTCCAAACTGTCCTACAAGCTTTAATATTTGCCAGCACCGACTACTGTAATGCCCTAGAATTAGGATTACCATACACGACAATAAGACCACTCCAAATACTCCAAAACTCAGCCGCAAGAATTTTAACAGGCAAAAAAAAAAGGAGATCATATCACTGAAACACTGGCTGAACTACACTGGCTGCCAATTGAATACAGAGTAAAACATAAAACCCTTTGCACTATACATAAGCTTATCCATGACGAGAAAGCTGAATGGCTAAAAACACAGCACTCCGCGTCCATGTCCCACACAGGAACCTGAGATCTGCCAACAAAGCCCTCCTAACCATCCCCTCAGTAAAAACTGCAAAACTAACACAAGTCAGAGAAAGAGCACTATCATTGGCCGGGCCGATACTATGGAACACCATGCCCACAGAGGTAAGAGTACAGAGAGATTTCAAGACTTTCAAAAAGAGCCTAAAGACATGGCTCTTTAGAGAAGCCTTTCCACAAAGAGAGCGAGAAAGAGAGAAACGCTGAAAGCTGTACACACAAAATCTTTATACAGCACTAGCACATTATATGTATGTACGTCATGGTTTGTTTACTACACCCTTAATTGAATGTATAAATTAACAGTCCTTATTGTAGTCACAGGTCAGATTAAACAACACTGAACATATAGCCTTTATTATGAAACTATGTTACCGAGCTTATAAGGCACCTCCACTACTAATAGAAACAGAAACATGTACAATTTACTAGATGTGCCTCTATGTAAACCGTTGTGACGGTAATATACTGAACGACGGTATAGAAAAGATTTTAAATAAATAAATAAATAAAATAGTATATATAAATAAATTAAATACAAAAGTTTACCTGTGTCTGAAAATGGAGCAGAGCTTCAGAGGTGATAAGTTTTCTTTTAGGGAAAAGAATAGAGCTGTGTCTTGCTTACAGTGGCTGCTGCACTTGTTAATAATAAAAAAAAAGAAACAAAACATAGAAACATAGAAGTGACGGCAGAAGAAGACCAAACGGCCCATCCAGTCTGCCCAGCAAGCTTTCACACCTATTTGTTTTCATAATCTGTTACTCTGACCGCTGAGGTCAGGGCCCTTATTGGTAACATTTTGGTTCCAATTCCCTTCCACCCCCACCATCGATGCACACAGCAGTGTTGGAGCTGCATCTAAGTGAAGTATCTAGCTAATTGGTTTGGGGTAGTAACCGCCGTAATAAGCAAGTTACTCCCGTTTGTTTACCCTGCATGTGCAATTCAGCCATTGCTGAATTGCACATGCAATTTTATTCCGGCAACCAGCCATTGCTGGTTGTCTGAATAAAAATCCTCTTTACTTAATTCCCTCTGTTGCTGAAGCAGTGAGCTGCGCTGGATACTTATTCCAAGTCAAGTATCATGCTTATTTGATTTGAGGTAGTAACCGCCATAACAAGCCAGCTACTCCCATGCTTATTTGTTTACCCAGACTATGTAATTCATTCCTTGTTGGTTGATGCTGATATAAATCATCTTTTCTTCATTTTCCCTGCCATTGAAGGAGAGAGCTATGCTGGATGTGCATTGAAAGTGAAGTATCAGGCTTATTTGATTTGGAGTAGTAACCGCCGTAACAAGCCAGCTACTCCCATGCTTATTTGTTTACCCAGACTATGTAATTCATTCCTTGTTGGTTGATGCTGAATATAAATCATCTTTTCTTCATTTTCCCTGCCGTTGAAGGAGAGAGCTATGCTGGATGTGCATTGAAAGTGAAGTATCAGGCTTATTTGATTTGGGGTAGTAACCGCCGTAACAAGCCAGCTTACTCCCCTGCTTTTTTGTGGATGCAAATCCTTTTTTCCACATTTCCTCTTGCCGTTGAAGCTTAGAGCAATGTTGGAGTCGCATTAACTGTGTGTATGTTTATTGAATAAGGATATTAATCTCCAGGTAGTAGCCGTCATTCCTGCAAGCCACCCCCTTGCCTCTTCTCTTCATTCACATCCTCTAGACTTTATGGATCCAGAGTGTTTATCCCACGCCCCTTTGAAATCCTTCACAGTTTTGGTCTTCACCACTTCCTCCGGAAGGGCATTCCAGGCATCCGCCTCCCTCTCCATGAAGAAATACTTCCTGACATTGGTTCTGAGTCTTCCTCCCTGGAGTTTTAAATCGTGACCCCTGGTTCTGCTGATTTTTTTGCAGGAGAGCAGTGCTGGTCTCAGTTTAAACTGAGACATGTTTGGATTGTTTGTTTTTTTTCAGCAGGGTGGCGTCTGCATTAGTGCAGACAACGGAGATTTTCTTTTCTTGTTTGTTTATGTTTGTCACTGCCTCAGGCCTGATGAGAGTGGGGGCAGGGAGCATAGTTGAGCCCAGAGCAGGCTGCCAGGACAGGAAATGGGAGGAGTGACCAGAGAGAGAGATTGTGGGCAGTTCAGAAGAGGCTGCTGCTGCTGATAGCCTTCAAGATAGCTCAGGAACAAAAGAAAGTGGCCAGAAACCGGCACAGGAGGGATCAGCCGAGCAAAGTCACTGTCTCTGCCGATGGCCTTCCTCTTCTGTGTGAGAGGCTTAAGAGCTGACAGGAGAGCGGCTGCTGGGGTCAGGAGGATCAGGGAGCTTGTAGGTGAGTTGTGTTTTTTTATGACGGGAGGAACTCTGTCCAGCTTGGGTGGGCTGAAGCTCTGATGCAGGCCGAGGAGAAGACATTTTGGGGCAGATTTTAAAAAAGAGCGCGATCGCGTACTTTTGTTTGCGTAGCAGGCGCAAACAAAAGTATGCTGGATTTTATAAGATACACGCATAGCCGCGCGTATCTTATAAAATCCTGGATCGGCGCACGCAAGGCTGCCGATTTTGGGCAGCCTGCGCGCTCCGAGCCGAGCAGCCTGCCTCCGTTCCCTCTGAGGCCGCTCCGAAATCAGAGCGGCCTCGGAGGGAACTTTCTTTCGCCCTCCCCTCACCTTCCCCTCCCTTCCCCTACCTAACCCACCCCCCCGGCCCTATCTAAACCCCCCCTTACCTTTGTCCCTCGATTTACGCCTGCTAGAAGCAGACGTAAATCTACGCGCGCCAGCGGATTGCTGGCGCGCCGTCATCCGACCTGGGGGCTGGTCTGGAGGCCTTGACCATGCCCCGGGCCGGCGCCACGCCCCCGGTCCCGCCCCCGAAACGCCTCGTCATTCGGCCCCGCCCCAGACATGCCCCCGACACGCCCCCTTTAAAAAACCCCGGGACTTACGCGCGTCCCGGGGCTCTGCGCGCGCCGGTGGCCTATGCAAAATAGGCGCGCCGGTGCGCGAGGGCCCTGCTCGCCTAAATCCGGGCGGATTTACGCGAGCAGGGCATTTAAAATCCGCCCGTTTATGTGATGTCATTAATGATGTCATCAGGGACCCTATCTTAAGTGGGGGGAGCATATTAATTTTAAGTAAAAGAAAAAAAATTAAGAATTTATTAAAATAAATGATACTGATAGCCTGAAATAGAGGTTTAAGCCACTTGAAGGAGATAAGTCCAGGATAACAGAAACATGTTTAATTTTCTAAACAGACTCAATGAACATCCTGATGTGTTAAAAACTAAAGTAGCCTTTAAAACTTAAAGGAAAATTTAGGAAGAAATTGAAACAGTAAGTAAACTGTAGTTACTTTAGTTAAATATTAGGAATGAGTCTAAGTTGTAGTTTAAATGAAATATGTATACTTATGTTTGGGTGAAGGGTGAAAGTGTAAGAAGGAATTAAAATACTAGGGAGGTAAAGAGAAAGAGACAGATTTTATAAATCTGCGCACACGCGTACTTTTGTTCGCGCACCAGGCGCGAACAAGAGTATGCGGGATTTCAATAGATACACGCGTATCCATTAAAATCCAGGGTCGGCGCGCACAAGGCTGCCCAAAATCGGCAGCCTGTGCGTGCCGAGCCGCACAGCCTGCCTCCGTTCCCTGCGAGGCCGCTCCGAAATCGGAGCGGCCTCGGAGGGAACTTTCCTTCGCCCTCCCCCCACCTTCCCCCCCCTAACCCACCCCCCCCCCCCCGGCCCTATCTAAACCTCCCTCCTACCTTTGTAGGCAGTTACGCCTGCCGGGCCGGCTGCCGCGCTCCAAGTTCCGGTACGGGGGCTGGTCCAGAGGCCGCGGCCACGCCCCCGGAACGCTCCCGGGCCAAAACCATGCCCGCGGCACCGCCCCCGAAATGCCGCTTCTCTCGCGACACGCCCCTCCTTGCAAGCCCCAGGACTTACACGCGTCCCAGGGCTTGTGCGCGCCGCCGAGCCTATGCAAAATAGGCTCGGCGCGCACAGGGGGGGTTTGGGGTAGGTTTTCGGGGGGTAGACGCGTATCGTACGCGCGTACCCCTTTGAAAATCTACCCCAAAATATGTAAAATATTTTTATTACAGTTAGGAAATACAGTTATTAAATACAGTTTATTACAGTTAGGAAATACAGTTATTATAGTCTGATAAAGTAAAATGAATAAATTAATAGTCTAATTGGAATAGTCTGAACACCCCTATGTAGGATAGTATCATCTAAAACAACTTTGAAAAATAAGGGGGTAACTAAGTAGTGATGTCAGTAGCTTCCTTGGTTACAAGTAACAAGGTGTGCACAAGTACACTAATTTGAGCCTTAGCACTGAATTAAAGTAGCAAATAAGAAGGGATTTTATTAATAAACAATCTATTAAAATTTTTCTGATATTGAAATTAATAAACCCAAGTAGAAATGAAATGAGGGGAAAGACAGAACATATATAGTGAGCAGTGCTGTGCACTATTTAGAGCAATGACATTAGCAAGAGAATGAATCTTAGGATCTAAGAAAAGAAAGAGACAGTTAGAGAAACAGTGAGTTGAGAGGTAGAAGTGTAATAGTACCGAGGTGCTGTCATGATTCTCTGTACTTTAGGCCTAGTTTGCAGTATAAAACATTGTGAAATAGTGAAAGAACATGCACTATAAATAGAATGAATGAAAGTATGTATGTGTTTGTATGAGGGTTCCTGTTAAGATAAGGTAGGCAAAATAAACTATTATTAAGTAATTAAAAATTGCTGTATCGCTTTCTAAAACAGCATTTAATAGGGTAAATATACTGTTTGAGTGAATAGAATTTTTTTTTATTTTTTGAAGAGATGGAATGGCAATAAAATTGAGCATTATAAAGTGTATTACATTTTAGTGACAAAAACTGCAACAACAGTCACTATAAAGAATATATCACTATAATAGCTCAATTCCATACATGCTATTAAGCAGAGGATACAAATTACATATGGAAATATTTTATGGCGAAGTAAAATTGTATCCAAAGAAGTTTTGTCTATATCCAATAAATAATTTAAGAAGGAACTCATAAGTGTGGAAGAATATCAAAAAGAGAGTTGTATGAAAGTATTTATAGTGGAATTGTTCTTTTAATTATAAAAGAGAAAAGAAGAAAAGATAGGGAATACAAATTATCTTTTGATTTAATTTAGCTAGTTAAACAGTAACAAGTAGCTCTGTCAAAGACAGAATACACAGGTTGACATATATATATATATATATATATATATATATATATATATATATATATTTATATATATTTAGTTACGGAAGATCCCGGAGCAGTATCAGGGAGTTAGTATTTGTTATTTGTTTATTTAAAGTATAAGTTAGTAGGTACAAGAAAGAAGAAACAGCATACGGAGAAAAAGAAGAGAAAAGAAGAAGACTAAAGGACAAGAGAACGACAAGATTATCATCTGGCCAGCAACGAAAAGAAGAAGAAAAAAACAGATGTTTAATAACAGAACTTAAAACTTCTATTGCCAGGCCTGAGCTTATTGTTTTACATGTGCACTTGAGAACAATTACAAACAATAAGTAAGAAAAGACACTAAATACAAAAGGAAAGTAAAAGACTATAACAAAAAAATAAAGTTTACTTACCTGACTACAACAAGGAGAAGATATACTGGACTTAAATAAGAGAAAGAAAAGAAAAGAGAATACAAAGAATCAATTTTCTTTTATTTAAAAGAAATGATATAAGAAACATTAAAGTAAATATTCAAGAAAGTATAAGGACTGAAATATTTATCTGATAAATAGATGAGTTGGAAGTAGCTGGAATATATTATTTTATGATTGCTTGTTTGGTTACAGTTATTAATCTGTGATAGGGAAAAGAAAAATAAATATATTTTAAGGTCTGTTAAGAGAATTGTTATTTGAATATTCACAATAGTATTAAGAAATAGTATGATTTCATTAAAAGAGTATTTTTAAATAAAATTATTAAAAAAATATATACAATATCTTATTTATCCTTGCCTCCCCTCTTAACTGGCAAAAGACTGCACTGGGTGGGTGGTAGCAATTAGAATCCCTTCTGAGAAGACCCAGCAGGGAGGAAGGCCTTGAACACCATCCCTGTAGGGCAACACCTGAGAGCTCGCTGCCTTGTACATATTTCACGACTACATTACTGATACCATCAACCTCGGTCACGACAGCAATCTTCAACCCTGCAGGGGCGGCGGTTTATACACAGCTTTCATATTCCTGACATGAGACCAAGCTGGAGGAGCTCCCTAAAACTTCAAATGCTCACATCCAAAATATAAATAAGTTTAGCAGTATAAAAGAAACTAAAGTAATCAGAACGAAAAAGAATTCATAATGATTGATTTCAATTACCTACTTAGTTGTATAAAAATGTATTGTTAACATAGAAAATGATGGCAGATAAAGACCAAACGACCCATCCACATCTCCTGCTCAGCTTTATAGTCCCTTCTTCTTCCTTAGAGATCCTCTGCACTTGTTCCATGTTTTCTAGTACTGGTGCTTTAAATGTAAAAGTGGGTCAGTTTCTTATCTGGATAACTTTGGAAGTTAGTTGGGTAAACATTTGACTTTAAATTCCCCCCACTGAGCAGATAAATTTGACTTCCCCAATTCACAGGACGCAGTAGATTTAGCTTGTTAGAATCGCTGTGGCTCTGGAGGCGTTCCCAGGGCAAATTTTCCATTTAGCTGTCCAGCATAAATTTTCAGTGCGAAGTAGTTAAATTTGCAGGACCACTCCGGTCACACAGATAGTGGACCTTAAATGTAGCCAGAACAATGTTGTCTGACTATATTTAGGAGAATTTTTCTGCCACAAACCTAGCTGGTTATGCTTCTCTAAAACATTTATTTTGCCGCTCAGTATCTTATTGAAAATTGACCCCAAGCTGGTTATGTTTCTCTTGGCTGTTTCAGCACTATCTGACCCACATGAGCTGGGCTTCTAATGAGCTGCAGTTAGCTGCAACTCTTTCTGTCTTTGGCCGGCTGCCTGAGGAATCCCCCTTGCTCACTGCCCTGAAGACAGCTCTTGATTTTGTTTTGATGTTTCTGTCGACCTATTACTGTATTGACTTCATGGCAGCCAAAACATACATTTGTGATCTCCTTTTACCCTTGCACTCTTTCCACTCAATCAAACATGCACATCAGTTTGCAGAGAACAGAAGAAAGCTTTTAAGCTCTGGCGGACCTCCTGGGAGCTGTGTCCTCAGAAACTGCTGGTCTTTAGAAAGAAGATTCTTAGAACAACCACATTTCAAAATCAGTTGAAACCGTTCAATCGGTGCTGGCACGCAAAGGGAAATTGTCCAGAAGAGCATTTTTTGTTGGAGCTGTTTTTGTCACAAGAACGATTTTAGTGGGGGATAGTGGCATTTGTATGGATTCTTACTGTTCGTCTGATTGCTAGACCTGATTTTGTATATATATAAACAATGACTCTCTCTTTAATGTCATGTCAGATGTCTCTTCTTACTGCATACATGGAAGAGCTAAATATGTCTCTGTGATGTTCTGAGGAGATCACCCAGATTTCAATCCCAGTCGTTAGCTTGCACAGCACTGAAGTCCTGAATCCCTGTACGTTTCTGTCATAGTTTTCTTTTTCCTTATTTATTCACAAGTTGCCTTTTTGAGACGGGATTGCAAATGTTCTGAAGTGTCCATTGCAAGAGAGCTGGGCTTTAATGTGGACAAATTTATTACCTTTATATCTTGGAAAAGGTTTAAAATCTGGTTTTACAGTGTATCCCACTATTAGTTAGTTTGAGGGCCCCCAACTCAATTTCTTGTAGACATACTTAGGTCAGAGTAAACTATAAGCAAGGTAAAATTGAAATTCAAATGCATTTACCTTAAAATTGAGAATAAAATTGGTCTTCCAAAATGTCAGTGAATGCTATGAGGAAACCTGTTGGAATTCTTACTCTGGTCACAGCTGGCCAAAGAATGACCAAGGCAGTTTACATTCAAAATTGTAAGCAATTGATATAAAAATCCTGATATCTAAATCAGTTTGTCTTCGAATCAAATTTGTTGTGGAAACCCTGTGGCTGTTTAATGTAATTTAGGGTTGTTTTTTTTATTCTGTGTTTTTACACTTCAAAGCAGATTACATTCAGGTACTGTAGGTATTTCCTATTCCCAGAGGGCTCACAATCTAAGACGTAGATTCATCAAATAGCTATAAATATAGCGAAAATAGCACCCGTGGATTCATCACATAGGTAAATAGTGCATGTGGCGTTGTATCAGCACGGCGCGCGTTACGTCACTGCATGCCGTGTCATTTTATGTGGCTAGCGTAAATTAGTGTGTGGTGTGAAATATTTTTTCAGCTTATATATATACACAGGCTTCCTGTAGCTGCGTCTTTGAGGGTGTGTCAAAGTGTGGGTTAGAGGAGAGAAGGTGAGTAGTGGCTAGTGGATTAGTTCTTAATGTGATTTCTGAGTAGTTTTTCCTTGTGTTTACCTTGACCTTTGTCTTTTGGCTATCTGTGTGTGTGAAAGGTTTTGTTTGTTGGTCAGTTTGTATTTTTCTGTTGAAGAGATGAGTGGAGGAGGTGTGTGGAGGAGTGAGGAGGTGAGTGGAGGAGCGGAAGTTGTGGAGAGGATGGAGTGTGAGAGGCATGGGGAGAGAGGAGAGGTGTGAGGAGGCAGGATGACGAGGGCAGGAGTGTTGGGGAAAGAGGAGGAGTAGGAGTAGGAACAGGGACAGGAGTAGAGAGAGGCAGGAGGGAACGAATAGGAAGAGGCGGGAGGGAGAAGAGGATAGGCAGGCAAGGACAGAGGGGGGAGGATGGCAGGCTAAGGATAAAGAGAGGGCAGAGGGGAACAGAGTTGGCAGGGCAGGGGCAGAGGCAGGAGGGGAAGAGGAAGGGAGGGGAGAGGGGATTGGGAGGGAGAGTGAGGAAAGGGAGGACACCTCTCCAGAAGTGGAAGTGGCAGTCAGGCAGCAGGACGCCCTCGTCTCCGGGCTTAAGTTCAGCATCCAGGAGAATGAGATGGTCATCGCAGGGGTCCTGCACCATTATCCCATGCTCTTCAGCAACTGGGCGACCAAGATGTCGAAGGTAGCCAAGGGCCAAATCTGATGCAACATAGCCCAGGGCATCACCACGCGCAGTGGAGTGCAATGAAGCAGGAAGCAGGTGGCCCATGGGTACCAGAACATCAAGCCCAGCTGAAAGCAAAGGTGGCAGCCAGAAATAACTATATATGGCGGGCCAGAGGAGGAGCCCCTTGTCCCTTATCCCTGACCCAATGGCACCTCGTGCAAAGACTGGGACCTGATGTCTTCAAGGACACGGCTGAGTGGCTGGACAGCATGCAAGCCGCAGCCGGTAAGTTCACTTCACCTGTAAATGGGCAGGCAGCAACAGGTGTACACATCATTTGGCATAAGATGCTCACAATGCTGAGGCCTCTGAAGCCAAACGAAAAAAGGATACTAGCTATTTTTTTTTATATTTTATATTTGTTTCCACAGCTATTGCCCATGAAGCTGCCAGTCCCAGCCAGGAAGCCCCAGGGACCAGCGCACACCACCACCTTTGGACAGGCCCAGACCTCATGGATGCCCAGACCTAGGTCAGTGAGGAGGAGGAGGAGCAGCAGAAGACCCAGGCTCAGAAGCCATTGGCGCTGATGCAACCCCTCGGTTCAACCAGTTCTCTCAATGTGTCCCTCAATCTGTCTGGCTTCATGGATGAACAGAGTGGGAACCTCCAGATTCTGCACGATCTCAAGCCAGCACCCCACAGCGCCAGCCCGAACCACCATGCACGCAGCAGGAGCAGCCCATAAACCCCATCATGCCACTTTTGGAGGCCCAAATTCCAGCATTCAACCCCACCCTCACAGTACCCCCACCAACACCGGTACTAGGCCCGGCACCAGCACCAACAACATCCCTCCACCAACAGAAGTCCATGCATGACCAGCTGGAAAGGTGTCATGGGGTCCACATCCGACATATACTGGTAGAGCTAGTGCACCTCAGGAGGGCTGTCAATAGGCAGAACCAGATCTTCTGCAAGAAAACAGCCACAAAGGCACCTAACATAACGTCGCTGGCTGCAGCAGTCAACAACATGACAAATGTGCTCACAGATCCTACAAAGGATGCCCGAGCCACCGTCTGAGTCATCCCCAGCATCATTGGAATCCACACCCTGCAGCAGTCCCCGGGCTGACAGTCACCCGAGGGGTAGGTCCCCAAAATCCATGCTCCCTCAAGTGGCAAGCCATGACATGGCAAGGGGCCATAAACTACAAACAGTGGTGCCATCGAATGGCAAATAAGAAGTTCCAAGAATCCTGGGCTGGCACCTCTACGCTGTTGTTGTGCTGTCTAAATGGAAGAAGGCTGCTGTGGGTATCCTCACTACAGAGTTGTTGTGCCATCTAGATGGGAGAAGGCTGCTGTGGGTGTCCTCACTATAGAGTTGTTGTGCTGTCTAGATGGAAGAAGGCTGCTGGGCCCATCCTCACTACAGAGTTGCTGTGCCAGCAGACAGGAGGGATGGTCTTCTATCAGCCATTGTGGTCTAGCAGCCTAACTCTAAAGCTTTCCTCAATGCTCTGCCTGTATTCCATCCTCCTTGATGCGGCCTCCAGTCACGGTCCAGCTGCTGCCTCTTCTCATTATGTTTCATGTCCTGCTCTGGATGCTGGTGTCTCATCTCAGCTCCTACTGCTGCTGCCTCCATGCTGCTGGTGTCTCAGCTCCTACTGCTGCTGGTTCTCCTCCTGCGCCTTCTGCCTCCATGCTGCTGGATCTCCTCCTGGACTTTCTGCCTCCATGCTGTGCTCTTTTGTCCTGGTCCTTCTGGCTGAACTCTGCTGACTTGCCCCTTAGCTTGTCCCCTTGAGTGCACTGTTTCAACATGGACTGTCCTAGCCATCATAGGACCATCATATAGCAGGGCTGCTATCAGCTCCCGCATTACAGCTGTACCTTAGCTATTGGGGTTGCCATTTCTACTTTCTATGGTCATTGTTGTAATAATGATTGTGCCAAAAGGATAAGATGCTAAGCCTGTCTGTATATTGTAAAGGATCGCCTCCACCGCTGTACCGGTTCCCTTCTCCTCGAGCTCCTGGCTACCTCTGGGACTCTCTCCTGGTCTCCTTCTCAATGTCCAGCTGCCTTTAAAGTCCCAGGCCTACACTCTGGCTTCAGCTGCACTAGCCTGGCTTATTCACAGCTTTGAGCGTAGCTGGGGGCAAGCCCAGCCACACTCTCAAACGAATAACACACAGAAAATGGCAGATTACATAAACAGTCTGTATTGCAACATATCAGTATGTTTTCTTCTCCTCACTGTTTATCACTGGGGTTTTCAAAAACCTCTCCCGTTCTCAGGAACAACAAAAATACTGGTTAGGCTTTAAAGCCAGCCACTACCGCTCCCTTTGGGGAAAGGTCACAACTCTCCCCATCTGCCCTCAGTTGTGCCATGGCCAGCAGCCTTCCCAAACCAAACACATCTTATAATGCATTGTAACTTTCACTCTAAGGGAAAAAAACAGGCTTTACACTTTTAAACCATCCCATCCCCCACTCTAATAGGTTACTCACTCTATCTCCATGTCTGAGGCAGAGGACTCCTCCGTCAGGGAGTCTACCTCCATATCGTCCTCCTCTTATTCTGAGGAGCTGGGTTTTTAAGCCCATTCCCACCAGCCTGGCACAACCTCCTCCATGGACTTAGCTGTGTCAGATTCGCTCTCCCTTGATTCAACTTGTTTCTCCAGGGCCCTCAGGTCAGGTGGTGCCTCTAAAAACCTGGGAGTTGTAGTTCTCACTGTCCCTTTCAGCGCCCTCTGCTGTTTACCCGGGTTCTGTGTTACCTTTATTTTCATATAACCCCACTGTTTCTGCCTCCGACTAGCTGGTGTTTCATCACAGTATGTAATGATGCCATTTCAAATAATGTAGGTACAGGTCTACACAGAATGTGCTGTGCATATAATGTACAATGTTTGTACTATTTGCTATCTTGTTCTTGCAGATTGTGACTACCTAAGGTATTGACTTGATTTCAAACAATGGCCTACATGTTTTCCCTAATAAAGTGGTCACTGGTTAGAGAAATACACTTCCTGGTTGGCTCCTTTCATTGTGTGATTTTTGTGAACAGTTTACTAGGTACAAGGTTTGTCCTTCACATGACCTTGCATGCTAGAATGTCATGGCACATTCCAAGTAGCCACTTATCTAGCAGGCAAGACCACATGGGCTAGGCCATACAACTGAACACTCAGTCTATGCTCCTAAGGAAGACAGCAAAAGGTAAAAATAAAGTCATTACTGGGGACCTTCAGGATTGCCTCTTGTTGCCTTCTTCACACTGCATACTCTTAGCTAACTCCTGCTTACATGGGCCTGTATGTGAGATGGACAGTACCTAGCTGCCCAACATAGTATATTGTGTACATGTAGAGCTTGTGTGGTGTTAAGGGGAAGTTAGAGTCCTCATCACACAAGACTTGATCTTCGGACCCTTTACTTGTAACCAACCATTTGTAGAGGTCACACTAAACTAAATATGATGTCTACTTGCTGACTGTTGGAACAGAGTGTGGGCTGCTGTGTGACAACTAGGAAGGAGGAGTGAGGGAGTAGTGTCTTGTCCAGAACATCAACAGGCAAAGAGCAGAGGGCCTAGAGGGCGGCTGCTGCTGCTTGGGACCAGGCAGACTTCCACAGACTGACTGCCATCCCTGTAGTGGGCTGCCTTCAGGATCTGGATGCTACCTGTAAGGTCATCCTTACCTTACATGTATTATACATATCCCCAAGTCATGCCAGTACAGGGGTACCAGCAGTCTGTGGAAGTCTGCCTGGTCCCAAGCAGCTACAATAATTTCGTGCAATCCCTCTGTCTAATGTGTAACCAAAAAACTGATATACCAGAGGTAAGTAGGCAAAAATCCAAAGCCCAATGATTAAACAAATTTATTAAATGTATTATCGTTATACACCATGCTGACTTCATGTGAAACATATACACATCCTAAAATCTAATAACGTAACATCAATGATATCTCAATCATACCGCATACATCCATTCATTCCATAAAATCCTAAGACATACACAATGTAAACATTATGACCTGAATTAATACATGCTAAGAAATGCCCCTATTAACATCAATCTACCCACTCCATATACATTTAACATATATTTTCCAAAAATTCCCCTGTTAACATTAGTCTACCCCCCATTTAACATATGTTTTCCAAAAATACCCCTGTTAACATTAGAAATTCTCTGCTCCGACGAGTTCACTCGTTTCGCCTGTGAATACAGGCTTCCTCAGGGAACCTCTATATATTGTCAATCAGGGTCACTTTCCTTATAAAACTTCTGCTTTGTTTTGATAGCAAGGTAACGGGAGAAGCGGCGGACCACACACGGTAACATTTGGAACGAGAGTGGAAGTTTTGAGATGCTGATACAAGACATATACTGGTGGTCACGATCACCACTGTAGTTGAGTGCAGAGCGTTAATACGGAGATGTGTACTTCATTGTGAAGATTTGTTTGTACATGGCCAAATGGTTACCGGTGGTCTATATAAGGAATATTGTTGAGATAAGCCAGTATACAATAATGCATGGCTGAATGAGAAACATATATCTGGAAGGAGATTTACAAAGCATGGTGATGAATCCATGATTGGGAGAAGAACTGAGAGATCAGGAAATATTAAAAGCAGAAGTTTTATAAGGAAAGTGACCCTGATTGACAATATATAGAGGTTCCCTGAGGAAGCCTGTATTCACAGGCGAAACGAGTGAACTCGTCGGAGCAGAGAATTTCTAATGTTAACAGGGGTATTTTTGGAAAACATATGTTAAATGGGGGGTAGACTAATGTTAACAGGGGAATTTTTGGAAAATATATGTTAAATGTATATGGAGTGGGTAGATTGATGTTAATAGGGGCATTTCTTAGCATGTATTAATTCAGGTCATAATGTTTACATTGTGTATGTCTTAGGATTTTATGGAATGAATGGATGTATGCGGTATGATTGAGATATCATTGATGTTACGTTATTAGATTTTAAGATGTGTATATGTTTCACATGAAGTCAGCATGGTGTATAACGATAATACATTTAATAAATTTGTTTAATCATTGGGCTTTGGATTTTTGCCTACTTACCTCTGGTATATCAGTTTTTTGGTCCCAAGCAGCAGCAGCCGCCCTCTAGGCCCTCTGCTCTTTGCCTGTTGTTGTTCTGGACAAGACACTACTCCCTCACTCCTCCTTCCTATGTCACACAGCAGCCCACACTCTGTTCCAACAGTCAGCAAGTACACAGTGGTGTGGAAGGGTCAAGGTAGGTTAGTGCACAAGTGAAGTGCCTAAAATGCTAAGCAAACCCTGT
This sequence comes from Rhinatrema bivittatum, assembly GCF_901001135.1. Taxonomy (NCBI): domain Eukaryota; kingdom Metazoa; phylum Chordata; class Amphibia; order Gymnophiona; family Rhinatrematidae; genus Rhinatrema; species Rhinatrema bivittatum. The sequence continues at coordinate 12,624,693 of NC_042629.1, read as the reverse complement.
CACCTAGATTCTACAGCACATATGGACACCCCACCTATGTGCAGAAAGAAGGTAGACCTACCCTGCCAGCATATACAGTGGACAGAGTGAGCGTCAAATGATACATCCTTGGGTGGCAGCCTCTATGTCAACTGTGCATGATATGATCATGAGAGGAAGCTAAGCAGACCAGTGACTGCAAAAAGGGACTCTCAAATAGGACTGCTGCCAGGACTCAGCCACCTGCCAAGCAAATCACACCAAGGACGGCTCAAGGCAATCTGCTGCCTGAGGCAAGGGATTTGATGGTGCCTCCCCCACCCCCTCCCCTCACCTGCCCAGTGTAAATATTACACTGCGTCCCATTATACCAATAACCACCTACTGAGGAAACAAAACAAACCCGATTGCTATAGATCCCTACATAGACACTACAAGCTAGCAGAATCTCTCATCTTGGTTACACGCACAGAACAAAGACAGACCCTCACCAAATACAGAATAAAGGATCATAAATTAGACAAAAACTGAAATGGAGACCCCAGGAAGCCAGACTGTAAAACAATGGAAAAAGAGAACCACCATTCCTCATAAAACAAATAAAATCAAGAAACATAAAGCATCAATTATAGTAAAACCTTACTAATAAAAGAATATTTTAAAACTACTGATAAATAGAATAACTTCTATTAATTAAAATCATATTTTTTAAAAATTTCCCAAGCACCAATAAAATATTTCAAAACAGCACATATATCAAATAGCAAATAATTAAAACTAATAAAAATAAACATAAGCCCCTGCTGTCCATACCTGGGAACTTTTGATTTCCAGTCACCCTGAGATTTTTGTGGATTGGGGAAACTGCACACACTTCATTCCCACACTGGCAGGCTTTCACACATATATGCAAGCTCTCTTACTCTCTTTCTCCTACACATGCAGGCTTTCACACACATATATGCAAGCTTGCTTTCTCTCTCTCTCTTACACATGAAGGCTCTCACACACACAGACATGCAGGCTAGCTCTCTGTTATGAATCGACTCCTTTGGAGGGAGGAGATAGCAATCTGTTAGGAACTGGATGCTGGATACTCCTGTTGGAGGAGGAGTTAGCAATCTGATATGACTGTACTCAAGAGGGGAGGAGTTAGCAATCTGTTAGGAAAGCTCTGTGATAGAGCTGGGAGTTGCAATCTGTTATGGTGATGCTTCCGTGGTGGGAGGAGTTAGCAATCAGTTACGGTGCTCCGTGAGGAGTTAGCAAACTGTATGAACTGGCTCCTGTGGAAGGAAGAGTTAGCAATCAGATATGCTCAGCTCCTGTAGAGGGAGTAGTTAACAAACTGTTATGAATCTGTTGCTGAAGACTCCTGATGGGAAGGAGTAGCCATCTATTACCAGTGGAGTGCTTGGAGAGGACACTCAGCTGTAGAGGAATGTAGATAGGTGAATCCTTGGGCCGATGGCAGATGACTGCGCACCCAGGAGGATATCCTGAGAGGGACCACCGGCTAGGCTTGAGTATGGAGACAGACACAGATAATTATTTTATTAGACAGATTAGTAGAACCACCAGAGGTGGAAGTAGTGAGCTGATATGCCCGGCAGGGCTGAAGTCCTCTCAGGTACTGGAACAGCGATCCCAGGGTTGCTGAGCTGTAGAGAAACTGGTTCCAGGGAAAGCTCTGAGAGAGCGATGGTAACTCACAAATGTCTGTATCTGCGATAGTTTCCAGGCAGTAGAGAACCTTCAGAGTGTTCAGGAAAATGGGCCCTCGAGGAGCGAGTACCGGTTCCTTATCTGCAATCTGAAATAAAGAAAAGAGAGCGAGGCCCCTGAGGAGCAGGTACCCCTGGTAAGTCTGAGGAGCAGAGTAGCTTGGACGAATCCTTGTTAACTCAATTTGTTAGCGAATACTGAGACCTTTTATATTGGAAACGGTGGGCTCAAGATTAACATGAGTAGGCAGTACTAGTTGTACTCTTATTGGTAAATAATGCCTTAGAATGCACCTGACAATTGATTTCTAAATAGTCTGTAACAGCTGTTATTCATCATGAGTGAACTTAAACATTTTTTAACTCACTTATGTCAAGCATTTATTAACGAATATTAACTTATATGTATTGCAGTTTATAAATACACAAGTTGAATATCATGTAAAAAGCAAACAAAAAACATATAGCAGAAACATCAGACCCAATGATTTAATAAAACACATATCATGTATTCTTTCATGAATCCTCTCCCCAGAAAGGCAGAGATTATCATAGCTACAATAAAACAGCAATAATCATAAGAATAGGTGCAGAGCAGAATTAGGATGGTACATATTACAACCATTCTGGTATCATCTCAGCAAAACAAACACCCTCTACTGCCAAATATTTTGTGAAAAAACACAAACACCTGCAAAAAAAAGATATTTAGAACCTTGCCATACCATGCAATCACAGCAGTAATTCTCAGGATTCAAACAGCAGCAATCTAATCCAGGAAAAAGCAGCAATACACATATTACACTAAACCTGGAACACTAATATACCAACTATTGGCCAAACAGAAGAACCTGGACTGCTACAAATCTCTGCAGAGAAACTACATCTCAGTCACACACAGGTAGAACACAGACTAACCCTTACCTAATACAAAAATAAGGGACTACAAATTAGAAACAGAAAAGTGAAGACTAAACTGAAATAGAAAGCCTATGAAACTAAAATGAACAGTGGAACTTTAAAGAAAGAGCAGAATACAAAAAAATATAATAATTCACATTCCCAAAGAGGACATAACACAATTGCTAAAATCTCAATTTTTTTTTTTACCCTTGTTGTTTGATCTTATTTTTCCAATCAGTTGGTCCCGATCTCTTTTTTCCACTTTCCACTTGTTGGTCTTCTAAATACTTTATCAGGGTCTCTCTTCTCTTTATGATTCTTCACTCTTCTATCTTTCTTCGCTTCCTCCTTCCCCCCGCATACACACAAGCTCTCACTCTCTCTTTTACAAGCTGTCATACACACACACACACAAGCTCTCACTCACTCATGATCTCTCCTACACACACACACACAAGCTGTCGCTCTCTCAATCTCTCCCCCACACACTAGTTTGCACTCGTAAGACCCTGATAAAGTTCTCCCTTTCACATATGCAAGCTCTCACTCATATGCTCTCTTACACACACACAAGCTCTCACATGATCTCCCGCATACACACACACATACAAGCTTTCATATGCTCTCCCACACATACATACAAGCTCTCACTCTCACATGCTCTCCCATACACACACGCAAGCTCTCAGTCTCACATGCTTTCCCATACCCATGCAGGCTCTCACTCATGCACTTTCCCATACACACACGCAAGCTCTCACTCTCACATGCTTTCCCTTACACACATGTGCAAGCTCTCATGCTCTCCCATGCACAAATGCTTGTACTATCACATGTTCTCCCATACACACAGACAAGTCCCCAATGCTCTCCCACACATACATACAAGCTCTCACATGCTCTCCCCCACACACAAGCTGTCACATGCTCTCCTCCACACACACATGCATACACATTCTCATACACACTTCCTGGCCTCCTCGATGATCGCTGATTTAATTCACTTTGGTTGCGCTGTGGGTGGCGGCACTACGGCCTCTTCCCAGCTTCAGCCGCTGGTGGTTTGCGTTCCGCCAGCGGCCCGGCGGCCTCCTGCCATCTTCAGCCACCAGAAGTTTGGTCTCCGCCGGGGGCCCTGTGGCCTCCTCCCAGCTTCAGCCATCGTTAGTTTGGCCTCTGCCGGTGGCCCTGCGAGGTCCTTACATCTTCAGCCACCAGCAGGTTAGACTCCACTGGGTGGCTCCAAAGCCTGATCCCTCTTTCGCCATCGGATCTGGAGGGAGGCAACTAGCGCCCTATTGGCTGGTGCCTCTGGCGATTACCCGATTGCCCGCCCCTGCTCACATATACGCTGCAGTCTGTAGGTAGTGGAGGACTTGAAAATCCGGACAATTTCCAGGTTTTCAGCGGAAATTCCAGACAGTTGGCAACCCTACAGCAGGGGCAGTCAGTGTGAGGCGGATGCCACAGCGGTATTCAAAGAGGGGCATTTTTTGCAGCCTCAAAATTTTGCCTCCTGAAGTGGCAGCCTCACCCTGCCTCATTATAGAACTGCCCCTGCCTCACACATATACAACCCCTGCACTGGCTACTTCACTACATGCTGCCACTAATCCATCATCATGCAAACCATTAATCTGAATCAGGGCAACATCAACGGCATAACGTGGGCCTTGCCACTCCACGTTCCATCCATCACAGCATCCCACATTCGGTGGACAGCTTCTTAACACCCGCTATCTTCCTCCCTAAAGTTGGAAGCTTCTGGGACAGCTTAAGCTCTGGGTAGCTTGTACATCCCCTAATAACTGGACTATTAGGCCCACTCCAATTACTAGGTGGAAAAGCATCCATGGGGGGGGGGGGGAACAGTGTACATGACAGGCAAATGAGAACTAATACGTACATGTAAGACTGCATATTTTATGTGTTACGCTGGCAACTTTCAACCCTTCGCCCTTCTCTCAACGCTAGGTATAAACTGTGAATGTACATGGGGAAATGTTTAGAATACAAGGCATGAGGCCATTCATACTGCAGCCCATAAGTTCAACTGTCATAGGCGCCCAATCTCAAGAGTGCAAGCACTTGATCACTATTGTCCAAAAGTTGTGTGTGCAAAATGAATGCACACACACTGCTTGCTCTGGGGTATGGATTGCTGTGGCAAGGGGAGGGACCTCCGAGTTCAGCACCACGCCCAGACACCTACATTGACAGATACTAACACAGCACGTCACTCACCAAATGCACACTCACACACTTATTTTTTGCTTACGTACTGCCTGCAGCACTTCCTGCACCTGCACATGGGCAATGCCTCTGTTCCTGGAATGTTTGTCATCAAACAACATTGATGTGTGTGGCAGCCTGTCCCTAACTGCTAATAAGATAGTCTGAGGCCTTCTTCAGCACATATTATCTAAACCAGGTCACATTAAACACATCTGTCAGAGGCATATATGACATCTTCTTTGTCTGAGGTACTGACATGGGCCCCTGAAGGGCTTAGGTGGCATTAAATGGGTGTCTGGCAAGAGACCAACACAGAAAGGCCATCAGCCTCTGGGAGCAGTAGGCCTATACATTGAGCACTGTGTCAGTTTACTATGGATGCAGCTTGTAGGCTCATTAAGTCATCAGCTGACAAGAGTTTCTCTAGCCATTATGCTACCATTATGATATACACAGAGCAGATCATTGACAGCATAGGAGCACAACTGCTCTGCTCACCACTAACTGTAAACGTGAGTTACACTACATGAGGCACAGCCTAGAGAATAGCAGCTCTTCCTGATTCCCCACAAATTATCACAGGAATGTTGATGAGCAAGGGCCTGGAAGCATGAAAGCACAGAAACATGTGGAGTGACATTGGAAACAGAACTATCTGCAAGCTGTTTGGCGCAGGAGTGATCAGCCTATGTGCTTTAAGGGTGGTCACAGATCGCACCACGACAGTAAAAGATACTAGCTATAGCTAAAACCAAAATACTCTGCATATTTTTTTGGAACATACAAACATCTATACAGCTGCATCACATGCCTATCATTGAGCCTTAATGGCCACAGGCTTTGCAACACCCTGACATCTCCATATCTGAGTAAAGCTACCTGTGACAGCTGAGTTGAAGCCAGGAGGTTCAAACATACCTTTCCATTGGCTTCTATGACATCAACTTTTGTTCAGGAGAGATGTGGGTGCTCTAAGATTGTATTGGAAAATACAAGTTAAGGCAGGACACCATCTGATTCCCAATCCTGCCTTCACAGAGCCGGACCTGCATCATGGTGTAGGTTCACCAAGAAGATAACAGAACGTATATGACATTAGGATGGGCAAGGCCCTCTCCTTCTTCACGTGATCATTTATACATTGTATTTCTAGAGGTAGTATGGTGCATCTGTGTTGGGGTGCATGCAACCACCAAGAGGAATGCTAGGCTGGAAGGATGTATGCGCCTTGTGGGAATGGCAGCAGGTAGCACAGGTGCTTTTCCCAAGGCTGTAAGGGATAGCATGTTACTAGAGCACTCTGATATGTGCAGTAGGGTTGCAACTGGCTCCAATTTTCAGGACAGGTATATCCTGTCCTGGTTTGGAGCCCATTACATGCTGCAATTTCATCTGATTTCCCTATAGCTTTTCTCAGCAAAACCCAGTCCTGGATGTATGGGAGTAATACCAGGACTGGAACAACATGTCCTGTAAATCTGGATCCAGTTGGAAAACGTAGTCTGCAGTGGCTCTGAAACAGTTGATACAGTGATGTCACCTATTGCCACGCCCATATGACAGTAGGCTACTGGTGTGTAGCAGAATGCCAACATTGAAGCAATATATAGAGCTGGTACACCTGCATTAGCTGCAAAAACTTTTCCTCATGGTGTGATTGCAAGTGTCCCTACTGGCTCTGCCATATGTCCTGCATAGGAACCAAATTTTAGGTCCCGACACAGGGAATATGCCATGCCTCCAACATACAGAGGACACTGCTTCTGGTTGAGGTGTGTGAGGGTCAAGACAAACAGTGGCCGACAAACTGGATGACGCCTCATTAACCAGCCACATGTGATCATGCAGTATCAGCAGTATTAGTTTAACCAGTTAGATTTGAATAGCTCCCAATGGGAGGCTAGGAACAGGGCCATTTTGAAATGAAACACATTGGAAGTGTATAGTGCCAGTTCACGCAGCAAGCTATAAGGGCCCATGCATTGTTTGCCGTCACAAGATTTGCAGGCCTCTGCTGCTTGGGGCAAAAAAGCCAGGCCCTGGGCCAGTGGCCTGCAGATGTAACTGTATAAGCCACTTGTCATGGCAGCGATGCTCCCCCCCCCCCCCCAGCCTCCCATTTCTGTGCTGTTTGCCAGAAACACATAGCCAAAAATGGAATATAGAAAGAAGAGAATCTCTTACCTATAAGCCAACCGTCAGCATACAGGCCATCCTCAAAATTTTCACACAGGACTTATTGCCTAAGTATAAAGGAATCATGCGCATCTCCTCAGTACCTGGACACCACATCGAGGATGCACATTCAAGCGTCACAGACCACTTGCACATTGATGGAGTGGAAGAGCTTTCTGTTGCGGTACATCTCCTCCCTGTCACAGAGTGGAATGATGGCCACGTGAGTGCAGTCGATAGCTCCCAGAACACTAGGAAAATTACAAAGGCATAAAAGCTTCTTCAAGTCCATCAAGTCCTGCCTGTCCCGAGGAAATGCTATGTAGAGATTAATGCAATCAGAGACTGCTGTGGTGACCTGGTCCAGAGAGCGGAAAAAAATGGTTTGGGACATTCCACTCACGACTCCTACTGTCGTTGGAAGGAGCTGCTTGCCAAGAAATGCAGGTTGGCCAACAGTTTGGTGAGGCCAGGAACAGCATGGGACTTTGCGGTGACTGGATCCAGATCCCCTTGGATTTCTTCATATAATTCCATGATAGCGTGAGAGTTGAGGCGATACCTGCAAACCACATAGTCCTCTGGCAAGCCCAGCAAGGATGTTCGTGGAGGAACGATGCTTTCCCTGTATCTCCTCTGCCGAGGCTGCCTGCATGCCAGATGCTGTCCTGGGCTCTGACACTGTGGGGCTTGTGACTTGGCCTCTGGTGCAGGGACTTCCCTAGGAGGGTGTGGAACTGGCCTTGCCTGTTCTTGAGGTTGTTGTTGTTGTTCTGCTTGTTGTCATCTGCGGTGAACCTCCCATAACATCCAGTATCCCCCCAACAATTAAACTTGCCGCAAACTTTATGGCTTTAGGAAGCTAGACCAGGTAAGAACAGGTGTTTTTATTGGGCCAGGAAGGCCTGGTAGGTGTGTCCGTTATCATTCCTGTTTTCATTGCATGTGATAATTGCTGCAAAATACCCGTGATCCATGATATCGCCCACAATAAATACTTTTTTCACTGTACTGAAAAAAAAAGGTGTAGTTATTTCCAGCTTTAAATCCTGCGTTAGTGTGCATTACTCTATCGCATTCCACGCTAGCAGGCCCTCGTTTCCATAAACTCCGCCCAAATTCCTCCCATTCAAATACTAATTTTATATTTGCATACACATTTCACAATGTGATATTTATCGTACAAAATGATAAATGACCTTGTAAAATTGTACTTGAGGCAACGGAGGATAAAGTGACTTGCCCAAGCTCACAAGGAGCAGCAGTGGGATTTGACCCCTGGTTTCCCTTATTTATAACCTGCTCTCAGGAAGTTTGTGTTCCCTCTATGACGTGCAAGTCAGGTGATGCCCCAATGCATTGTGGAAAATTGTTGGAATGCAAAAGTTAGCATCCCTTTTTTAATTAAAAGGAAATTCTGAGGGCAATCCATCTGGTTACTTATCCCTTTTCTTCCAAAAGAAGTGGTGGCAGGAGAATCACTCTAAATTCTGATGGAATGTAAACTTGTCCTCCATAAATAAAATAAAAAATAAACCCTCTCCAAGTACAATAAACGCTGTCTTGTAATATTGAGGTTTCTCTCTGTCACCTTCCAGATGATTATTCTATTCCAGACTGTTTGCCTGGGCTTTATTTCTGCAAAAAACACAAATTCATCAGCATGCACAGTTTACCAATAAACTCTAAGTATGTTCTAATAGCTTCTCTCTAGAATAAATACATCAGATTGTATATTCCCATTAATGAGGCAGAGAGTAACTGAATGTTCATGTACTGTATTTTCCAGCATTTTAATGGTGATGATGATGGTGATATTACTTTAGGAGATTCTAATTCTCTCCTTCTGCTGTCTTTGCATCTTGTAATCGGAATTTATGATTAAGGGAATCATCTGGATTTTTTGATGCTGTTCTATCTCATTGCATAAAAGATGATTGAAAAATACAATAAACCAAATTCCTGAAAAATAGCACTGAGCATTAAAAGTGATTTAGTCTTACAGACATGAAAATAGGTAAGCATAACTATTTATAGGTACCTGAAAAAAACTATAAATTTATGTTGAAAGATGGTTGACTCATTTGTGGCTAGTCTGTTTATACCCAAACAAGGAGCAGTATTTATTTCTTACTGCTACAAACATTTGTGCTCTGTAATTAGCGTTAAAAGAAAATGACAGCAGAATGAATTGCCAATTCCTGATGTTTCCGTTGCGCTTCCTGGCCGCGTATGCTCCGCAGCTGGGCCTGCTCACCTCGATACACCTTCTACCAGCTCCGGGCACGTCCCCTCCACAGCCGCTCCCAGCTCGCGGCGTCTCCGGTCCCCCTGCGCTCCTGCTCCGGACCAGGCCTCACCATCCTCTGTGGCATCGGCCCCGCCCTGCCTCTTAAAGGGCCAGGGGCGGGACCCAGCTCCACGGCGCGCCCTGATTGATCGCTGCTTAAAAGGAAGTGGTCTGACCCCACTTCCTTGCCTTGGCAATTGGGTCATTCACGTTGTGATAGCTAGTTTGCCTTCCTGATCCAGTGTCTTGTTCCAGTCTCCTGTTCCAGTGTCCTCCTGTTCCAGTCTCCTGTTCCAGCGCCCTCCTGTTCCTACGTCTACCCAGGTAGTACCATTCGGACTGTCTTCTCGATACTGACCTCTGCCTGTAACTTTGACTATGTTTGATCGCTACCTGGATTTGACCTTTGCCTGTTTTCTTGACCACGTCTGAACGTTGCCCAGAACTGACCTCTGCTTTGTCCACTGACCACGTCTGCACGCTGCCTGGAACCGACCTCTGCCTGATCACTGACCACGTCTGACCACTGCCTGGAACCTGACATTTGCCTGACTGACCATCCTCGGACTGACCACTGGTTTGACCCCTGCTTTGGCAGACCATGCTATCCTTGACTCTGGACTTGAGCCTTGCTCTTCATTCAGAGACTCTGTTCTGGCCTTCTCGGGCTCCTGACCCCCTGACCTGAACATCGACCACGCACCCTTGTTCGTGGAGGGCACACCTTTGAACTTTATCTCTCAGAGATCCTGCAAGGCCCACCTAAGACCAGGTGGCCCGGGTAACCAAGGGCTCAACCTGAGGGAACCCCGGGTTGCTAGTGGTGAAGCTCCAGTTAGCCTCTGTCTCCTCCTGTGCTCCACCTCCTGGTGGCAGCTGCTCTCTGGATCCGACCAGGGAGCCTACCAATCCTGCACCAGGCCAAGGGTCCACCTCCCGGCATAACAGTTTCTAATTTGGACAGACTTGGGGAGATACCAGCAATGTTGTAATGGACTTAAACTGCAGGTTAGATATTAGAAGGACTTTTCTAACTGTGAATGTAGGTAATCGTGAATAAGGTAGCTCAAGAGGTGAAAGAATCTCCATCTTTAAAGGATATTAAGAGCAGAGTAGTAAGGCATCTGTCTGGAATGGTCCCGTGGGTCCTGCATGACCAGATGAACCCTGGAAGTCCCCTTCAGCTCTGCCTTTGATTTTAGGGGTTAGAACATAGAGCTGCAAACTTAAAGGCCATTTCTTCTGTTCACCAGTTGCTCTGTGACTTAACCTCTCTGTGCTTAAACTCCTTGGGACAGTGATATTGGAACAATTTTTTCATTTTTATATTTACTCATATTTGATATTCCACATATCTGCCTAACTCATAGTTCATATCTCATGTTATTTCCTTTCCCAATACTTCTTTGTGCCATTATTTATTAAAATAGTACAATGCTAATTATTTCAATGAATTCCATAAATATTGTAAATATAATTATGCCATGATGCCATTTCAAATACAGTATCCCCCATGATTGTTCAGGATAATGGATATTTACAGATAAATGGATGGTCTGTCCTATGTTAAAAAAAGAAACAACTGTTTATTAAATAATAAACCATGATTGAACTTGTTCATAACACACTGTACAGTGCTAACGTGTTATGTATTCAGGTACTGACCGTCTTCTTTAGGCATCATCTGGGGAAGGGAATTTTACAGATAGTGCTTCAGAGATGGCAACTGGAATGTCAAGCACAGATTCACTTGACGCCTTCCTGAATAACTCCACCAGTACGCTAGGCTTCTTCCTCTTAGTAAGCTTGTCCTGTAGCTTGTATATTTACATGCCTTCCTGCTGAGGGATCAAACATTTTTGCTCCAGGATGATTATCAGACAGCTCATAGTGGGTATAGCAACCTCCGTTAATATAGGCCCCGAGACAGGCACACACTCACTGTGATGCCAAAGGATCTTGTCTTTCTGTACCTTTAAATCATAGCTTGTCGTTTGCTGAGCGCCATAGCCCTGCCAGAGTTTGGAATTGCCCCTTCATTTTCTGCTGAATAGATAACACATAACTCTTCCTTTTCACTGCTGGGTATGATCCTGGATCGCGGATTCACCATGGTATTTGTCCCAGTACTAGCATCAGTTTTTGTGAATAAAACTCTTTCGGGCCCCTCTTCTACTGCTAACAGCAATACCAGAATTGCTGAGCAACATTTGTGATCAGCCATTGCTGTGTCTGCAGTCGTCTGCCTTATAAACAAGATGTGTCGCTGTCACAGCTCAGCTAACTATAAACTCCCTCACATATCTGTGTGATCAGTGTGACTACAATGTACAGAAACAGTGGTAATTGTACTGCTAAGGGAAACGTTATCAAGCAACATTGTACTTGATGACGCTGATTGCAGAACATTCTGAAAAATGAAATAGCACAATCCAGGTTTCTCAAGGCCTGCTGATTGCTGGAGGAACTGGCTGAAGCCTTCTAGTGTTGTTGCTTTAATGTGTAATTAATATATAATACATTGGGCTCATTAAATAGACTAACTTTAACTGCATACATGAAGTCTTTAAAATGAACACAATATTTCCAGAGCCACGTTTGAATTCCCGGTGCATATACAAATTGGATGGTGTGTCATTCCCTGTTGAAACATCATGCAGCATCATCACTTTACAATTGTAAGCTCATGCAGCATTATTAACTTTACATCATAGGTCCCCCCATTCCTTCTTCCCTCACCCCCTGCACAGGTACTTGCAGGAAACCCAAGTGAAAATTACATCTCAGGTATCTACAATCCTGGGCAATCTATTGTTATCTGCTCCAGTGTGTTCCTGTCACATAAGGTGGGTGGCATTCCAGTGTTGTTCTCGCATATCCATTCTTCTTCACATTTCTTTACCATAAATATTAATCCCAAGCTTCTAAGCTACTAATCTAGAAATCGGTTAAAGAAAGAACTTTCATATGTGGTCTGTGTATTTTCTGGTGCGTAGAACCAAATCAGCAGATGATTTCTGGAGGCAACTTCTGGGGATGTCTCAAGGCCCATTGTGTAAAGACCACGATGTCTCTATGTAACTAAATCCTTTGAACATCATGTGAGTATTCCAGCCCTCCCTCTCAGTGACAACTTCAGGGTTACCATATGCTCGTACCATCTGCACAGTGAAGCATGTGTTTCATTACAAACTTCTCAAGAAAAAGTATCTCTTCAACTTTTCTTTAACTAATTAATGCTGGCTGAAAACATTCAGTGTTCATATGAAACATATTTTCTGATATGGTTGGTGCTGTGTGTAACTACACAGTTAACAACCTGAATTTGCGAGGCAGTAGTGAATGCTTCAAGGCAGGATTGTCTTGAGTTTTAATTTTTAATGAACAAAATATGGGAATAAAAAGTTGTTTGCAGAGGAAGGATTACCCCAGAGCCAGTTCTGAGTCACAATAATTCTCAGTTTCCGAAATTGTCTGTCTCCACCTTTTCTTCAGACTACATTATCTGAGTACCGTATTTCCACGCATATAACCCGCGGGTAATGTGCGTTTTTACCTACCCCGCATGCCCCCCGCGGGGTATAAACGTGGGCGGGTTATCCAGAAAAAAATTTACAACCAATAAAGTTTCCCGACTCTGAATAGGCTGCAGCTGAGAGGAGTCCGTCCTATCCCTGCGCCCGGCCGCTTCCTGATTGGTCGCGTGTTAAATCTAGGCCGCAGGCGGGTGGGCGCTTGTTCCAGGCGGCGGCGGGGGCGGGTGGACGCGCGTTAGTTCGAGACGGCCGGCGGGTGGTCGCGTGTTAAATCTAGGCCGGGTCGCACAGGCGCGCATTCATTCACTGCCGGTGGGGCAGCCCCCACCGGCAGTGAATGAATGCGCGCCGAAAGCAGCTTGTTCCAGGCGGCGGTGGCGGGTGGACGCGCGTTAGTTCGAGGCGGGTGGTCGCGTGTTAAATCTAGGCCGGGTCGCTCAAGGCAATCTAGGCCGGGTCGCTCAAGGCAGTCACATGCCGTGACGTCACGGCATGTGACTGCCTTGAGCATCGAATCGCAGGGGTCGCATTCATTCACTGCCGGTGGGGGCTGGGGCAGCCCCCACCGGCAGTGAATGAATTCATTCATCCAGGCGGAGGAGCCGGCTGCTTTCAGCTGCCGCTGCCGGCTGCTTTCGGCGCTCAAGGCAGTAGCGGCGAAAGCAGCCGGCTCCTCCGCCTGGATGAATGAATGCGACCCCTGCGATTCGATGCTCAAGGCAGTCACATGCCGTGACGTCACGGCATGTGACTGCCTTGAGCGACCCGGCCTAGATTGCCTTGAGCGACCCGGCCTAGATTTAACACGCGACCACCCGCCTCGAACTAACGCGCGTCCACCCGCCACCGCCGCCTGGAACAAGCTGCTTTCGGCGCGCATTCATTCACTGCCGGTGGGGGCTGCCCCCACCGGCAGTGAATGAATGCGCGCCTGTGCGACCCGGCCTAGATTTAACACGCGACCACCCGCCGGCCGTCTCGAACTAACGCGCGTCCACCCGCCCCCGCCTGGAACAAGCGCCCACCCGCCCGCGGCCTAGATTTAACACGCGACCACCCGGCTCCCGCCGCCCGCCTGGACCCACGCGGCCCTCCGACAGGTATTTAAAAATTTATTTTTTTTTTGAATTGCGGGTTATATGAGGAGGCGGGGTATATTAAAACTTTTTTTCATAAATCTTGAAAACCTGCGGGTTATGTGTGTGGGCGGGTTATATACGTGGGCGGGTTATTGTCGTGGAAATACGGTATTTTAACTTTAGAATGATTTTTCCTGGTTGCTTACACTGGCATCTTTGCAGTTGGGGTTAACTCTTCCTCAGACTAGCATAAGGATTTAGTCAGAGATGATTCTGTATATGTAGGTTCCCCAGGAGCAATGTGGAGAGATGCTGGTCAGTTTGTAAGAGGGCACCCAGTACCCAGCATCTCCCGAGAACACTTATATTGATTAATAAAAATACATTATACTTTTACTGAGTCTAAGTGTCCCTGGCCATAAGCATAGAGTAAGCTTTACAAAGAATTCTGCATTACTTAAACAAGCTCTCAAAAGTCTGTTTTGGACAAGTCCCCAATAGCCTGTCTACTTTTAATGTGTGTACTGTGTGCAGATTTTTGAAAGGGAAACTGAAAATGATCACCAACAAAGAACATGTGGTAGAAGGGTCCATGCACTTTGTATCTTCTGTTTCTATGCGTGCAAATCAGTTGAAATCTATCTACTGTGTTTACAGGGAGATGGATTTATCACTTGTGCAATCAAAATGCTTATATTTATAATAAATGCTATATTCATCTACTTTTTTGTGATTTTGTTAGTTTGTTTACATATTTGAAAGTAAAATTTGCAAGGAGAGAACCTTTTTTTTCAGTGTGTTGATGAATCGAGCTACAAATGGGAGCAGCATCTTGGCAGATAAATGTTGGTCTGTAAACCTTTCAAGTGGAAGGCCTGTTAAACGTTTGCCCTCTCCCTCCAGTTGCAATCTTCAGGAAAAGCCGTTCTTTCTCTCCCCTCATTGAAACATGTATGAGATTGTTTTCCATCGCGGGCCCAAGGCTTTGCAACACTCTCCCATTAAAGCTCAGAACCTTTTGGGAACTAGTGAAAATGATCCTTTTCCAGCAGGTTTTTAGCTCTCATGAATAATGGAGGTGTTTTGTGTTTCTGATTTTTCTGTCATTGAGTGTTATTGGAGCCTTTGGGGATTTTGTATTTTTATGCAATATTGCCGGTTTTAGCATTGTGAGGAGAATCAAAATTTTCCTTCATGCTTTATTCTGAGGTGATCCACTCAAGCAAATTTTCTTAGGATCAGAAGAATAGAAGTGTTTGTAAAAAAAAAAAAAAAAAAATGTCTTTTCTTTCAGTTGATTCCTTTATTCCTTGCTGTTTGCAAGGTATATTGAATTTGTTGCTCACCCTTACATAACAAAAGGCCATCATTTTACTTCATTTAATTCACACTCAGTTTTCAGAAGGCCCAGGAGCCTGCCTCACCAATCTATAACATTTGCTCTTGGTCAGGTGGTCTGGTCTGTAAGTCAGGCTCTGATTTAGGTGTAGGCAAACTAGGCAATTGCCTTTGCACCAAATCTTCACAAGCACCAGGGTCCCATACTTAGTCTTACTGCTGATCCGGGCCTGCAGCTGCACCACCATCTCACATACAGGCACAGAACGAACAGTAGCAGCAAATTCAGTGCAGGTCTTGCAGGTCCTTGCATGCTCAGACTGTGGCACTGTGTCTATTGCACGAGTTTCTATGGAAACAGGAAACCCATGTGAGAGGAAGGGGCATGGTGCTACAGGGCCTCTGATCATGTGAGGGCTCGCAGGCCTGCCAGAAAATGTGCTTCCTGAAGTTGCTGCTGCAGGCCCACTGCTTATATGAAGGTCAGTGGTAGCAATAGCAATGACTCCGATAGGGTGAACACTAGGAGAGGGGAGGATCTTGACAAGGGCAATGTAGCGGAGGACTACAATTCCTTCCTCATTGTCTGTGAGCACTGACATTTATTTATATAATGGATTAATAAGCCATACTAATCCCATGGTTCAAAATAGGGTACAGTATCAATGAACATAAAATTTATCAGTACAGTCACATAAAAACAAAACAATATTCTGAGCTTTTCCACAATCAAGATAAAATAAAAAAGATAAAACTGGCTTTGATGCAAGTGCAAGAACCTTTGTAAAAAGATTCAATTCATATAAAGGGACATCACGCCACTCAGAAATTTTATCAAAATTGCCCTTGGTTTAACTTAAAAAAAGAGATTTTTGAGGCATTGATTGCTCAGTCCACTCCAACCACTTCCCTTTAGGACGAGAAGAGACAAAACAGAAGGGAAGGACTGGATTAGGGAGCAGAGTGTGCCTCAGCTTCACCCCTCCTGTTCACTACACACTGCCTGGGAGGGAGGAGCTAGAGCAGGAAGAAGAGAGATTAATTGCAGGGGGCTGAAATGCAAGGTTGTTGATTCAGCCCTGAAGACACTCTAGTTTCTTCAGAAGACTGAATTAATATGAAAAAGCTTTGTTGATTGTGCGACAGGTTGTAAGTTATGCGGCAATAGGCTAATTATGTGATTTCTCTTAAGGAGGGGAATCCCAGGAGCCTGAGGGCATTGATTATGGCCTCAGCAAGTGCAGGCAGGGATACATGTTTTCCTTAGTTTAATTGTCTCTTTGTCCTTCTACAGTGCAGTCTCATTATTGTCCCCACAAATTTGCTTCCATACAGAATTCATGCTGGTGTTAGGAATCTGCTAAAGCTAAGAACCCAAGCACAGAACATATTCTTTGGCGTTGACTAGTTTCTGTATGTTTTAATTAGGCAGCACCTTGCCATGTTCAGAACTGTGCTTACTGTACAGTGGTCTCACACATTTAATTTAATAATTGATACATAAATTTCATTTTTAGCCTACTTCCCAAAGGAAAAGAAGGCTTATGAGATTGCTGTATGTGTGTGTGTGTGTGTGTGTCCCTAATAATTTTTTGTTTGGTGTCCTAGCCACATCAAATTTCAGGAATCTTAAGGGGTGACATGGGGGATTCTGATAAGGTTGTTTTAATTCAGATCTGCACACAGATCACAAATAAATACACCCGTGCATCCCAGAAAGTAAGCCCCCTTAGTTTTGGGTGGAATGTATTGTTTTATATAAACAATGAAATTAAATTTTCACAGTATTCCAATAACGTGTGTTGATCAGCTTGACGTGGTAAGCAGTGCTTTCTACCTGACAGATTCTTATTTTATCTTTAAGAGTATGTGCTGTGGCCTAGTTATTCAAGAAAGAATTAGGATTGATTTCCTAAGCTTAGCAATGTTAAAAATTAAGGTAAAATGTAATTAAAGTGACAGGATGTGAGGAGAGTGAGCTCTCTCCAGCATGCTGCCCAATTAAATCAGTCACTTTGAAATTAGTCACTATTGGCAGTTCCTTAAGCCAAATCTGATTATTTTGCAATGGGTTTCATATTTGTAGCCAGCAAAATGTGTGGTGTTTATACCACTGCATTATAAGATAACTTGAAAATACTTATCCTCTTCCAATTTTCAAAATATCTCCTTGATGGAAGAATACATTTTTCTTTTTGGTAAAAAATTATTTAAAATCTTGTGGGGGATCAATTCAGACAAAAATTACATCTTTAAAAAGAGGGAGTGTGATTTTAGCCAGCTCTGAGCTCTTTAAAAAGAGGAAGCGCGCATCTTAGCCAGCTCCGAGCTCTTTATAAGACGGTGTGTGTATCTTAGCAAGCTATGGGATATTGGCAGCTTTCATACTTTTTATTGTAGTTGAAGATATCTAGACTGCGATGTAGGCTGTTTTTGATTGCTGCTCCATTAAATATTAGGCTGGAGTTGAGCTACCCGACTTTCAGAAAAAATGGAGAACAAGGCTGTATCCACCAGAAGGATAACGAACGCTAACACATGATGGGCTCCATCTTTCACTCAGTCCTGTGTGCTGCTTTCCTTTCTTTCTTTCTTTCTTTCTTTGTCTTGTTGGATTTTAATTCAATTTTTAGCTTTGGATCTCCACTCTTGGTTGAATAGGCGATATAGAAATATTGTAAATAAAGAAAAGAAATAAACTGTGTTTCTATTTATTTTATTTATTTATTTAAAATTTTTATATACCGACATTCATCCAGGATATCATATCGGTTCACATTGTAACATAAACTGGCGCTAGGCATGGCGCTTTACATTGAACGATTAAAACATGCGAACAAGGTATTAAAAGGGGGTGGGAGATAACATGGGAAAGTTTGCATTAAATTATATTATAGCAACGTTTGCAAATATATACATATGTACAATGGAAAAAGACTAAGAAGTGCAGGCGGGCTAGTGAGGGAGAAAGGGGAGGAGGAGAGAGGAGAGCTGAGGAGGAGGAGAGAGGAGAGCTGAGAAGGAGGGAGGAGCGGGGAAAGAGGTAGGAGGGGGAAAGAGGGAGGGGAGAGAGGGAGAGAGGGACAGTGAGGGAGAGAGGGACAGTGAGGGAGAAGGGGGAGGAGGAGAGAGGAGAGCTGAGAAGGAGGGAGGAGCGGGGAAAGAGGTAGGAGGGGGAAAGAGGGAGGGGAGAGAGGGAGAGAGGGACAGTGAAGGGGAAAGTAGAGGGGAGAGTGGAAGGTGGATATAATGGATAGGAAGAGTGAAAAATTAGGTGTATGCTTTAGCAAAGAGCCAGTTTCTAGTAATCTTTGTTCTTGAACTGGACCGGGCCTCTTCTTAGGAACACTTTTTTATTCCTCAGCAGAAGGATGAGAACTTTATTGGTTTGCAAATCCAAATTTCTCCAGATGTTTCTATGCTGCTCAGGCTACAGGGAAAAAAAAAGGTCAATTATCCCAAGGGTGTAACTGATGGAGGCTTCATTTTTCCACCTGAGTTTCCTTGCAGACAGATATATGAACAAATAAAGCTATAGAGTTTATGATTCCGACCAGCCTGCAGGGTTTTGGGGGCCTCTCAGATCAAACTTTGGTTCAGATACTCCTTTGCTGCCTTCCTCAGAATCTTTTGTATCTGATGCCAAGAGTTTGATGGTATTTTGACAATTTATGGTGTGAGATTTGGAGTTATACTGTTATAGCTCTGTCACCAGTCTTTTTTGTAAAAGAGAATATATTACTTGCACTCAATTTCAGTGAAATATATTTGTACCTTGGAATCTCACCAGATTAGGGTCTTGAAAGATTGGAGACTTTAAATTTATAAATGTAAATTTATAAAAAAAAAAAATTGTAAAGCATTAAAAAAATTAGGTCATCTCAGGGGTCCAAGTTTCAATTCTTTTTTTAAATTTTCTGCAAGGAATAAGAATGTAATTTCAAATTGTGCCTAGTTTTTTGAAATATGTTTTCTAAATATGCTATAGAATAAAATTTATAATTTTAACTATTCTGCCTGACAAGACAGAATTCACAGTTCAAAGCTATGTAACTTTTTAAATGATTTGTTGGTTCTTCCAGTCCGTTTGTATGTCTGTATTTGTGTATGGTGAGAGAGGAGCTAGGAACTATAATAAGGCATCGTTAGAGACTTCTATTAAAGCATTTAAGTTAATAGGTGGGTACTGTGCTATAGGAAATTCACATAAAACTGCACTGAATGTATGATTCTGCAGTCATCTTCATGCCTAATATTAGCCTTAAAAGCTAAACTTCAGTCATGCTCGTTGAAGCCTTAATAAAAATTATGTGGCTGCACCTCATTAGTCCTCAGGCAATCAGTATTAAATATCACTTAGGCAAATTTCTAGTGTATGGAATCTGACATGGTGGGAGATAAAAATAAGGAAGCAGACTTTGAACTTTCCTTCTTAAATACCACGCACTTTTCCAAGCCAGGGACAATAATCAGTGCAGTGAACTGCAGCTAAATGGTAATGAGTAAGTGTGGACTCGCACCTTCTGGTCCATGGGCCAGTGAAGGAGCGTCACACCAGGCACACACAGTCTCTTCATGAACGTGCGAAGGCGTTTAATTACCAGCTCACATCATTTCAGATGACAAATCTGTATGCAACCGGCTGGTTCATGTTCTTAGGAAATCATTGGCATTTCTTTTTTAGGAGTTAGAATCTCAGATTAAGTTAGTCCTTACTGAAATGTCAATTTTCATTATTATTATTATATATAGATATATATACACACACACACACACACAGACATTAGACTGACAAATATTTTAAGTTGCCAGCTTTCAGTAATATTAAGGTTCCTTCCTCAGGCGGCTGTTTCCTGAAACAAAGTCTAGTTTTGATGGCACAGCATAGTATTCTTTCCAACTTATAGTTTTGTATCCAGTTTATGTCTATCCTTGATAAACATCAGTGTGGACAAATGATACAACTTGAGATGAGGTGTCCAGAACTGAACACAGTACTCCAGGTGATGCCTCAGCAATGCCCTTTACAGGAGCATTACCTCTAGGGGTGTGCATTCGTTCCCTACGAATTGGGAATCCGCAACGTATAAGGCCTTATTCGTTGTATTCGTCGGGAAGCAAAACATATCGCCATTCCCCACGAACACAACAAACCTCGATGAATAATTCGGCCGCCTAAAGGACCCAATTTAAACAAAACCCCCCACCCTCTTGACCCCCCCAAGACTTACCAAAACTCCCTGGTGGTCCAGTGGGGGGTCCGGGAGCCATCCCCTGCACTCACACTCTCGGCTGCCGGTTTCGAAATGACACCGATAGCCTTTGACCTACTATGTCACAGGGGCTACCGGTGCCATTGGTCAGCCCCTGTCACATGGCCATCAGCGCCATCTTGTGCTCCTTCCATGTGACAGGGGCTGACCAATGGCACTGGTAGCCCCTGTGACATAGTAAGGGCAAAGGCTATCGGCGCCATTTTGATTACTGGCAGTCGATGGCCTGAGTGCAGGAGATCGCTCCCGGACCCTCGCTGGACCACCAGGGACTTTTGGCAAGTCTTGTGTCGGCCCCTGTGACATAGTGAGGGCAAAGGCGTTCGGCGCCATTTTGAATACTGGCAAAGGCTATCGATAGCCATTTTGAATACTGGCAAAGGCTATGGAATGCAGGAGGTTGCTCCCTGACCCCCGCTGGACTTTTAGCAAGTCTTGGGGGGGGGGTCAGGAGGGTTCCCCAAGACTTGCCAAAAGTCTCTTGTGGTCCAGTGGGGGTCCGGGAGCGATCTCCTGCACTCGGGCCGTCAGCTGCCAGTAATCAAAATGTTGCCAATAGCCTTTGCCCTTACTATGTCACAGGGGCTACCAGTGCCATTGGTCAGCCCCTGTCACATGGTAGGAGCACAAGATGGCGCTGATGGCCATGTGACAGGGGCTGACCAATGGCACCGGTAGCCCCTGTGACATAGTAGGTCAAAGGCTATCGGCGCCATTTTGAAACCGGCGCTGAGGGTGTGAGTGCAGGGGATGTCTCTCAGATCCCCCGCTGGACCACCAGGGAGTTTTGGTAAGTCTTGGGGGGGTCAGGAGGGTGGGGGGTTGTAGTTAATTTAATTTTAGTGGGGAAATGAATAGGAATCGACATATCAACATATCGGGGCGCCATACGGCCGAATGCAACGTATCTGCCCCCCGACGAATCCGAAACCCGAATGCAACGTATGGCATCCCTCTGCACATCCCTAATTACCTCCTTCTTTTTCCTGTTGCTTATGCATCTCTCTGTGTAGCCCAGCATCCCTCTGCATTTAGCCACCGCCATGTCACATTGCTTTATTACCTTCAGGTCATAGGATACCGTCACCCCAAGATCATGGCTTTCATCCCCTCCCCCCTTCCCCCATCATTTAAAGCTCTAGGATTACTGCAGTCGAAATGCATGACTCTGCACTTCTTAGCATTGAATCCCAGCTGTCAAACCTTCAACCACTCCTGGAGCTTTCCCATTTTTTCTATTCCTTCAGATATGCCCACTTTGTTACAGATCTTGGTGTCCCCTACAAAAAGACAAACTTTACAGTTATCATTCTTCTCTAGAGTAGTCCATTTGCATTACTTGCTTTTCATGTTGGAAAAAGAGACAACTGATATGATAAAGGTTTATAAAATCATGAGTGGATGGAATGGATAAATAAAGGATTGTTATTTACCTTTTCAGATAGTAAAACAAGGGGACACTCCATGAAATTAACAACCATCAGATTTAAAGCAAATTGTAGATAGGGTTGCAATGATGGTATAGAAATATTTTAAATAAATATCAGAATCAAGATGTAGAATTTGTTGTCAATGGATTTGGTCCCAGTAAGTAGCATAGCAGGATTCAAAAGAAGCTTGGAGAAGTTTCTGGAGAAAAAGTCCATAAACAATTATTATCCAGGAAGACTTGGGAAAGCCATCACTTATCCCTGGAAGTCTGCAACAAGAAAAAGTTCTACTTTTTGGAATCTACTTGGTACTTGTGTCCCTAACTGACCACTGTTGGAGACTGGATGCTGGGCTTGATGGACCTTTGTCTGACCCAGCATGGCATGTTCTATTCTTCTTATACCATTTTTTAAAATAAAATACTTGTTGCACAGAGGAGGTAATTTTAAAAAGCCCATTTACACATGTATAACTGGGTTGAATTTTCACAAGGTTTTACGCATGTAAATGGAGAAGGGCTACCAAAATGAAGGAGTGGAGAGAATGAGACGGGATTTAAGGAAACTGGAAGAGTGGTCGAAGATATGGCAGCTGAGATTCAATGCCAAGAAGTTCAAAGTCATGCATATGGGGAGTGGAAATCCGAATGAACTGTATTCGATGGGGGGGGGGGGGGGGGGGAAGGCTGATGTGTACGTAGCAGGAGAGGGACCTAGGGGTTATAGTGTCTAATGATATGAAGTCTGCAAAACAATGCGACAAGGCGATAGCAAAAGCCAGAAAAATGCTGGGCTGCATAGAGAGAGGAATATCGAGTAAGAAAAGGGAAGTGATTATCCCC
Organism: Rhinatrema bivittatum; assembly: GCF_901001135.1. NCBI lineage: Eukaryota > Metazoa > Chordata > Amphibia > Gymnophiona > Rhinatrematidae > Rhinatrema > Rhinatrema bivittatum. The sequence continues at coordinate 12,601,889 of NC_042629.1, read as the reverse complement.
TTATACAGGTCTTTGGTGAGGCCTCACCTGGAGTACTGTGTTCAGTTCTGGAGACCGTATCTACAAAGAGACAGAGACAAGATGGAAGTGGTACAGAGGAGAGCGACCAAAAAGGTGGAGGGTCTTCATCGGATGTCATACAAAGAGAGATTGAAGAATCTAAATATGTACACCCTGGAGGAAAGGAGGAGCAGGGGTGATATGATTCAGACCTTCAGATACTTGAAAAACTTTAACGATCCAAAGACGACAAACCTTTTCCATCAGAAAAAAATCAGCAGAACCAGAGGTCACGAGCTGAGGCTCCAGGGAGGAAGACTAAGAACCAATGTCAGGAAATATTTCTTCACGGAGAGAGTGGTGGATGCCTGGAATGCCCTTCCGGAGGAAGTGGTGAAGTCCAAAACTGTGAAGGACTTCAAAGGGGCGTGGGATAAACACTGTGGATCCATCAGGTCTAGAAGTGTATAAAGAGGAGGCAGCAAAACACTGCACGGAGCGGCAGTAGCCACAGAGGCATTCACGGAGTGGGATGCTAATGGCCAGTGGTTGGTGTTCCACCTTCACGGAGCGGAAGGATGGAGGGCTGCCATCTCCAAATTTAAAAAAAACAAAACAGGGGTGGGCAAGAGTATGTAAAATTAACGAAGAGTTCATAAGCTATAGGTATTACCAATTATTAGGCTTATTCAATATTTGTGATAGATAATGTGGCTTTCAATGCATACTTCACTTTCAATACATATCCAACATAGCTCTCTGCTTCAACAGCAGGGGAGAAGAAAAACTAATACTTCACGCATATCCAGCATAGCTCTCTGCTTCAACGGCAGGGGAGAAGTAAAACTAATAGTTCACGCATACCCAGCATAGCTCTCTGCTTCAACGGCAGGGGAGGAAGACCGACACTTCACTTTCAATACATATCCAGCATAGCTCTCTGCTTCAACAGCAGGGGAGAAGAAAAACTAATACTTCACGCATATCCAGCATAGCTCTCTGCTTCAACGGCAGGGGAGAAGTAAATCTAATAGTTCACACATATCCAGCATAGCTCTCTGCTTCAACGGCAGGGGAGAAGTAAAACTAATACTTCTCGCATATCCAGAATAGCTCTCTGCTTCAACGGCAGGGGAGAAGTAAAATTAATAGTTCACGCTTATCCAGCATAGCTCTCTGCTTCAACGGCAGGGGAGAAGTAAAACTAATAGTTCACGCATATCCAGCATAGCTCTCTGCTTCAACGGCAGGGGAAAAGTAAAACTAATACTTCACGCATATCCAGCATAGCTCTCTGCTTCGGCAGGGGAGAAGTAAAACTAATAGTTCACGCTTATCCAGCATAGCTCTCTGCTACAACGGCAGGGGAGAAGAAAAACAACCAATAAGGGCTGAATTACATAGTCTGGGTAAACAAATAAGTATGTGTGTAGCTTGCTTATTGCGGCGGTTACTACCCCTAACTAATCAAGCTTGATATTTCACTTGGATGCAGCTCCATCACTGCTCTCTGCATTAATGGTGGGGGTGAAAGGGAAATAGAACCTAAGGTTACTAAGAGCCAAGAGAAACAGAGAAGTGTGAGAAAAAAAAAAGTGCGAAAGCTTGCTGGGCAGACTGGATGGGCCGATTGGTCTTCTGCCGTCATTTCTATGTTTCTATGTTTCTATAGGAAAGACTAAAGAGGTTAGGACTTTTCAGCTTGGAGAAGAGACGGCTGAGGGGGGATATGATAGAGGTCTTTAAGAGGTCTTTAAGATCATGAGAGGTCTTGAACGAGTAGATGTGACTCGGTTATTTACTCTTTCGGATAGTAGAAAGACTAGGGGGCATTCCATGAAAGTTCTTTTTCACTCAGCGCACAATTAAGCTCTGGAATTTGTTGCCAAAGGATGTGGTTAGTGCAGTTAGTACAGTTAGTGCAGTTAGTGTAGCTGTGTTTAAAAAAGAATTGGATAAGTTCTTGGAGGAGAAGTCCATTACCTGCTATTAAGTTCACTTAGAGAATAGCCACTGCCATTAGCAATGGTAACATGGAATAGACTTAGATTTTGGGTACTTGTCAGGTTCTTATGGCCTGGATTGACCACTGTTGGAAACAGGATGCTGGGCTTGATGGACCCTTGGTCTGACCCAGTATGGCATTTTCTTATGTTCTTAAATTACTACAGTATATATTTTTATGCACGTAACTGCTTTGAAAATTTACTCCAGTTTGTTTATTCTTTTTCCTTTTATAAATTGGCTACTACTTCCTATATCCAAATATTCTTGTCACATTCTTTCTATAAAAGAAATAGTAAACTCAGTAAACTGTATGAATCTCCTCCTCCTTTGCAGGCTTCAGAGACAAGCTGCTTCATATATATATACAGAAATTCTTAATAAAGTAGATTTATCCCATCTGTCAGACTATAGCATGCACATTATTGTTCAGATTGAATACAGGGTAAGATCCTAGATTTCAAACAGATTCTGTCCTTCTGCACATTAGCCCTGTGATCCATCTGTTTATTAGACTAGCACGAGGTGAAACATGGGTCAGAAAAGGATAAAAGTTGATAATAGACTCAGCTTGTGTAATTCATTTCATACTGTATTAAGTCATCCTCTCAGCTGCTCACTATTTATGATATGCACAAAATACATAATTAATTGTGCAATTCTGTGGCCTCTGACAGCCTTTCATTTATCTCATTGTATTTTTCTCCCTCTGGATCCATGCTACTACCTAATAAATTAATTTGGTCAAATCCCCTTGGCAGCTAACGAATGCAGTCACTCTTTCATTTTCATGGAGGCCTTTGTTATTGACTTTGAAAATGTTTTTTTTTTTTTAGAAAGGAATTAATTTACATTTATCAGTAACTAGTAAGTTGTAAGACTTGATGTCTAGAAAGTCCTCTGCTAAACATTCTAATTAATGGATTCAGCAGATTCTTAATTTTCTTTCCTATCCCGATATGAGAGTGAAATGTGATATAAGTGTGGGTAGCTTAAGCCTCAGAAAATGGGAAGGGAATATTGCGTGCATAAGAGTGCAGCATTTTTCTTCTTTTGCCATGTTGAATTAAGCACCCAATAGATTCTGTAAGCTGGAGTAACCTTTCTAATCTTCGTTTCTTAAAGAAATCATTAGAAAGCAATTAACATAATTTAAAGATGACAAAATCTGTGTGCGATCTTGTGTTGAAAATTGGATCTAATTGGTTCCATCCCAACTTTGTAATTGAGTCTTCATTCTCTTGTGACCCACAGACTTGTCCAGTGAATAGAACAAACCTTTTCAGTGGAAGTTTCCATTCATGCAGGTTGGAAAGTTGGTGCACACTTTTTTTTTAATTTTTAGAGAATTTAGGGAACTATCACAGCTGAAGGGATTGAGATGATTATGCTGAACTGCAAATCCTCAAACAGCTGAATCTTTTCCTGTCATTTCCTGCTTTCTCCTATTGGAAATGTTGTCTAGAAGAATATGATGCCTGATTGTCTCTTTTTTTTTATGCATTTCTATAGGGCATATCATATACTGTTTACTTTGCTGGTACAAAAATAACCCTAATTAACATCTGAAAATAAAGGATTGAATATGAAGCATGGAAAAATGAAACGAACTGAGGATAGTTTAAGACCTACTTTTTTTTTATAAAGACAAACTCCACAAGTGTGTTTGTTTAACCTTTTGAGACAGCCTGTTAAATTTTAGATGTTTTTCCTCATAGTCTCGGAGGTTGTAGAAAATAGGTCTTATGAATTAATTTCACTCATGAGAGTATTTTATCATGAAAAGTACTTGATGTTGAATCTGAATATTTTTTTATTGTTATTGCTACAATTGGACCTTATTAGGATTAATCTAGTAAGAGATAGTCAGTCTGAGCAATTTAACAGTTGTCTTTTTGGAGATCTGCAGAAATTATATGAAAACAAGACTGTAGTGTAATTATGCAAGGCAATTTGGTTTATACATAGATTTAATGTTTATCTATACTCCAATGCTAATTTTTCCCTCACAAAAGAAGTTGAATTGCATTTCTAATCATTTCAAGGGTCGTTGAAGTATGATGAGGGGGATATGGACATTTGTCATTGTACATTTCATTATATATCCCTTTGAAACGCAGAAAAATGCACTTGAATGCATTACAAACTCATTATAGGAAGTGCTCTTTAAATAGAAGACAGAAGGGATCAGTGCAGTTAAATACCTGCCAAGTTGTATATCATTTCAGTAGGATACTTCATTTCATCCAGAAGAAACAACGTGTTTTGCCCTCTAGGGACAAGCAGGAGTATAACCAGTGGTGACCTTCATTAATTACAAGGTTATGAATTCTGTCATGAGGTATTGTACTAATTATATGGCTGCTGTATTGTGTATAATGGACATGGGACAGTGGAGGTAATTGCTAACTGCTGAAGTGTGAAATTCCCCTGTGCCTTAGTGCTTGAATCATCACACAGGGAAGAATGATAGCCACAGTGGCAGTCAGCAGAGCATCAGGCCTCTGGAGAAAGTGTGCTTTAGCACCCATCCTCAGTGCATGCTCCACTTTACAAATGTTTTTGGCTTCAGTACCGCTACAATTCTGCATAGCTTTAATTCAGTTCTAACATTTTAAATATTTGTCCTGCAGGTCTTATTTTAAATCTTAGCACCTTTTAATAATTTATACTGTCAAGATAATTGTGGGGAAGTAGAGAGCATGATTAGATAAGCCTCTTCTTTTTCTTTTCATTCACGAAATATTGAGGGTTTCATATTTTTTTCTGCTTCCAGCTGTAACTATGTCTGTGCTAAGGGTGTTTTCCAGGGCTTGCAGCTCCCAGACATATTGCTCACATAGTAAAAAGCATTTAATGAAGCCTGATTACGATGAAATAATTCAAATTATTCACAAGTATGTCTTAGGGTACCATCCTGTGTTAAAGAAGTCTGAAATGTAAAAAATGATTTATTACTTTCTCTAGTATTGCACTACTGTAGTTGGATCGACTGCCAGTGATTGTCAAAGACACTGTGGATTATATAGAATTTCATAAACTGCTGAAAACCTGTTTTTTTTATACAGCTTGAAGTGGAGATGGGATTTTCATCAGACTGAATACTTTGAAGATGATGTCATGAAAGTTTTCTAGAGAGTATATTAACAGGCTAATATATTACGGCATGCAGCCTCATGATGGGTTGAATGATTCTTTCTGTATTTTTTATTAATGCTGTGTGTTTTGTTATATATTAGAATTTTTAAAGTGATGTGATCTGCTTTGTTCAGGTTGTTGCCAGGAAAATATGGAATATAAAGTATAATTTAAATTGAATTTCAGTTTCTGACAAGATATTCTTAGTTTTGTAGTATATTTTCTTTTGGATAAAGCTTTCGTTGTATAGATTCTTAAAGTCCTGTTATTGTTTGGGGATCTTGTCACTTAGGACTCTAGCTTTGAATAATGTAGTATTTGAGTGATCAAGCTTATAGAGCATTGAAGACAAATTCCATACACGTTTTGAAATGCAGACCCTGCAAGCTGGCATATATATTTTGTGTAAAATTTCTATTCCTGAACTAAACACCAGAATAGAATGTCTTCTTTGAAATCAGAAAACAGGTTTTAGGGTCGCTGTAGCTTTTGTGTTTGCTCTTTAAGTTAAATGTTCAGAAAATCTTATGAAGGAATAAACAGGACTTTTGAAGAACAGTTGTAAAATTAGACTTGAGATATGAAGAGACAGAAATGAAGACAGGGAAAGCTAACTGAGACCTCATGGAAATCAGATTTCAGTGAAATGAATAATATCAAAAGGCAAGAACTTACTAAGCAACTTCTTCTATTTATGGGAGATTCTGGCACCCAAGGCAATAAGATGCTGACAGATCTCTCTCCCTGGGAAGGAGGCGGAAGTTGTGTCTTAGAATCTAGACATCAGTTCTGCTTGTATCTATCTTTTGGAGAACAGTCAGAGTGAACACCATGAATCCCATTTGGTGAAATAGAGAGCAGTTCCAGTATTAGGAATGAGCTCCTATGTCCTAACTAGCAATAGGCAGTGATTATGTTTCAGCCCTTATTAATCTAGAAATTGTATAAATTCTCAAAATTTGACTTGGAGAATGCATGATATTCCATACAGATCTTGGAAAACTCTAAAGATGATGGCTAATGTATAATAATTGATTTTTTTAAAATGATATTTATAGAGGTAGATATTCAGTCACTGTCTGGCTGAAATAGCCAGATAAACATATCTGGCTAACTTAACTGAGATATTCAGCAGTGAGGCTAACCACTGAATATACGCAGCTATATAAATATATCCTGCTCAATAGAAAGTCTAATTTATCCAGCTAACTTACAGGATCATTCATCAAAGTTAATGCCATAAAGCACGTGATGGTTATCGTAGCACACGGCGCAAATGCAAATTTGGCAAATTTATCCAAAGGGGCAAGATTGGGGAGGGGATTGGGCGGGATTAATCAAATGAGGGGTATTATTGCACCATGAGATAGTGTAACACACACTACTATACGCTTTTAACACTGGAAATAACTATACCTTTTTTCCTGGTGTTAAGCTGTGCGATATGCCCGAAACGGCCATAATGAAATTTGTAATAAATATTGCAAATTCTGTTTTGGGCATTTTTGGGCACGAGGAGAGGGAGAGCCTCTGGGGTGGCACACATAGTAGTCAACTATTTATACTGCTATAGGAGGGCCAACTAGTAACTTGAGATGAGGTTTTGGGGCCAGTTTTACGTGCAGAGTGAGACGTACAAACAGCACAGCACAGTACACCTCAGTGAAGATTTGACGTCAATTGGAGTGAGGAAAGTCTCTCAAAGATGATATTTCTACAGTGTTCTCTCGCCTTAGCTTGATGGACTCTCTACCAGGGTACTGTCAAGCTAGGGCGAGAGAACATTGAGGTAATCTCATTTTAGTCTGACTTTCCTCACTCCAAATGATGTCAAATCTTCACTGAGTTGTGCTGTGCTGTTCATATGTCTCACTCTGGATGTAAAACTGGCCCCAAAACCGTACACCACCACCAAAAGGCTCTCTCTCTCTCTCTCCCTCTAAAATTATCATAGCCATGCCCCTTTTCTTATCGCGGGTGTTATCCATGTGAAAATTATAGCATTTTGATGAATCTAGGGGTTAGCTGGATAAGGCTGAATATTGGTAGTTTTCAGGCTAAGTTAACTGGAAGACCCTGGCCTGCATCACTAAGCTGGATAAATAGTTATCTGGCTAAGTGGTGGCCGCTAAACATGGACGAATATTCTTATAGCACCACTTAGTCGGATGAGTCTGAACCTATTTGGCTAAGTGGTGCTGAATATCCACCTCCACATTTCTGAAGCAAACTTCATTGTTGAGGAATGGTGAAAATGCCTATATATGCTTGCGGTGTCCACAGTGACAACATCTTGATCTCTTTTGATATGATTAAGATCCAGGAGTAGCACAGAGCTCAGAGCAAATAGAACATCCTCACTCCAAGATGGAGCTTAGGTTTTAAAGGGTTCTTAGAATATTAGCCTGGTCTTGGCCTGTCCAGATTTAAAGTAAACTTGTTAAATGTCCTCAGCACTTTCCTTTGGAGGACTTCATTTTCTGACCTGGAAGTGCCTTTTTTTTCCTTTTTCTTTCATCTCAGTTGGAACCAGGGTTGGAATCCTGATGCTGTAAGCCTTCCTACGCAACTGCCTGGGGATTTTCCCCTTTTTTAATAGACTTCCCCTCCCATTTCTGAGGCTGCATTCCTTTCTGAACCTTGTATCAAGGCACTAAGTAAATAAATCCAGCCACCAGGTGTTGTCCTTAATGATGACCTTGACTCCATCTCTACCCTCTGGTGCAATGAATGCTGCCTCTTCAGCATCCCAGCCCTAGCCAACAGGGTACAGAAGGCCCAGTGCAGGAACTGAACTGGGGACACCCTGCATGGCAGCACTCAGCACAGCCGCTGGGCCAGCCCTCCTGTGGACTTTTAATCAGCCTGTAATGTTAACCCATGAGCACATAGAATGCTGGTCATATACTGTTACATTGGGAACATTTATTTGACTTGTTACATGCAGGTAAATAGCCTTTTTCACTGTAGCTGTCAGCACAATTAATTATAGATCCTTTGTGTTGTGTTATTTACCTTGGTCGTCTTTCCATAGTGATGGCTTATTAAACAGGTTAGTGGCTTCTTCTGTTGCTCATTCCATCACTGCCGTATGTTCAGTGGATGGGTTAAGAAATAGAGTGCTATAATAATATCACCTTGAATACTGTGTGCATTTCTGGTCTCTGCACCTCTAGCAGAACTAGAAAATGTATAGAGAAAGGCAGTAAAAATTATTCCTGGATTAGATTGGCTCACTTATGAAGAAAGCCTAAACAAGTTTGTGCTCTTCAACTCAGGGAAGAGATGACTCAGAAAGAATATGCTAGAGGTTTGTAAAATTATGTGTCGTGTGCAACAGGTTAATAGAGAGCAGTTTATAGGGAACTGGTTAATAGAGAGCACTGTCAAATAGTACAAAGAACATGGGCATACTCCCTGAACCTATCATAATTAAGGTCTGAAATGTCTTGCCTTAAAATGTGGCTAAGGTTTGTCACATGGCTGAGATTAAAAATGACAGATCAGTCCATAAATAATAACCAACCAGTTAGACTTTGTTTCTGACAATCTCTTAAACCCTGCGGAGAAGAACATGAAACTGACTTTCATACTGGGATTTGCCAAGTACTTCCAGGTGACTTGGACTGGCCACTTTCTGAGACAGGATGAAGTGCTTCGGTATTAGGGCGAGTAAGAAATTCTAGTCCAGTTCTGGGGAGTCAGCCACAGTTTCCTAATGCTTACTTCTTATAAAATCAGTCTAGTTCAGTTATTGATCACATATATGTCCATGTAAACTCAGTCACTGAAACTGACTGAGTCATTTCTTAATCAAGTCACACTCATACTGAATCAGCATTGTTCTGCAAACACAATTTTTGAATGTAAATTTGCTCAACTCTAGAATCTCACAAGTAATTTCTTATTGACTCCATTAACATTTTGTAACTCCTGCTTTCAGTTTGCCTTACCATTTGTCATTTTTAGGATGGTTTCTTCCTAAAGTTAGGGAGCCTAACTTTCAAAACCATCTATGGTACAGCATTTGCATGTGTAACTGGACATGCAGAGATTTATTTATTTATTTATTTATTTATTTAGAATATTTATAGCAGCCTATGCTAACCCAGTCATGCTAGGCAGATTACAACCAACATAAAACATTACCAATAAATAACATTCATGACATACATCAGCAGTTTATAACATTTTTAAAACTTCATACTATCCACTTAATACTAGCCAACTATCTATTAAATGCTTCCTCAAATAAAAATGCCTTATCATCTGGAATTCTATTCTATAATGTAGGCCTTATCACAAAGAGGGCACATTTCCTTATCTCCTGCATACTAATAAGTCTTAAATGTTGGCATCTCCAATAAACAAGTTATTAGAATGTAAAGGTCTTCTCAAAATATATAAAGAAAATAAACCTGAGAGACAACTTGGTGCAATATTTTGCAAACTATTGTACTCAATTAAAAGCACCTTAAGCTTTATACATTACTCCACTGGCAACCAATGCAATTGGTAGTATAATGGAGCCATGGAGGCATCCAGTACTAATCTGGCTGCCGAATTCTGCAATAATTGTGTTGCGCGTCCCGTCCGCGCTTGGCCCAGGCATGGGCCTGCGCACCTCTCCAGCTCCTCTGGGGGTCCCGGGTCATCCTCCCCTGCAGTGGTGGCAAGCACGGCTAGGCCTCGGTGTCCCGCGGCGGCGGTCGCCGGGCCTTCATCCTCCAGTCAGGCCTCACGGCGGGGCTCGGCATCCTCGTGGCATCAGCCCCGCCCCTAGGATTGCACCTTATAGGGCCAGGGATGGGTCCCAGCTCCGCGGCGCGCCTTGATTGAGGGACCTATATCAGGAAGCTCCTGCCCTGACTTCCTTGCCTTGGCAATCGGGTCGATCCTTGTGATTTCTAGTTTGTCTCTGCATTCCAGTCTGTGTTCCAGTCTCATTCCAGTCCTGTTCCAGTCTCATTCCAGTCTGTGTTCCAGTCTCATTTCAGTCCTGTTCCAGCATCCTTCTGTCTCCTCATCTCCCCAGGTAGTACCTTTCGGACTGTCTCGGTACTGACCTCGGCTTCCCCTTGACTACGTTTGACCGCTGCCTGCCTCTGAACTTCTGCCTGCTTCTATGACCACGTCTGCTCGCTGCCTGGAACTGACCTCTGCCTGAACTCGACCACATCTGACTGCCTTCTGGAACTTGACCTCTGCTTTGGCTGACTACCCATGGACTGACTACTGGTAACTGACCTCTGCTTTGCCTGACTATCCACGGACTGATTACTAGCTCTGACCCTTGCATTGGCTGACCACGCTTCCTTGAATCTGGCCTTGATCCTTGCTATACATTCAGAGACTCTCTTCTGGCCTTCTCAGGCACCCAGGACTTCTGGCCTAAGTATCGACCGTGCACCCTTGATTGTGGTGGGCACACCCCTGAACTTCTTATCAAGGAGATCCTGCGAGGCCCACCTAAGACCAGGCAGTCCGGGTACCCAAGGGCTCAACCTGGAGGTACCTAGGGTTGCTAGTGGCGAAGCTCCAGCTAGCCTCTGTCTCCTCCTGTGCTCCACTTGCTGGTGGCAGGCGCTCTCTGGGTCCGACCAGGGAGCCTACCAATCCTGCACTAGGCCAAGGGCCCATCTCCTGGCGCAACAAATTGGAGGACTCAAATGCAATATTTTGGGAGGCCAACATATCGGGAATTAAAGTAATCAATTGTAGTTAAAATAAAAGCTTGAATAAGTTCTTGAAAATCAAATTGATCAATCAGAAACTTTAAATGGTAGAGTAATTTTAATTGAAAATATCCTGAGGAAACAATGACTCGTAACTGATCATTACACTTCAAACCAGAATCAAAATAAAAACCTAAATTGTGAACATTTCCTGTAACTGTACTGCAATTCCATTAAAATTCATCTCAGTCAGCCCAGTCAGTTTTGGACCTCTGTTTTCGCAGCATTTAAAACTAAAGAATTTTTCAACGATTCTTTATTTTTTTTAATCTTCATATTTATTAATTTTAAATATATAAACAAAGTATACAAAATCAGGAAAAACAAATTACCAAGAATAAAACATTATAGTCTCATTAGCCCACAAACAAAATGGAAAGCCAGAAAAATGAGAACCAAGGAAACTGCATGAAGAAAATGCATTTACATGAACAAGATATTATATATCTGCAAATTTATAATATACAATCCTCTAATTAGATACAACATTAGAAGAGAGACTAGTTGTTACAAACATTTTCTTTGAGTATATAAATGTTTTAAATTAAGCTGTTCTGAAAAATAGAAAACATAACAATCCTGCTGATACTTGACTAGGCATTTACAAGAGTAACTAAGCAGAATTGAGGACCCTATAGCACATGCTTCTTGATGCAAGGCCAATAAGCCCTTCTTCCTTTCTTGCATCACTCTTGCTAAATCTGGGAAAATTCTTATATTTTGACTCATAAATTGCTTGTTCATAGTTTTTGTCATTACATAACTATGGTCAGATACCAACAGTGTTAATCTCTCCGCCATGTAAAATACAGATGACTCTAAAAAAGCAGTCAGATCTAGATTAGGCGAAGTCCCCCAGTCTAGCTGGCCAGGAAAAAAATAGAAGTTATCAAAAGAAGATGAAGTGTCTAAGGAAATATGTAAAACCTCCAAACAATATCTTTGAAGAGTAACTCATGGTATCTCTCCTACCCCACAAGGTAAATTAAGAAAACGGAGATTAAGATGACAAACTCTGTTTTCAGTGAACTCTACTCTTTAGGATAAATTTCCATGTTCCTGAACAAGAGAGGCATGAACAGTTGTTAAAGACTTGACCTCATTTTCCAAAACAGTAATTTTCCTTGTTGTATTCTGTCGATGTGAGTGAGTCATAATCAGCAGTAAGCAATTCCAGCCTACTAATAATAGAACATTGAGAGAATGCTGGCCCAAACTGGGCCATTAAGTACCATATGGAATCTAATGTAACCACCTCCGGCTTGCAAGGGATAAACTTAAGTGCCACAGATGAAACATAGAAACATAGAAATGACGGCAGAAGAAGACCAAACGGCCCATCCAGTCTGCCCAGCAAGCTATGTACTTTTTTTTTTTTTCCACATACTTGTTACTCTTGGCTTTTAGTACCTTTTAGTTCTATTTCCCCTCCACCCCACCATTAATGCAGAGAGCACTGCTGGAACTGCATCCAAGTGAATATCTAGCTCAATTAGGGGTAGCAACCGCCGCAATAAGCAAGCTACACCCATGCCTCTGTCCTCCCAGACTATGCAATTTGGACCTTGTTGGTTGTTGTCCATATACAGATCCTCTTTTCTACATTCCCCCTGCCGTTGTATCAGAGAGCTATGCGTTGAAAGAGAAGTGTTGGACTTTCTCCCCTGCCGTTGAAGCAGAGTGCTATGCTGGATATGCATTGAAAGCAAAGTACCGGCTTATCTGGTTTTGGGGAAGTAACCGCCGTAACAAGCAAGCTACATCTCGCTTCTTTGTGAATGTAAAACCTTTTTTTCTTTTTTTTCTTCCACATTTCCTCTTGCTGTTGAAGCCCAGAGCAACGCTGGAGTCTCACCAACCGTGTGCATGTACATCGAACAAGGGCATTATCTCCAGGTAGTAGCCCTCATTCTCGCGAGCCACATTATCTATCAACAAATATTGAACAAGCCTAATAATTGGCAATACCTATAGCCTATGTCCTAACCGGTAAATTTACATACTCTTACCCACCCCTCTGCTTTTTTTTTTTGGAGACGGCAGCCCTCCATCCTTCCGCTCCGTGAAGGTGGTATACCATTAGCATCCCGCTCCGTGAATGCCACTCCAGCCTTCAGCTCCGTGAAGGTGGAACACCGACCACTGGCATCCCACTCCGTGAATGCCTCTGTGGCTACTGCCGCTCTGGGCAGTGTTCTGCCGCCTCCTCCCACACCTGGCCTTGCGGGCCAGGTTATTGCTTATGCCAGGCCTTCATTGGGCCACCCCCCATGCTTAGCATATATCCATCCCCACGCTTTCCCCCTATGCAAAGTCCTTGGAGCTCCGCTCCTCCCCTTCCCCCGACACCAAAACTTCCCTTCTATGCAGCGACAAATCTCCTTATGCACCGGTGAGGACCCTGCGTCTGCTACTTTTCGTGGCTGTGACAACTCCCCCCCCCCCCAACAACAAGTCCTATAATTTGGGCTTCAAGGGCTGCTGCTTCTCCCTTTTGCTGCAACAAGTCTGAGGCGATCTCTAGCTCAGCCTTTCTGCGCACTTCGGCGGCGGCTGTGGCAGCAGCGGCTTACTGTTGTTCTTCTATTCTGAGCCCTTCTATCTTGAGGGCTGCTGCTTGTTCGGCATTCTGTATGCGAGCCACCCCCTCTTCATTCACGTCCTCTAGACTTGATGGATCCACAGTGTTTATCCCACGCCCCTTTGAAGTCCTTCACAGTTCTGGTCTTCACCACTTCCTCCGGAAGGGCATTCCAGGCATCCACCACCCTCTCCGTGAAGAAATACTTCCTGACATTGGTTCTGAGTCTTCCTCCCTGGAGCCTCAGCTCGTGACCTCTGGTTCTGCTGATATTTTTCTGACGGAAAAGGTTTGTCCCTAAGATGATAGAGGAGCCTTAGTGCTCAGAAAATGGCCCCATACCCACTGCTTCCATTGCAACTGGCTCTGGGACTGATGAAATATACCCGGGGCAGATAATTGCTTCTCCCGTGTTTACAACAACGTCATTCAACTGAGATGCTGGGGCCTCAGGGGTTGAGCTCTGCACAGCCAGAGGCAGACGGTCATCGAGGGGGGCTGCGAGAAACCTCCTCTACCTCCACAGCCCTTTCAGCGCCCCTCCGATGGAACTGACGTTGTGGACTCTTCCCCCCGGTTCTTTTGCAGATGTCACAAATTCATTGATAAGACGACACCCTAAAGAAGGTAAGGACTGAGGGCAAGGTCCTGACCTTCCCCTTGCTCTTGGCAAACATAAAACAGGTAATTTAGAAAAAAAAGAAAAACTGCAGAAGAAAACAGAGAGCGTCTTAAAGAGTGGCTGGTTCATGCTGCCTTCTTGCCTCTCCCCTCCACCATTAAACAGGACAAAACTTTAGATAAAACAGATGCCAAGCTGGCAGTTACTGGGAAATATAGCTGCACATCACTGGCATATATTTTAAAATGTACCTTAAAAACCTCCAGTAAAATACAAAGAGGGGGCATTTAAAAAGGGTGGGGGACAACATGGAACCCTGTGGACCTCCTCCCTTAAGGGAGAACCAATCTGATAAGACATTTCCAGGCTTAACCTGCTGTTTTCTGTCAGTCAGGAAAGAACTGAACCACTGAAGAACCTTTCCTTCTAACATTTACTGAATCCAATGCTGAGCTTATATCCTGATGCACTGAAATCACTGCCTCACCAGTATCCATAGCTTTGAGCACAAAATCATTTATGGATGCTAAAAAGGTTTCCGTACTGTTGTGATTGAAATCCACACTGATTTCTATGTTAATTATGTGCTCATTTACAAATTCATTTAATTGCACTGTAACAGCCTTTTCTAGTTTACCAAGTGAAATTAAATTTGATATTGGCCAGTAATTAGTTAAAGTATCAGCAGGAAGTTTTCCCTTCTTTTTAACAGGACAAATTACAGATCTTTTCAAGATTTCAGGAATGATACCTTCTTTGAATGATAAATTAATCAATTCAGAGGCTACAACCATACATGAATCACCTAATGCACCCAGGATCCCCGCTGTACGTGGGACCAATGTGCAAGAGGAGGATTTTAGCTTATTTTCCATCTCCCTAGTAGATTAATGCTACTATTTTATAAACAGGACTACACAGTTAATATTACTCTGAAAGTATGTACATGAAAATATTTCCAGTGCAAGAAAACACATACTTTCTCTACCCATTTTATAAACATACACGCATATAATTTAATATAACATACACACGTTATAACCATGATTTATGGAAGGAGGCAGGTATTTTGTAAGGTATATGCATATAGGGGTAGATTTTATAATTTTGTGCAAGCGCGTACTTTTGTTCGCGGGATTTCAATAGATACGCGCGTAGCCGCACGTATCCATTAAAATCCGGGATCAGCACTCGCAAGGCTGCCGATTTTGGGCAGCCTGCGCGCGCCGAGCCGCGCAGCCTGCCTCCGTTCCCTCCGAGGCTGCTCCGAAATCGGAGCAGCCTCGGAGGGAACTTTCTTTCGCCCTCCCCTCCCCTTCCCCTCCCTTCCCCTACCTAACCCACCCCCCCGGCCCTATCTAAACCCCCCCCTTACCTTTATCGATGGATTTACGCCTGCCGGAGGCAGACGTAAATCTGCGCGCGCCAGCACGCTGCTGGCGCGCCATCACCCGACCCGGGGGCTGTTCCGGAGTCGGCCCCCGGGTCGGGTGATGGCCCCCGGAATGACCCCGGGCCGAAACCACGCCCGCAGCACCGCCCCCAAAACATCGCGTCGCCCGCGCCACGCCCCTGAAACGCCGCGTCACGGCCGCCACGCCCCCCGGCACGCCGCTCCATGCAAGCCCCGGGACTTA
Organism: Rhinatrema bivittatum; assembly: GCF_901001135.1. Taxonomy (NCBI): domain Eukaryota; kingdom Metazoa; phylum Chordata; class Amphibia; order Gymnophiona; family Rhinatrematidae; genus Rhinatrema; species Rhinatrema bivittatum. The sequence goes on along the minus strand of NC_042629.1, from coordinate 12,586,172 downwards.
CGCGCGTCCTGGGGCTTGCGCGCGCCGCCGAGCCTATGCAAAATAGGCTCGGCGCGCGCAGGGGGGGTTTGGGGTAGGTTTTCAGGGGGTACGCGCGTATCCCTTTGAAAATCTACCCCATACTGTTTTGAAAATACATACTTGGAGTCACCAGTTTGCTGATACCTCTATCAGTTCACCCAGTCCATCTCCAGTTCACATAGACTCTAGCAGTTCACCCTGAATCCCCACCAGTTCACCCATACCTCCCACAAAATACTACAGACAAGTCTGATTTCACTTGCATGAGTCAATTAGCAGGTCTAAAAGTGTGAATTCAATAATGTATATTGGATATCTGTTACAAAATATCAACAACCACATGTACTTATAAACCCTGTCCTAGAATGCCCTTTTTCCCTATTAAAATGTATGCCTGAAACCAAAAATTTGTGCATAGTCTTGCGGCCTGCAACGCAAATACCAGTGGTTATGCGTGTGGCCGAGCCCTGCGCATGCCACATGCATTTTCTAAATGGCCCAGCCACGTGTGTAACCACCGATACATGCAGAAGTGCTGGGCCTAAAGGGGGTGGCTGGGGGCGAGGCAGGGGGCTGGGCCGGGACAGCGCCATTAGCCGCTGTCCCGGGGAAGTGTGTGCCAGCAGCCAGCCAGCGCGTGGGGTTTACTTCTGCTCCCGAGGAGCAGTAAGTACAAAAATAAAAAAAATGGGGCTAGGTGGCATTAGTGTAGGGTCAGGGAGGAGAGGTGAAGAGGGAGGAAGGGTAGGTTCAAGGGTAGGGACGTTCCCTCACAGTCTGCTCCTTAATTGGAGAGGTTTGGGAGGGAACTGGGGAAAGCCCTATTGCCCCTCCATTGTGGGCGTTAGAGGAAACCTACAGGCACACGTGAGAATTGTATTTTATAACATGTGTGCGCCAACGCATGCATGTTATAAAACAGCCACGTCCATGTGCGTGCACTGGGAACTGCGTGCTCATGGACACACAAGTGGACTTTTTAAAATCAACCCCTTAATGTATATGAGCGTGCATGCTATGTTTACATGCGCAAACCCTTTGAAAATTCACTCCATTGTTAGTTCATATACCTAAAACTAATCTAGCAAAAGAGTTTAAATAAACTATATATTTAAACTCAGCAAGCAAAACTCATCCCTTCCCATTCAGTAAGAGCTGAAAGGTTTCTTGATGACATGGTATCTTTGCAATCTTCAGGAAGGTCTTCAATATAAAGAAATAGCAGAGCACTCATCCAAATCAGCAAATACTGTCCCTCAATCATTCGGAAAACCTAAGCAGCTGAGTTAGGCTTTGGATTATAGCCACTCTGAAAATACTTTCTATTAATAAATTGCTTTTGATAGTCTAGGGAAATTGTAGTGCACTGGGAAAGGAAATCAGGCAAAGCCCAATGCCGGGGTGCTTTGTGGAGTGAAGCGCATCACATAATTAATAAAACGGATAAAATTGGATGTCAGTGGGAAATTAAGGATATTCCTGTGGTTTTGTAGGAGGACATAATACAGTGTAGATAGTTCAGAGAGCACCGAATTATCCGCTTCTCACAGACTGTAACATCACCACTTACAAATAGTCTTTATTTGCGGAAATTCTTAGTGCGTGGCTCTTTATAGTTTCTGATGCATTGGGTTACATGGTTACGGTACGTGTCATCATGTCAGTGAAAGAATCATACATTTCTTGCCCTGGTATTGCTTCAATAATTTGACATGTGATGCCATCAGCTCCATTTCCAGGGTACTTATTTGAATGATTTAATTAAAATGTTTAATTTCCTGTAGTCCCCAGAAAGTCTGAATTCACCGTGGAATCAATGCAGTCCCAGCAGGAGATACTCTTAGACTACAGGTTGGGGAGATAATTTCCTCTTTTAATATTTCATATATAATTGATCTCCTGTATCTTTCCTTTGAACAGGTATAGCTTTATGAGGCAGTCAGGATAAAAGATCCTTATTACGGATGTCAATGACACATCTGATTAAACCTTCCCAGACTATGAATTTAACTGGTGACTTTCATTCTTAACTGCACTCAATTTGCAGCTTGTATATGATTTTTAATTTTCTCAGACTTTTCAGGTCCTTTATGTGATCAAAATGTTTTATTTTTTGTATAAATTCTGAAAATTAACCCTCTGAATCAACAATTAAATAATAACTAATGGTTAAAACCTTTTTCTTTAGCTATAAGAACATAAGAACATAAGATTTGCCATACTGGATCAGATCAAGGGTCCATCAAGCCCAGTACCCTGTGTCCAACACTGGCCAACCAAGTCACAAGTACCTGGCAAGTACCCAAACATTAAATAGATCCCAAGCTACTAATCCTTATTGATTAATAGCTGTTTATGGACTTATGCTCTAGGAACTTATCCAAACTTTTTTTAAACCCAGCTACATGTACTGTCATAACCACATCCTCTGGCAATGAATTCCAAAGTTTAATTGAGTAAAAAAGAAATTTCTCCAGTTTGTTTTAAATGAGCTACTTTCTAATTTCATGGAATTCCTCCTAGTTCTTGTATTATCCAAAAGAATAAATAGCCAATTCACATTTACCTGTTCAAGTCCTTTCATGATTTTGTAGACCTCTATCATATCCCCCCTCAGCCGTCTCTTCTCCAAGCTGAACAGTCCTAACCTCTTTAGTCTTTCCTCATAGGGAAGCTGTTCCATTCCCTTTATCATTTTGGTCACCCTTCTCTGTACTTTCTCCAGTGCAACTATATCTTTTTTGAGATGCGGCGACCAGAACACTATTCAAGGTGCGGTTTCACCGTGGAGTGATACAGAGACATTATAACATCCACAATTTTCTTTGCCATTCCCTTCCTAATAATTCCTAACATGCTGTTTGCTTTTTTGACTACCACAGCACACTGAGCCAACAATTTCAATGTATTATTCACTATGATCTCTTTCCTGGCTGGTAACTCCTAATGTGGAACCTAACATTGTGTAACTACAGCAAGGGTTATTTTTCCCTATATGCAACACCTTGCACTTGTCCACATTAAATTTCATCTGCCATTTGGCCACCCAATCTCACAAGGTCCTCCTGCAGTTTATCACAATCCGGTTGAGATTTAACTACTCTGCATAATTTTGTGTCATCCGCAAACTTAAGCACGTCACTTATCGTGCCCTTTTCCAGATCATTTATAAATATATTAAAAAGCACCAGTCCTAGTACAGATCCCTGTTTACTTTTTTCCACTATGAAGACCATTTAGCCCTACTCTGTTTCCTGTCTTTTAACCAGTTTGCAATCCTCAAAAGGATATCGCCTCCTATCCCATGACATTTAGTTTTCTTAGAAGCCTCTCATGGAGGACTGTTGAATGCCTTCTGAAAATCTAAATACACCATATCTACTGGTTCACCTTTGTCCAAATGTTTATTCACCTCTTCATAAAAATGTAGGAGATTTGTGAGGCAAAACTTCCCTTGGGTAAATCCATGCTGGTTGTGTCCCATTAAACCATTTATTTATTTATTTTTATTTTTATTTATTTGCAGTTTTTATATACCGACATTTGTTTAGTAACCTCACATCGGTTCACAATTAACAGAAACAATTCAGCTGTGCCAACTAGAACGAACATGTGCAACAGTGCTTTACAATAAACATGTACAATAAACAATAAACTTTACAATAAACTTGTTAACGAACATATGTAATAGTGCTTTACAATAAACTTGTTAAGCGGGGGGGAGGGGAGAGAACAGTGGAACAATGAAAGGGAAAAATAAAATAGTGGTACAAAACAAATTGTTATCTCACTGAATTTACAAGTCTATAAATAAATAGAATGAAATTATAATTCTATAAATAAATAGAATGAATTTTATAAAACACAATTGGAAAAGAGAAAAGCTGGGTATGAGAGAAATAAATGGGATAGAAGTCTTATATACAATTGATATACCATGTCTATCTAAATGTTCTGTGATTTTATTCTTTATAATAGCTGTTGCGCTGCAATAGGAGAGAGCACCAGGGGATGCTCCCCAGCGCGGGACGAGTGTTGTGTGCCCCTGTGGAGAGATGATCCATGTCTGGGAGTGGAGCAACCCAAGCCCCTGCCAACCTGCGCAGCCTCAGTGAGACCAACCATGCAAGGTTTGTCTTTGAGTGGTCCTCCGACCACTCCAAGCCCTTTCGGACCTGCCGCTGGGTAACAGCAAGGTCGGACAGTGGTCAAGGGCGGAAGGAGACATCTGGCACAGGACGGAAGTGGAACTGAAAGTCAGACAAAGACAAGAACCTGGAACTGAAGATCAGGAGAAGACTGGGACTGAAGATCAGACTCAGACGAGGCGAAGATAAAAGCAGGCTAAAACTCAGCATGAGAAAGAATCCGGGTGTCGCCTGTAGCAACCTCCATCTTGGACTGAGCATCGTAGGCCTGGTGAAACAGGCTAGAGAAGTTGGACTGAGGATGGAAGGAAGATAGGAGTCGGATCCGGAACCAAAGCATCTGGAACAGGTTAAAACATCAGGCCTCCTCGGCAAAGGCTCCGGATATCCATTTCCGACTCCCAGGACACTCAGTTAAGGGCAGTGAGGAAGAGCGAGCAATACATCTTAAAGACACCAGACTTCAGAGGTGATGAAGGACAAGGAGATCTTCAGCACCACTCAAAGGAGAAGACCCACCAGCGCCCTACACACCCCAGCGGAAGTGGTTGCAGACCACTGGGCCGCAGCGTGCCCTACTCAGCCCAGCCGGGCTGGTCACGGACCACGCTAGGATGGATCATGGGGGAGCTTGAAAACATCTGGACGACGGACAACAGAACATGAAGACGAGACTGAGGTACATCAGGACTGGAACAGAACATCAAGAAGAGACCAGGAATGGATTGGGATCCCAAGAGGAAGTGCCAAGCTGGAGCAGAAGACGAGGAATCCTGGAGAAGGACTGGCTCCTTGCAAAGGCAGGGTTGAAGTGGCGAAGACGCCCTTTTGTAGGGCTTAAAGGACAATGCCCAGGGAGGAGCTCACAGGAGGAGCCAGAGGGACCAGTCCCTACTGGCCCTTTAACTCAGGCAGAAAGATGTGGGCCCGCACCTAGAAGGAGCAGGAAGAGGAAGTCTGCAGGACCGTGGACAGCGACCAAGCTGAAGCAGGGAGGACCCGGAGCTGGGCCGTGCAGGCCCCGACGTGGGAGGTGGAGCAAGGCGGCATCCCTGCCGCTGTGGAGCAGGCCTCAGGCCTGTCGAAGATGGCGAGGGCAGTGGCTCTATGCCACGGAAGACAGTGTCGACAGCCTCCTGCCGCAACGGATCACAGCAGGCAGCTTCCCGCTGAAGAGCAGACCTCCATGCTTGCGGGAGGATGGCGGCCTCCGGGCTGTGGAAGAAAGACCGGCGCAGCTCCGAGCCACGAGGGAGAGCCCCTGTGTGGCTCCTGCCACGCCGGCATGATGGCAGCTTCCTGCCGCAATAGGGAACCCCGGCACGGCTTCTGCCTTGCCGGCAAGATATCGTAAGGGGTCGGGCCAGCTGGCCGAAGAAGTTAGGAGGCGGCTCGTGGCTCTGGCCACGAGCCAAATCACAACAATAGTTCCCACAATTTTCCCAGCACTGAAGTCAGGCTCACCGGTCTATAGTTTCCCGGATCACTCCTGGAGCCCTTTTTAAATATCGGGGTTACATTGACCACTTTCCAGTCTTCAGGTACAATGGATGATTTTAATGATAGGTTACAAATTAATTGAAATAGGTCTGAAATATCACTTTTTTAGTTCTTTCATAATACTGGGGTGTATACCATCTGTGCAAGGCGATTTTCTACTCTTCAGTCTGTCAGTCTGGGGTCACCATAATTTGATTCAGTTCATCTGAAATGAAAACCATCTCCGGAACGGGTATGTCCAGAACATCATCTTCAGTAAACACTGAAGCAAAGAATTTGTTTAGTCTTTCTGCAATGGCTTTATCTTCTCTAAGTGCCTCTTTAACCCCTTGATCATCTAACAGTCTAACCGACTCCCTCACAGGCTTTCTGCTTTGGAGATATTTTAAAAAGTTTTTATTATGAGTTTTTGCCTCTACGGCCAACTTCTTTTCAAATTTTCTCTTAGTCTGTCATATAAATGTCTTACATTTAACTTGCCAATGCTTATGCTTTATCCTGTTTTCCTCTGATGGATCCTTCTTCTAATTTTTGGATGAAGATCTTTTTGCTAAAATAGCTTCTTTCATCTCACTTTTTAACCTTGTTGGCAATCATTTGGCCTTACTTAAACCTTTCTTAATGTGTGGAATACACCTGGACTGCACTTGTAAGATGGTATTTTTTAACAAAGTCCATCATTTTGGCCAGGTGGACAGTAGTATACTTCTATCGCTATACTGTTCCCCAACACACAAGGGATTTCTACCCATTGTCATGTAAGTGGGCGGTCTTGGAAGGCCTTGCATTCTGTCATGTGAGTGGGAGGCCTTGGAAGGCCTTGCATTCTGTTATGTAAGCGGGTGGCCTTGGAAGGCCTTGCATTGTGCCATGTAAGGGGGAACGCTTGGGAGTGATCCCAGCTGAGGGATTTTAGTGTGCCCTTGGGCCTCGGCCCGATCCCAGACGAATCCAGGACCGAACCAAGGGTTGGCGGCGTGTCCCAGCATTGGCGAAGACAAGGTGACCCTCTGCTGGACCTGCGTGCTTCCGGAGCCAACTATGTGATGTTGGTATGTGAACAGTCCTCCGACCATTCCCAGCCCTTTCGGACCTGCCACTTGGGATCGGCAGGAAGCAGCAGGCCGGACTCAGGGCAAGGGCAAGTGAAAGTTCAGGAACCGTAGACAGAGGCTGTGGAACGTAGACTCAGGAACAAGGTACTGTAGGCGAGACGAGAAGCTGGGAAGGTAGACATTGGCACTGTCTCTCAGGGCACCCTACACAGTCCACCCGCGAGACTGGTCACGGACACCCTGTCCCACTGCGCGCCCTACACAGCCTGAAGAGGCTGGTCATGGACCATGCGGAGAGTGGGACGAGCACAGGAAGAGGATCCAGCCAAGGTGAGACTCCACTGATGAAGCCGGCGTCACCCGGAGAACCGCAGGAGCTGGCAGGTCAGGAAGACTCAAGAACGCAGGAAACGACTCCAGCTGCAGGAAATTCCAATGAGGGAGTAAGTGTCACCCGGAGAACCATAGGAGCTGGCAGGTCAGGAGAACTCAGGAACACAGAAAACGAATCCAGCTGCAGGAAACTCCATTGACGAAGTAAGTGTCACCCAGAGAAACATAGGAGCTGGCAGGTCAGGAAGCGAGACATTGGGAAACGAGACATCAGGAAGCCTGGACGAGGGACCTCAGGAGACGGACATGGAACACAGGAAGCAGACGAGACATGGAGCTCCAACAAAGAACAAGACCTGACGGAGCACTGGAAGACAGGAACTTCCAGAGACAAATTAACTCTGTTGCAAGGCCCAGCATGAGTGCTGGAGCAAAGCTTTTATACCCCAGGAGCAGGCAACTCCCTGGGAAGAGTCCAGATGGGCCGTCCCTCGCTGGCTCTATAAGATTGAAGAGGAGCCGCGGGCCTGCCCCTTAAGAGAAGGGCGTGGCCCACACCAGAGCATCCAGGCTGCAGTGGAGCAGGCCTCGAGTAGGCCCCAAACAACACTGGAGGCCTCCCAGGCCGTGGAGCAGGATCCGGACAAATGCTCAGGCGAGGCCCTAGCTTCGGAGCGGTCTCCAGAGAAAGGAAAGATGCCTCCTGTGGCGCAGCTACAGGAGGAATTGTAACACCCATAAAGATTTTATTGTGCATTTACTCTCTTGCAGGATCCTTATCCTGTTGGAGTCTATGTCATCCCGGACATAAATTGCCACCACGCCACCAAGTTGCTCCTCTCTATCATTGCGATATAATTTGTACCCTGGTACAGCACTATCCCATTGGTTATCCGCCTTCCACCATGTCTCTGAGATGCCAATTAAGTCTATGTCATCATTTACTGATATACACTCTAACTCTCCCATCTTTCTTCTTAGACTTCTGGCATTAGCCTACAAATATTTCAAAGTATGTTTTTTGTTTGTATTGACATTCTGCTTTTCAGTTGTCAGGGATAATTTGGAATCTTTTAGCTCAGATGATTCTTTACTTATAGGCACATGGACTACTTTTTTAATTATTGGAACCTCTCTGTTGGGATGCCCTAACTCTAATACTTCAGTAGTATCCTTTGAAGATACCTCCCAGAGAACCATGCGCTGCTGAGCAACTGTTGGCTATAGCAGCGATTCTGAACCAGTGTATCGCCAAGCAGTAGCAGGTGTGTCACTTGCTACCGGTCTCCCGCTTCTCTTCCCTCCTCTTCCTTCACTGAGAGATGAACAATCTTTCTCTGCTGCCGTTGCCACCCGGGCTATCAGCACATTCAAGCCCGGATGGGAACAACAGCAATGTTAATGGAGGGTAGCAACTGTGGCTGGGCCTTTTCTTCTTCTTCCCGCACCTGCCCCCCCTGGCCCGGAACAGGAAGTGATGTGCAGTGAGGTGCGCGGGAAGAAGAAAGAGCCATGCCGCATGGAATAGCAGCGGCCACATCGGCCCTGAGCAGTAGCGTGGGCCCTGAGCAAAATCAAAAGTAGTCGGCAATCGGAAAAGGAGACAGCAGAATTAGACTGTTCGGGAAGGTGACTGGTGTGTATGTGTAAGAGAAAGACTAGTCAGGAGATGATTGGTATGTGAGAGACAGAAACTGGTATGTCAGTGTGACTGGTATGTGTGTGTGTGAGAGAAAGAAAGTGATTATGGGAATGAGAAGCCCATGCATGTGAGACACAACATGGGAGTGAGAAGCCTGTATATGTAAGATAGAACATGGTAGTGGGAAGCCTGTGTGTGTGTATGTGCATGAGAGAGAGAGACTGTTCAGGAAGGTGACTGGTGTGTGTGGAAGAAAAAGACTGGTCGGCAGATGATTGGTGTGTGAAAGACAGAAACTGGTCATGGTGGTGTGACTGGTCTGTGTGTGTGTGTGAGAGACAGAGAGACTGGTCATTGGTCCTAAGGAAGAGGACCATGAGTACAGAGCTTCAGCCACTACTGCTTCTTGTGTGTACTACTGGCCTGCATGGAAGAGGAGTAGGAGAGCTGCTGGAGGGGGTTAGTAAAGGTGGCTTTTTAAGTTTATTTTTCTTGATTGACTATTATTTTAATTACTGAATATTATGTGATGTGTCTACTGTTTTGAAATATTGTATTGGTGTTTGGAGAATTTTAAATAATTTTTATGAGTTTTTGTTGGATATTATTCTGTTCATACATTTATTCTGCTTATTAGTATAGTTATACAATTATTTCTGTGTTGGGTTCTGTAGCTGCTTGGCCAGTTCTGCTTTTCTAATAAGAGGTGTATTGGTGTTTAGGGCCTGATTTAATATTTATAGTGTTGCCTTTTCATAGGTAGGGTTGTTACTGTTTGAGTGCATTCCATAATACAAGTGTAACTGTGTGCAGATTAATTTATATGCATTACTGCAGATCCTGGGAGGTCAGTTTTGTGTATGTGACCGAGGTGAGGTATTTTACTAGCATGTAAGCGTTTGTATCAGTCTTATTTGTTGTATTTTCTCAAGAGGACATGCATTGGTGATAAATTGCTGTCTTTTCATAAGTAGGGCTATTGAGCCTGGTAATAGGAGTTTGTGTTGCTGTTACTGAGATGACACCAGAACCAGAATATCTTTTTTGTAGGGTGAGTTGTATGGGGAATGTCATAATTCTGCTTTACATCCATAATTGTGGGTCAGGGGGGTTCCCGTGGATGCAAACTGTACTTTTACATTTAGCCCTTTGATGGTCATGTGTTCAGTGTGTCACGCATGTGAGAACCATCTGTCAGGTGTGTCCCGACAGAAACAAGGTTGAGAACCACTGGGCTATAGGAAGGATGCTAAAAAGGTTTTGTGCCAATCTATGCTGAAGCATAACAATACCATACTTTCCTTCAAAGTTCTTCATGGAAATTGTTTTAATTATTGACATCTTATGCCTTTACAAGGAGTAATCAGCAACAGAATATCTTGGATTAGATTAAATCACGTGCACAAGTTCCACTTGTGTTTCGAAAACATAAATTCCAATATACAGTGGAAAAAATGTGTTCTGAAAATGCACCTAAAAATAAATCCTGAGGTGCAAGGCAGGAAACAGTGCTAGACATCCCATGTTGCAAGTACCAAGGTGCAGTCTCATCAGTGGCAGTCTCATGGATATGTGCTTTCTTTCTCTTCTCTCTTGTTGAATCCTTGAGTCATCATCCCTCTCTCTACATGCTACAAAACGACTGCAAACGTGCCAGTGTCCCCTTCTGTGGTAAGAGATTTGTTTCAAATCCAGACATAAATTGTTGAATGCTTTCATAATTTCATTTCTCCAGTTGTAGTTCCTGCTTTCATTTCCAGATGCAGTGCTGATAAGAATTAATTTAAAATGCAGCTGTGGCAGATGTTTCAGCTGTTAGACACGGTTAGGTGTGTGCTGTTAAGCCAGAGGCTGAGCAAAATTCCCCTATAGCAGAGCTGCTGCCTCTTATTCCTTTCAAACCCCTCCAGTGATTTATCACTTATATCGTAAAGGAATTCAAATGATTTTCAATTTTTTCATGCAAATAGAAATGTTTCATTTCCTTTCCATGCGTAATTTTTAGAGGACTTTTTTAGTAGCTTGTCAGTATTAATGGTCTAACATTAGTTAGTTTTAAATATTTTGAGCAGAATTTCCCTAGAAGTACATTGTAAGAGTGTCCCTTCCTCCCTTTCTTCCTCTCTCCCTGGCCAGTCTCCTTTCACTTTGCCTTCTCAGGCCCCCAAACTCCTTCACCTTCCACTCTATCTCCACTCCTAGAGTTTGACCCCCTCTCTCAGTACTGCCTCTCACACAGGCTCTCTCTGTCCCTCTCTCTCACACTCACAGGTTCCCTCTCTCTTGTACATATACACGCCCCCTCATTCAGGCTTCCTCTCTCTCTCTTGCACACAGCCCCCTTCACACAGGCTCCCTTTCTCTCTCATGCATAAACCCTCACACAAGCTACCTATCTCTCTCTCTCTCTCTCACACACACACACACACACACACAGGCTCCCTCTCTCTCGTACATATACACGCCCCCTCATTCAGGCTTCCTCTCTCTCTCTTGCACACAGCCCCCTTCACACAGGCTCCCTTTTTCTCTCATGCATACACCCTCACACAAGCTACCTATCTCTCTCTCTCTCTCTCACACACACACACAGGCTCCCTCTCTCGTGCACATACATATCCCCTCATACAGGCTTCCTCTCTCTCACTCTCGTATACACACCTTCACCCAGGCTCCCTTTGTCTCTCATGCATACACCCTCACACAAGCTACCTATCTCTCTCTCTCTCTCATACACACACCACTGCACATTGGCACCCTCTCTCTCTCTCTCTCTCACACACACACAGGCTCCCTCTCTCGTGCACATACATATCCCCTCATACAGGCTTCCTCTCTCTCGCTCTCGCATACACACCTTCACCCAGGATCCCTTTGTCTCTCATGCATACACCCTCACACAGGCTACCTGTCTCTTTCTCTCACACACCCCTGCACATTGGCTCCCTCTTACTCTCTCTCACACACACACACACATCCGTTCACTCAGGCTCCTTCTCTCACAAACAAGCACCCTCATTCCCTCACATAACACACACTCCCTTTTTCACGCATACCATCTCCCAATCTCTCACACACACATACACATTCCTTCACAATCTCCTCACAAAGACCCTCTCTCTGGCACACATACACACACACTTATTCATGCTCTCCCATACACACACACCAGCTTGCAGTCTTAAACACATACCTCTAAACACAGACTCATCGGGGGCCAGCTTCGCCAGCGGCATGCCGGGGCTTGCACCTCCGTCTTCACCGTGACGTGGTACACTGGGGCCTCCTTCCTCTTCACCATGCTGTGGCACACCAGGGCCTCCTTTCTCTTGCCATGACGCGGCACAATGGGGCCTCCTTCCTCTTTGCTGCCATGCGATATGCCAGGGCCTCCATCCTCTTCACCGTGACGCGGCGCGCCAGGGCCTCCTTTCACCACTGTGATGCAGCATGCTGGGACTCCTTCCTCTTCACCGCCATGTGGCATGCCTGGACCTCCTAGCTCTTCGCCCCAAGCAGGATGGGGGTCCGCTTGTGGCACAGTGGGGTCTGCTCCAAATTCTGTGCAGAAACTGGAATTTCTGCGCAGAGGGGGAATTTTGTGCTCTGCAGTAGCGCAGAATTCCCCCAGGACTAAGATTTATTTTGTGACCACTTTTCACTTCAAGAACCAATGCTTTGGTTGAAGCTTGGCACTAAGAATATTAACATAAATGACACATTATTTTAAGCAGTTGAGGGGGACAGTTTATTTTTCACAATTTTGGACATTATGGCTGTTCACTCTTGGCAGAACATTTATTCCCTTTGCTGGTGCATGCAAGTTACTACTGTTCTGGAGGAGCAGCAACTTGAAAAATGAAAAAATGAAACGGTAGGGTAGGTTTAGGGGATGGGGAGGAGAGGGGAAGGTTAGATAGGGGGGTAGGGAAGTTCCTTCCCAGTCCGCTTTGGAATTACCTAGTTTACAGATAGTCGAGCTGGTGAGACCTGCTATGATTACTCCTGATGTTATTTGGGATGCGATTCAAACTTTAAATACTAATATAACTAACCAGATCAAATCCTTGGGTAATTCTTTGGGAACTTTAGATAATCGATTGAAATTGGTTGAGAATGGGATTTCCATTAATAAAAATTCTTGTGAGACTCTTAAAAAGGACTTTAGTAATTTAAAATAAATCCAAAATTCTATGTTGAAGGAAATAATTTGATAAATAATAAAATGGAACTATTGGAAAACCAAACGCGGGCGAGAAACCTCTGTCTTGTTAATTTCCCAAACGATTCCTTAATTTCTCCAAAAGATATGTGGAAGAGATATCAGATTGAGGTTCTCAAGATTCCAGAGCAAACTCTCCCTCTAGTTTCATTATATTCCCCCGTTTAAAAAAGTGACTGTCAATCAAAAGGGAATTCAGGTCCTTGCCACTATTGATTCTCCACTGCTGGACCTTACTACTATACTGGAAACTACTCAGAAGGAATTAGTTACCCCTGCTACACTTCTTGTTTCCTTTCTTTTGGAGTTCGACCGAGAGTGGATTCTCAAGATGTTTTTTCGCTATTGCCTGGATACTTTCCTGGATTTGAAAGTTCATGTCTTCCTGGACTTGGCTAGACAGACCCAAAGAAAGGCAGATTTTGCTATTAAGGGCTAGGGAATTAGAGTTGGGTGCCCTTTTTTCTCTTAAGTTCCCCTGCAAATGTGTTGTAAAATACCAGAATGCCTCATATATATTTTTCCTGACTTCACAACTCTCCTCTTTCTTGTAAGACAAATTTCCACCTATTGTAAGCTCTTCTCCTGTTGCTTAAAGTAGAGTGCAATAATGTTTGTTTGTATTGTATAAGCTAGTTTATTTCTGCTATGGTTATGAGATTACCTGAGGTTGTGCGATTGGATCCCTGTTATGTTCGTGGACCCTTGGGCTAGTTGGAACAGTGGATGGAGTGCTGTAGCGATCCACAGCGATTGTCCCAAACCAGGAGGCAGTTCGGTGGCTCGGAGCAAGCTGACCACTGGACTATGGTGAAGTCCTATGCGACCAAGGACTAAGTACCCACTGGAATGATGGACAATGTTGGACCTAGGTGACAGAAGACTCTTCACCCTGGAGACCGGCACTCCCCCGGGAGGAGCCCTTAGGAGTCCAGCCGCTGGGACTTTTGGAGATTCACCCTGGAAGCCGAAGTCCCCCCAGGAGGGGCCCGTAGGGACACGGCCGCTGGGACTTAGGCGACTTCCTGAAGGTGGAAGATGGTCCGGATGCAGGCGCCTCCTGCAGGTCATGGTTCCGGACGGCTGGCGCCTCCAGCAGGTCGTAAGTAATCCAGAAGTCGGTCCAGGAGTCGGAATCCAAGAGCGGTCCGCAGCCAGTCCAGGGGTCGGTTTCCAGAGAGCGGTCCAAAGCCAGTCCAGGGGTCGATATCCAGAGAGCGGTCCAAAGCCAGTCCACGAGTCGAAGCCAGAGAGCGATCCAAAGCCAGTCCAAGGGTCGAAGCCTGAGCGCGGTCCAAAGCCAGTCCAAGGGTCGGAGTCCAGAAGAATCAATCAGCAGAGGGAAGGCAGAAGCGGGATGAAGAACAAACCAGGAACGCAGCAACAACAAACCAAAACCAGGAACCTTGTTGCAAGGCACTGGAGAGGTGTAGGTGCAGGGTACAAATACCCTGGGGCATCTGACGTCATCCCAGGCACTTCCTGTCATTTTCCCGCGCTGGCCCCTTTAAGAGATAGCCCCCCCGCACGCGCGTCTAGGGGGCGGGGCCAGCGACGGGAGTTGGCTGCGTCTCTGACGCTGTGCAGGAGCCGCAGCAGGCTGTGATTCCGGCTCCGGGGTTCGCAGGGCTCCTCTACCGGGCCGGGCCGGCCTCAAGGTAGGTGGGGGAACTGGGGCACAGCCCGGTTTTGTAACAATCCCAGTATAGAGGACTTGGATTAAAAGAGACTATTTTTTGTTTATTACTTTTGGGGTTCCTTTTCTTTTTTCTTAGGATTGTACATTTTCATTTGTTTCTTAAAAGTTTGCTATTCAACTGATCTCTTGAAATATATTTGAAATGCATATAAATAAAAAAAAATAAAAGAAATCCCACTATCTTTTTGTAGTTTTTCTTCTACTCTGTCAGCTGGGATTGGCTTCTTATTCCTTGTAGTTTTCATTCTTTCTTTAGGGCCAATGCATTAAAATTTGCGGAAAGCAGGCACTGACTTTTCAGCGCCCGCTTTCTTAGTGCATGCATGGCGCCCTCAAGGGGGGCGCCATGCAATAAACAAATTAGGTGTCGCGCTAGCAAGGAGGCGCTAGGGTCGCTAGCGCGACCTTAGTGCCTCCTTGCTAACGCGACCCTGCGGTTACCAGCGGTCTGCTGGTTATGAACACCAATGCCGATAAACTCGGCATCGGTTTTCTTAACTGCAGTCAGCCAGTTATGAAAACCCACGCTGAGCATATCGGTCTTCAAAGCGGCCGGCAGAGGTTTTTTTTCTTTTTTTTAACTTTAAAATAAGTACAGAAAAACACTTTTTTGTGCTTTTCTGTACTTTTTTTCAGTGCACTCTGAGACGCACATTTATTTTTATGCATACAGAGTGAATGAGTAATAGGTTCATTCACATGCATTGCATGTGATGAGCGCTAACTCATTCACTCCACGTCGGATGCACATTAAATAGGCGCTAATCCCCCTATTGCATTAGGGGGTGGATTAGCGCCTATAACCCGCGTCCAACAGCGGGTTGAACAGTGCGCTCGGCTGAGCACACTGTATTGCATCGGCCCCTTTATATGCTAAATGGGAAGTCCTGTTCTCCTGCTGAGAATTCTTCAGATCTGATTTTTCAGGGCTATCCACATATGCAAATTAACCTAGCTCTTAGACCAAATATATGCAACCACATTATAAGATTATTCATTGTGGATATCCTTTAAACCAGATATGTGGTGATAACAGGAGCAAGATTTGGAAAACTTGACTCTGCCCTTCCCCTTGTACTCTTCCTTTTCCCTCAGAATGTTTCTATACTGTGTTTGCTCATGGGACTCTGTCTCATCTGGCTCTTGTTGGCTTCATGTTTGAGCACTGAACACATTTCTAGAAAAAAAAACTATTGGTGTGTATGTTTGATTAGTGAAAATTGCTAATCCAGCAATTCCAAATTTGGGTAAGTAAAGGAATGTTTTTTTCACTGTAACACAACTGGCTACAGATATGCACTGTAGGCTAAATTTTAAAAGCTCTGCGTGCGTGAAAGCCGGGAGATACGTGCGTGGCTGGACTGTCTGCGCGCCACGCGGATCTTCAAATGCCTGGGGCTATGCAAGTATCTCCTGGTACAGACTGGAGGTGGGGTATGGGTGGGCGGGGACAGTACCATTAGGCCGGGATCCCACTGGCCCGCACAACCTGCTGCTGTTCCGGAGATCGGGTATGTCACAAAACAAAAAAAACGAGGGTAGTTAGCGGGGTTTTAGGGGTCAGGGTTAGTAGGGGGAAAAGGAGGCGAGTTAGGTAGGGGGTTTAGGAGGTTTCCTCCCAGTCCACTTCTTTATTGGAGCAGACTGGGAGGGAACTGGGATTAGGGCCTATCGCATTGCCACGCACATGATTCGGCACTTGTACGCACATGAGTGCACCGATATAAAATTGGCATGTCCGTGTGCGCGCCGGGAACTGTGCGCAAATGGACGCCCGCACATGTGGGTCTGAAAGTGACCGGTTGTTTTTTGTCCCCTGAATTAACCCATAAAAGAGAACTCTTGGGCAGTCAGAAGGCTGGGCTCCATGGACCTTTGGTTTTCATTAAAAGGTGAATTTTAAAAGCCTGACACACACATTAATTAGGGGATGCACAAATATATTGGGCTGGCGCGTGCTGAGCAGATTTCAAAAGCTGTCCGGGTATGCGCATATCTCCCGCTTGTTACGCATGCCGCCCACGACAGACCCGCGGCGCGGCCCTCTCACCTTCTCATGCAGACTCTAGCTCCTGGTTCCTCTTCACTGGCGGCGGTGGGCTGCCAGCTCTGACCTCGGTTCACCTCCGGTGCCTCCGGCTCTGCCATGGTCCCCAGTGTTATCAGCCAAGATGTCCCTGCTTGTCAGGCCTCTCTGCGTGGCCTGCAGAGAGACGCCGCCATTGGCGCCGTGCCTCCTCCCTAGGCACAGCATCACTAGTTTATTTATTTATTTAACATTTTTCTAGTTTTCTAGTATTTTTCTAGTTGTTTTTCTAGTATTTCTAGTTATTTTTCTAGTATTTTTATTTATGTATTTTTTTTTATGTATTTCTAGTTATTTTTCTAGTATTTTTCTAGTTGTTTTAAAGGACCTGCGGCGGGAACCTGGCAGCAGCCCAGGATGCTGACATCAGACTCTTCAGCATATAAAAGCTCAGGCCTTGCTCCATAGCGTTGCCATTGTAACAGGCCTCCTCGTACTCATTGCTGATAGAGAATCCTCTCTACATCGTGTTCCTGATTCCTGTGGTTTCTGATTCCTGTCTTCCTCGTTCCTGTCTCATCTATGTATTGGACTGGCTCTCTGGATTTCGACTCTACTTGTTTGACTACCCTTCAGCTTGTCTCCAGCCCTGGACCTCTGCTACGCTTGCTTACTCTCCAGCCTGTCTCCA
This sequence comes from Rhinatrema bivittatum, assembly GCF_901001135.1. NCBI lineage: Eukaryota > Metazoa > Chordata > Amphibia > Gymnophiona > Rhinatrematidae > Rhinatrema > Rhinatrema bivittatum. The sequence continues at coordinate 12,568,835 of NC_042629.1, read as the reverse complement.
ACCCTGGAACTCCACTGCGCCTGACTACTCTCCAGCCTATCTCCAACCCCGGACCTTTGCTATGCCTGACTACTCTTCAGCTTATCTCCAACCCCGGACCTCAGCTACGCTTGACTACGCCTGCCTTCGCTACAGACCTTTCTGTGTCCAGAGTTCTACGCTGCTTGTCACGACTTCCACTTGCTGCCCGCTCTGATCCTAGCCCATCAGTGATGCCTCCTCTTGCCTATCCTCTGGACGTGGACTTACAAGGCTTGGGCCTTTGCTTAAGCACCTCCAGTTACTCATTGTTCCTTTGGCGCCTGAGTTCCTGTACCGAATCCAGTCCAGGGTAGGACTATGCCATCTACCGGCTGCTGTCTCTGGGCAGAACCACTTCTTGCTATTCACTAACCTCGAGGCCCACCTAAGTCCTGCCGGCCCCGGCACCCAAAGGCTCAACCCGAGGGAAACGAGGGCTGGTATAGGTGAAGCTCCAGCAGCCTCTAGCTTTATCCCACTCCACCTACTGACGATGGGGACCCATAGGTCCTTACCTTCGGGTTGCGTCAACCCCACCTCAGCCAAAGGGTCCACCTCCGACGCAACACCGCTATGCACATAAATGAAAAGTTTGTAAAAAGAGACAAGGTGTGTTCTAGGTGGGATGTGGATATATTAGGGCCTGGCCAAGAGATGAATGCATAAATACTTGTGCGCATCAGGGTCCACTGCCATGTAACTTTACTTCTGCTACAGATGGTTAAGTCATAAAACAAAAAAAATTAAACAGATCAGTGGGGTTTTAAGGGTTGGTGCTTATTAATCTAGGGGGAATTTGGAAGTCCTTTCCCTTAACTGGATGAACTGGGAATAACTGGGAAAATGGGCAATGATGTTGGCACACATATCTTTTAAAACTCCCCCATTTTTGCGCATAGGAGCACGCCCACTTAAAATTGAGTACACATGTGCGCGCAGTCAGGCTATTTTATATATGTGCATATGTTATAAAATAGCCATGTCTCTGGGTGTGAGCTGGCAAATGCGAGCATGTGTGTGTCAACAGGCCGCTTTGAAAGTTATTGTCTAAATCTGAAAATTTGAAATGAATATAATTCATATTCTTTTCAGAATAAGCTATGTATTAAGGTGATTTGATGTCCACCATTAATTCTGGAACTATCCATTTTCATTTAATTCAGTAACCTGTACAGTACAAGCTATATATCCACCAGCTGTCTTTCACTCTGCTGCCTTGGCTGATAGCTCTGAATATTTCGTTTGTATCTCATTCCTGTGTTTTAATTTTGTGAATCTCTCAGCATTGTTTTCTTCTGGAGAGATAAACAAATCTTTGCTTCACATTATAAATATATCATGCATTTTATCTACAAATTAACCAAGCAATGTGTTCCCATGCTCAGAAGATACCGGTAGTTGTTTTGCTCTATATGAGTATATCTTAACTCATTAGGATCTCTATTTTTCTATATGAGGTCTTTTTTGTGGACCAGAGGATTATAAGTCTTGTTCAAGAGGGCTGCAAACAGGCCTGGTATTCAGGGTAACTGAATCATGTGAATTATGCTGGTTCATGATTCCATCACATGCATATATTCATTGAGAAAAGCTGACCCATGTGTGGCCCTGGCATATTTGATTCCCTGGGGGCAGGTTTTCAAAGCCTACGCGTGCCAAGCCTATTTTGCATAGGCCTGGCGATCGCGCAAACCCCGGGACGCGTGTAAGTCCCGGGGCTTGAAAAAATGGGCTGGGCTTGGGTGGGGCGATCCAGGGCGGGGTGTGGGCATGGCCAGAGTCCTCTCCACTGCCGCTGGGCCCAGGAATCGCACGCCGGCAGGCGTAAATAAAAAAACAAAGGTAGGGGGGATTTAGGTAGGGCTGGGAGGCAGGTTAAGGAGGGGAAGGTGAGGGGGCGGAAGGAAAGTTCCCTCTGAGGCCACTCCAATTTCGGAGCAGCCTCGGGAACGGAGGAAGGCTGCGCGGCTCGGCTTGCGCAAATTGCATAATTGTGCACCCCCATACGCGCGCCGATCCTGGATATTATAACACGTGCACGGCTGTGCACGCATGTTATAAAACCGGGCTTTGCACGCACAAATGTACGCCTGTGCGTACCTCTTAAAATCCAGCCCCTGGTGCACAAAGCCCCTACATTAAGACTAATAAAGTTTGTGTATGTTTGATTTCTGCCACTGGTTTGTTTTTTAACTTCTTCCATATAAATATATTTTGTAATATAGTAGATGATGGCAGGAAAAGACTATTAGCCCCATCCAGTCTGGCCAGTTATTCTGTCCACATTACTAAGGATTCATCCCCACTGTCAGCCACAGAGTATGACTCCTTATCCAGAGAAGTCTGTCTTCCTTCTTTGTATTCCTCTATCTTGGGTAGATGAGCATACAAGATCCACACAGTTCCCTCCAGCACACACTTTTCCCATGCCTAACCCCAAACATTAATAAAAATAGACAGTCACAGTAATACTAACATTGCCGACCAAGATGGCTGCCGTATGAGTAGCAGGGAGAAAACTGTCTCTCTCTAATCTGCTTTTTTTTTGGCTTTACCTCGCACGTTTCTTAAGCGATATGCCTCATACGAAATGCAAAGCTAAACTTAAAGAAACTCTTCAGCCATCTGTTTCTTTGGATCAAATACAGCAGAGGATTGAGCGCTTTCTCTCATCCATGCCGTCAGTACCGGGTGCTGATGCCTTTTGTGGTAGTGGACACGGAGCGGACGCCAACCCCACTGGCCGACGAGATCTCATTAAGCCCCGGTCTGCAAAGAATGCCGACTCTCTCCTGCAGATCACCTATGCCACGTTTGGATTCTATATTGTCCTCTCCCTTGCAAGATAAGGAAAAGACTGATTTGTTGGGCACATAATTAGAGCCGCTGGATGTCTCTGAGACTGCTGTAGTTTCTACGGGGAAAGATTTTTCCATTTCTTTTGGTATAGAGACTCATGCCGCTATTTCTAAAGAGATTCCATCAGGGATGCCACATTTTAATATCCTACAGAGTGAAGGACGTGAAGTACCAGTGGCCCCAGGTATGCAATTTAATTTTAAAAAACCTGCTGTAATAACACTTGATAGTGCCTGGGATGTTTTGGTCTCCTTAGAGACAGCTATTTCTTTAACTCATTTCATTAGACACGAATCAACGAGTATTGGCTATGGAAGGACTGGTTACCTCACAAGATCTGAAGATTAAATCTATGGAAACTGAATTCTCTTCTTATGAAAGAATTCAACAAGGATTGGTTCAGTCTGAGATCATTCACTCAAAAAAATTTGAAAATATAGAGAATTCCCTAAGAAGCTTAAATTTAAGGGTACTTAACTTTCTGGTTCTTAAACTTATATCTCTGATTTCTTTAAAAGCTATGTTCTGAATATTCTCAAGATAACATCTAACGCTATGCCCCATAACGAGGCCTACAATCTACCTCGGGAGGAGTCAGAATCTTCGGCAACTGCTTCTCAAGATCAACATTTTAGGAATACCATGGACGTATTGGAACTTTCCCAAGAGATAGAGATTATGCAAAGAGGGACTATTTTGGTTATTTTTGCTTTCATGAGTGAAAGGAACACTGTCCTAAGGTTTTTTCTATGAAATAGGAATCTTACTTTTTATGGAAAACAAGTTTGGATTTATCCGGATGTGACAAGAATGAACACAGGAGCGACGAAAGAAATTTCTGTCTATGAGAGCTGAGGTTCTTTCTCGTGGGGGGTAATATATACTATATTATCCATGCAAATGTTTAGTGAAATATTTAGATGCTAATTGTGTTTTTTGAACCATCGCAGCTAAGGGCTTTTCTGGACTCTCACGCCTAAGGAACACTTATGCAATATTGACAGTAATGTTATAATGTAGGTTAAGCTCTCATTTTCTTTTTATGATTATTCATTGGAAGAATCGCTCCATTATTTCTTTCTTGGACTCCCCAATTTCCTTTAATATTTGAAGGAACGTCAATATTTTTATTTCTTCTTCTTTCTGGAAAAATGGTTTAACTGTATTTCTTTGATGCTCCTATTGCTAGTACAAGGTACTCCTTGTGTTTATTGTAAACTTATTAAAAAGAAAAATAAATAAATAAATACTAACATGGCCACTGCTCAAATCTGACCTCTTGCGTTGTCTGTGTTGCTTGCCAGACAGACAGACCCAGATTCTTGAGTGCCTGCATTTCCATTGGGATCTTTCATTATTACAGAACCTGAAGCTTTCCAAACTCAGCTCTAGTTTGATTCTATCATTATTTCAGCCTGAACTAAGTAGCTCCATTACCAGTGAACCTGCAAGACAGATCTAGTTACACGTTTCTGTGTTTCTGCTGGCACTTTCAGTTATTACAGTACTTCTAGCCTGCCAGACAGACTCATTTATTTATTTATTTTATTTTTTATTTATGAATTTTCACAATTTAATTATTTATTATTTATTTATTTATTTATTTATTTTATATACTGACGTTCGATCGAGATATCACATCGGTTTCCAGATAACTAAAAGAATAGGGTAGTAACAGCCCTATTTTACATTATAACATTGTAATAAATATAATAAATTATAACATTGTAATAAAATATAACGAATTACAATATATATTATTGTTGAAATTACAGAACAAGTATCCAAAGCAATATTCAATTCCAATATTAATCCCAAAAATCATATACTCCCAGCCAACTCCATAAAACCCCTTCAAATGGTTCAGAACTCCGCAGCCAGGATCCTCACCAATACCAAAAAAAGGGAACATATCACCCCCATCCTACAGAGCCTCCATTGGCTACCTATCAAATACAGGATCTTCTTCAAAGTCCGCACGATCATTCATAAAGCTAAAAACAACCTCACATCTCTCCACACATCTACTCAACTAAGACCTCATACCTCCTCTAGACCAATCAGGAGTGCCTACAAAGACACCTTGTATGCCCCCAAGCTAAAACATCCCTTAGAAAACGCGCCATATTGACGGCAGGACCCCATCAATGGAATGCGTTACCCCCGGACCTCAGACAAGGACTTTGCCCATTGGCATTAAAAAAAAAACTTAAAACATGGCTATTCAGCCAAGCCTTCCAGGACACTTAACCTTCCCTCACTTGCAACCTCTCCTTTTCAAGTAAACTTTCCAATCGGACACCATAGTTCAGCTCATTATCTCTGCTGTTTTTATCCAGTTTTTATCCAGTTATCATCTCATCTGTTTTGAGATGATTTGCATTGAGTTATCTTATGTTCTTATGTTCTTATATTCTTATCATGTTAGGATATGTTATGTTATGACATGTTTTACTGTTAATTTGCCACCTCTGTTCCTTGTATCGCCCTGAGCAAACGTTTAAGTTGTATTGTAAACCGATGTCATATGTATATTTTACAGGAACGTCGGTATAGAAAAGCTAAAAATAAATAAATAAATAAACTTATACTAATGTTCTGACTAACCACAGAAAAATTAAGAGAATCCTTTCCTACTAAAAACATGAGCAAACCTAATTAGTAATAAATCACATAAGTAAGGTACAATGAAATCCCCATTCATTCTATTTAACCATAAGTTTTAATTCCCAAGACGTTTTTCCAGCTGTTCTTGTTAGGATCGTGGACCCTTGGGCCGGCTGTGGCTGTGGGTATCATGCTGTGGATGCCCACAGTGGGTGTAACAGCTGGCAGGCAGCGCTGAGTAGAGGCTTCAGAGACGGCTTCACCACTGGAAGCCCGAGGTCCGTCCCCCCCCAGGAGGAGCCCGTAGGGACCCGGACCTCTTGGTCTTAGGTGGATCCTATGCAACCAAGGATCAGAAGAGCTGCCTGCCTAGGTAATCCAATGAAGAGACGGCACCCAGGAGGTCAGAAGAGACTTCACCCTTGGAAGCCCGTGAGGACCTCTGGGCAGGTGGCGAACAATACCTGCGGCAGTGGAAGAGATGAAGCCGATGTCCAGGAGCAAGCCAAGATCGGGAGCCAGAAGTCAGATGTCGGATGCCAAAACCAGGGACGGAAGCAGAAGCCAGAGTCAGAGAACGAAGCAAGGTCAGGAGCCAGGAATCAGATGTTGAATGCCAAAACCAGGGATGGAAGCAGAAGTCAGAGTCGGAGAATGAAGCAAGGTCAGGAGCCAGGAATCAGAAGTCAAGAAGAAGCAGGAACCAGGAACAGGGAGCACAACTAGTCACTCCAAAGAGTCAACCTCATTGCAAGGCGAGGTAGGAGTGTGGCTGCAGGGTTTAAATACCCTGCAGCATCTGACATCAACTTGGGGATGGTGCTGGAGTCTCCTGCACTGGTCCCTTTAAATTGGGAACTCCGGCGCGCGTGCATGCGTAGGAGGCGGGGTTAGCCGCGGCAGGATGCCGGCGTGTCCCTGGAGAGGGGAGCGCCGCATCGGAGGCCTGAGCAGGCCCAAACAAGATGCTAGTGTCCCGGGCCGGGGCAGAGGTAGATGTAGGTCCCAGGGCACGGCCCGGGACCGCAACAGTACCCCCCCCCTCCTACGCCCCATTCTCGGGGGCTTGTGCTTGGCGGGATGATCCAAGTGGAACTGATGGAGGAGACTTTTGTCCAGGATATGAGATGAAGGTTCCCACAAATTTTCATCGGGACCGTAGACCTCCCAGGAGAGGAGATACTCCCACCGACGACGGTGGAATCGAACATCCAGGACATCTTTCATGGTATATGTGTCACCCTGTTTGGCGGTAGAGTTAGTCGGCTCTGGAGGCTTGGTCTGGAATGGAGAGAGGACCACCGGCTTGAGCAGGGAATCGTGGAACACATTATGGATCCTAAGGGTGGACGGCAATCGTAGCTAGTAGGACACTGCCCCAATACGTTCCACCACTGTGAAAGGACCGATATAGTGGGGCGCCAACCTCATGGAGGGGATGCATAGCTGAATATTCTTGGTACTTAACCATACCTTACTCCCCGGTTGGAAGACCGGTGCAGGCTGTTGGGTCCTGTCTGCATATTCTTTAAACTTGGCAGCTGTCCGACGAAATTTCTCCTGGGTGGAATGCCAGAGGTGGTGCAGTCGTTGGGCTGTTAGTTGTGCCGCTGGAGACGACACCATCAGAGGCAACAGTAACAGAGCTTTGGGAGTCTTCCCATTGCAGAGTGTTTATGGCGGTTGTATGAGAACTCTGCCCAGGGTAACAAGGCAACTCAGTCATTTTGGAGATCTCTGACGAAGGCCTGGAGAAAGGCCTTTAAAGTTCGGTTGGTATGCTCAGCTTGGCCGTTACCTTGGGGGTGAAAGGCGGTAGTCAGATCCAATTGCACTCCGAACTTGCAAAGGGCCTTCCAGTATTTCACCATAAACTGAGGACCACGGTCAGAAGTGATGTGCAAAGGAAGCCCATGCAGTCGGAAGATATGCTGAGTGAAAAGGTTGGCCAACTCTGGTGCTGTAGGTAGTTTAGCAAGAGGCACGAAGTGAGCCATCTTTGAGAATCGGTCAACCGTGACCCAGATCACGGTCTTCCCATCCGAGGGAGGCAATTCCACAATAAAGTCCGTGGACAGATGGGTCCAGGGCTCAGTGGGTACGGGTAGCGGCTGGAGGAGACCCCAGGGGTGACCCTGCAAGGGTTTCTGCCGGGCACAGTTAGGACATGACTGGACGTAGAGCCGAACCTCCCTCTTGACCTGCGGCCACCAGTAGAACTCAGTCAGAAGTTGTAGTGTCCGGGCAGTTCCTGGATTCCCCGCGGTCAGGGAATCATGGGCCCATGCTAACACCTTTCTCCATGAACGAGCAGGTACCGCTGTCTTACCCACGGGGACCACCTCAGATGCGGCTAAAAGAACTTTGGCTGGGTCCAGGATATATTGAGGCTTGTCGATGGTATCGTCAGTCTCCATCGTGTGGGAGAAAGCATCTGCTCAGACATTCTTTGCTTCTGGTCTGTAACGGAGGGAAAAATTGAACTGACTGAAAAAGAGGGACCAGCTCGCCTGCCATGGGTTAAAGCGCTGAGTGCGGCATAGGTACTCTAGGTTTTTATGGTCGGTGTAAACGAGCACTGGGTGCTGGGCTCCCTCCAACCATTGGCGCCATTCTTAGAACGCTAACTTGATGGCCAGTAGTTCTTTGTCCCCTATGCCATAGTTTCTTTCTGCAGGAGAGAACTTGCGTGAGAAATAAGAGCATGGCAGGGATTTACCATTCTTGGACAGCTGGCTTAAAATGGCTCCAACTGCCATGTTGGAAACGTCAACCTCCACGATGAATTGGCGTTGAGGGTCTGGGTGTCGGAGGCAGGTGTCCTGGAGGAAGGTGTTCTTGAGGTCCTAGAAGGTTTGTACGGCAGTGGCCGACCATTTCCTAGCGTCGGACCCCTTTCTAGTGAGAGCCGTCAGCGGGGCCACCATGCTGCAATAGTGTGGGATAAATTGCCGGTAGAAGTTGGCAAAGCCAAGGAACCGCTGTAGCGACTTGACTCCCACAGGCTGAGGCCAGCTCTTGATGGCCGCAACCTTCTCTGGGTCCATATGGAACCTGCAGAGGATACGATGTACCCCAGAAAGGGTAGTGACTCCTGTTCAAATTGGCACTTCTCCAATTTGGCATAAAGCCGATTCTCTCACAGTTTCTGAAGTACATGGCGGACATCCCGGTGGTGCGTCTCCAAGTCCTTGGAATATATTAGCACGTCATCAAGGTAAACAATCACTGAGGTGTGCAGCATTTCCCTGAGTACCTCGTTCATGAGGTTCTGAAACACAGCCGGGGCATTGCAGAGGCCGAAGGGCATGACGAGATATTCGTAAAGGCCATCTCTTGTGTTGAATGCCGTCTTCCGAATTCTCACCAGGTTATATGCGCCTCCCAGATCCAGCTTCGTGAAGACCTTGGCTCCTTGTAGCCGATCCAATAATTCTGGGATCAAAGGTAGCGGGTAGCGGTCACACTGTGTAATGCTGTTCAGGCCACGGTAATCGATACAGGGTCGAAGGGACCCGTCCTTTTTACCCACGAAAAAGAACCCGGCTCCGGCCTGGGATTTGGATGGTCTGATGAACCCTCGGTCCAAGTTTTCTTTGATATAGGTGGACATGGCCTGGGTCTCCGGGAGCGATAGCAGGTAAACCCGTCCTCGAGGTGGTGTAGTGCCTGGGATCAGGTTGATCGCACAATTGAATGGCTGATGCTAGGGAAGCGGTTCGGCCTTCTCTAGAGAACACGTCTCGAAAGGCATGGTACTGGGGTGGTAACGCTAGTGGTGTTGTCAAGAGTGGTCAAGAGTTGTCAAGAGTTGTCAAGAGTGGTACCAGCGATCGAGGCCAGGCAGGCAGACACTCATTAAAGCAGGTCGGACCCCAGGACATAATCTGGAGGGAGTCCCAACTGATCACGGGAGAGTGCTTCCAAAGCCATAGCAGCCCTAACTCGACTGGATGTATGGATTTCTCCAGGATGAGGAATGAGATCTCCTCAACGTGCAGAAGACCAGTGCGTAGTGTTAGTGAGCGAGTCCGAGTGGAAATGGTTCCCAGAAGTGGGGTCCCCTGGATCAAAGATACGCGTATGGGGGGTTTCTGAGGTTGGACCCCAAGCTGGAGTTGCTGTACCAGGTCCCGTAGGATAAAGTTCCCTCCCAGCTCCGAAGTCTACCAGGGCTAGGGTGACAAAATTTCCGTCTGGGAGGATCAAGGTTACCGGAACGGTACATGGGGAGGCGGAGGTGATGTTGCCTAGAGTTAACTCCCTGACTGACTCTAGGTCCGATTGTTTCCCAGACGTTCGTGACAGCGGGCAAGGAAGTGCCCCTTGCCCCCGCAATATAAACACAGGCCCTGGGAACGGCATCTTCTCCTCTCCTCTTGGGAAATAGGCCCCCAGTCCAACTGCATGGGTTCTGCATCATGCGGCCCCAGGGAGGCAGGAGGAGAATCCCTGGTTCGAGGAAGCGTGAACCCGGAGCCCCCAAATCCCTGAGCGGGTCTCCTCTCCTGGAACCAGCGTTGGATGCGGCGGTCCACACGGCCAGCCAGGTCAATAAGATCATTCAGGTCATCCGGGAGATCTCTGGCCGCCAACTCGTCCTGAAGTCGTGGAGAGAGCCCCTCCAGGAATATGCCATGCAGGCTTTCGCTTCTCCAGTTCAGCTCGGCAGCTAGGGTCTGGAACTCCACGGCGTACTCCGCCAAGGGGCGGTTACCCTGCCGTAGTTGGAGTAATTCAGATGCGGCCATGGGTCCGCGGGAAGGCTCATCAAAGATCCATTGGAAGGACATGATGAACTGAACCAAGTTGGCTAAGCGAGGATTCTGACGCTCCCATAGGGAAGAAGCCCAAGCCAAGGGCCTCCCATCCAACAGGGAAATAATGTAACTTATTTTGATCTGGTCTGTAGGAAATTGCGCTGGCAGCAGGTTGAGGCGGATATGACATTGGTTCAAGAATCCGCGACACATTTTCGCGTCCCCTGAGTACCGCGAAGGTGCTGGCATCTGTATGGGCGCAGAGGGTCCTGCATTAGGGATGGCTACAGGTACAGGGGAACCGGAAGCGGTGGCTCCTTCCACCCGGTCCACTAACCTCTGCACAGTTGCCACCAGCAAGTCGAGGCAAGTTTGCTGCTGCTGTTGCAACCTTTGTGCAATTCCTGGGATGGCTTTCAAGGTCGAGAGGTCCGCTGGGTCCATGGCCTTGCAAACTGTTAGGATCGTGGACCCTTGGGCCGGCTGTGGCTGCGGGTATCGTGCTGTGGATGCCCACAGTGGGTGTAGCAGCCAGCAGGCAGCGCTGAGGAGAGGCTTCGGAGACAGCTTCACCACTGGAAGCCCGAGGTCCCCCCAGGAGGAGCTCGTAGGGACCCGGACCTCTTGGTCTTAGGTGGATCCTATGTGACCAAGGATCAGAAGAGCTGCCTGCCGAGGTAATCCAATGAAGAGATGGCGCCCAGGAGGTCAGAAGAGACTTCACCCTTGGAAGCCCGCGGTCCCCTCGGGAGGATCCCGTGAGGACCCGAGCTGCTGGGACTTAGGAGAACCCTTAGGGCGAGTGATGAACAATACCTGAGGCAGTGGAAGAGATGAAGCCGAAGTCCAGGAGCAAGCCAAGGTCAGGAGCCAGAAGTCAGATGTCGGATGCCAAAACCAGGGACGGAAGCAGAAGCCGGAGTCGGAGAACGAAGCATGGTCAGGAGCCAGGAATCAGATGTCAAATGCCAAAACCAAGGACGGAAGCAGAAATCGGAGTCGGAGAACGAAGCAAGGTCAGGAGCCAGGAATCAGAAGTCGAGAAGAAGCAGGAACCGGGAACAGGGAGCACAACTAGTCACTCCGAAGAGTCAACCTTGTTGCAAGGCGAGGTAGGAGTGTGGCTGCAGGGTTTAAATACCCTGCAGCGTCTGACGTCAGCTTGGGGGCGGTGCTGGAGTCTCCCATGCTGGTCCCTTTAAATTGGGAGCTCCAGTGTGCGCGCGCGCGCGCGTAGGGGGCGGGGTTAGCCGCAGCAGGACACCAGCGTCTCTCTTGAGAGGGGAGCACCGCATCAGAGGCCCGAGCAGGCCCGAACGAGACACCAGCGGCCCAGGCCGGGGCAAAGGTAGGTGAAGGTCCCGGGGCACGGCCGGGGACCGCAACAGTTCTGGTTCCATAAAGGAGTAATCTTTCCCCCCCGTATTTAACTACGCATCTACAGCGGTATTTTAAAAGGAAGAAACCCCCCTTATCTATTACTTCCCTTTTTAAAACTAAGAATTTTTTCTTACATATTTGAGTTTTTTTACTAAATCGGGGAAGATCCAAATTTTCTGCCCATAAAATGTTTTGGATCTGTTTCAAAAAAAGAATTTCATGATATCTTTGTCAGTTATGAAGTCAAACTGAATTAACAGAATGCCTCTACTTTTAATCTCAATATCCTCTTGAGATTTCTGTAACAAATCCGAAACATTAATTGATGTTTCTACTGAATGTTCTTTCTCAGACCCTTCCTCTCCTCTAGCTATAGGTATAGTTTGTTTATAATCCAATTCTTTCTGCCTTTTTTTCTTTACACCAAGATAAAAAGCCCTTACAATCACAGGTTGGCTTTGATCTGATATATTAAGAATTTTTATTATAGAAGATTTAAATAGTTCAATTGGACCAATATATCTGGTAATTGGGAAATTAGCTACCCTTAAATTTAATGATCTAACAGTGTTCTCCAGACTTTCAATCTTTCTTTGTAATTCTAATTCACTTTTTATCTGATGTTCTTGAATTTTTTCTATTCCCATAAATCGATTATCTATTTCACTGATCTTCCTCTGCTGATCTTCCGTCTTACTAATATTTTCCTTTAAAGAAGTATTTAATTGCCTAACTTCTTCAGTTAAATTAACAATAGAGGTATCCAACTTTACCATATAATTCCATATTGTCTCTAAAGCTATATTACCAGGTTTTTATACCACAGTTCTAATCAATCTGATTTTATAGAGTCTGCAATTTTAGCTTTAGGTGTCCTTGCTTCTTTGGGATTTATTTGAATTCTTCCAACCGTACTAGGTTCAAATTCTATAGATACTTGGGAGTCTATTTCTGTATGTAGCATCCGCTTTTCCTCTTCCTCCAACCTTCTTCCTTGACTTTCAAGAGCCTCTCGGATTGATCTTGGCTCACTTCAAGGGACAAACCCTTCATAGCCGGGCGGAGATGGAGTATCCAGTGCCCCTGGACTTAAAGATATTTCAATGGCCATATGGGGGGGATTTTGCTCTGAATCCTCCCCCACAGCGGCCTGTACCTCAGGGGCTATTTGGGGAGTTCCCAACCACTCTGAGACAGTTCATTGTCCAGGTTCTACATTTACAACATTAGAGATTGGCCTCAATTTTGCCTTTCTCTTTGTGTGTGGCATAGTCTTTAGGAAAACAGTTTTAATGAAACACTGGGTACATACAATAATTCAGTCAGTTAATCTTGTACCATAATCCAAACATTAGAGATTCTCTTATGAAAGAGAAGTTGAACCATCAGAACTTAATTATTATTTTCCTACCTGAGGAGATCTTGATAGTTTCAATCAATTCCAGGTCAATTCCAGTCAAAGCCAGTCTAAGCCTGTCATAACTGTCATAGCAGTGAATGCTGAGATAGACATAATTGGCATCTCAGAGACCTGGTGGAAGGAGGATAACCAATGGGAAAGTGCTATATCAGGGTACAAATAATATCGCATTAATAGAGAGGAGCAACTTGGTGGCTGGGTGGCACTTTATGCCCGGGAGGTTATAAAGATCATACAAGAGACTAAGAGGTACATTTTTAAAGCTGTGCACGTCCATGTGCACAATTTTATAACGTGCGCATCACCGTGTGCATGTTATAAAATCTGATACCTGCATGCAGGTGCCCACTCACATGCACAGGGAGGAATTTTGAAATACATGCATGGCGACGCAATCGGGCCTTTGCCCAGTTCGCTCCAGTAAAGAAACAGACAACAGACTGGGAGGGAACTTCCCTAATCCCCTACCTATCATTCCTCTCTTTTCCCCTCTCCTCCCTGACCACTAAACCCACCCTAAGCTAATTTCTTTTCTTTTGGAACTTACTTCATCTGCCAGTGTTTACTTCACTGTTACAGTGCCAATGGCGCTGTCCTGGCTGGCCCCCACCATGCCCAAATCCCTCCCATGGCCCGTCCTTTTTCAAAACCCCAGCTCTTCCGTGCTTCCCGGGAGATACGCGCGTGGACGGGCCATTTTGAAAATGCACTTGGCACATGCTCAGCCCAGCCACACGCGTATCTCCCAGGATTTCCGTATGCTGGGTTTTAAAAATGTATTTGTAAGTACTTAGTAGAATCTATACGGTTAGAAATACCATGTGTGTTGGGTAAGAGTATAGCGATAGCTACCGTCCACCTGGCCAAAATGATCAGACAAATGATGAAATGCTAAGAGAAATCAGGGAAAATAACCAATTTGGCAATGCAGTAATAATGGGAGATTTCAATTACCCCAATATTGACTGGGTAAATGTAACATCAGGACTTGCTAGAGACAAAGATCCTGAATGGAATAAACGATTGCTTCATGGAACAATTGGTTCAGGAACTAAGGAGACAGGGAGCTATTTTAGATTTAATTCTTAGTGGAATGCAGGATTTGGTGAGAGAAGTAACGGTGGTGGGGCCACTTGGCAGCAGTGATCCTAACATGATCAAATTTAAACTAATAACTGGAAGGGGGACAATAAGTAAAACTACAGCTCTAAATTTTCAAAAGGGAAAATAGTGAGGAAAAAATTGAAAGGTGCAGCTGCAAAGATTAAAAGTATACAACAGGTGTGGACATTGTTTAAAAATATAATCTTAGAAGCTCAGTCTAGATGTATTCCACGCATTAAGAAACGCAGGAAGAAGGCAAAATGATTAGCAGCATGGTTAAAAGGTGAGGTGAAAGAGGTTATTTCAGTCAAAAAAAATCCTTCAAAAATTGGAAGAAGGATCCATCTGAAGAAAATGGAAAGAAGCATAAGCATTGTTAAGTTAAGTGTAAAACATTGATAAGACAGGCAGAGAATTTGAAATGAAATTGGCAGTAGAGGCAAAACCTCATAATAAATACGTTTAAATTTATATCCGAATCAAGAAACCTGTGAGGGAGTCAGTTGGACCGTTAGATGACCGAGGGGTTAAAGGGGCTCTTAGGGAAGAACATAAGAAATATTGGGGCAGTCCAACGGTCCATTCAGCCCAGCATCCTGTTTCCAACACTGGCCAAACCAGGCTACAAGAACCCAGCAAGGCCATTGCAGAAAGACTAAATGAATTCTTTGCTTTTGTGTTTACTAATGAGGATGTTGGGGAGATACCAGTTCCGGAGATGGTTTTCAAGGGTGATGAGTCAGATTAGTGAACAAAATCACTTGTGAACCTGGAATATGTAGTAGGCCAGATTTACAAAATAAAATGTAGCAAATCACCTGGACTGGATGGTATGCATCCCAGGGTTCTAAAGGAACTAAAAAATGAAATTTCAGATCTATTAGTTAAAATTGTAACATCATTAAAATCATCCATTGTACCTGAAGGCCCCAATATTTAAAAAGGGCTCCAGGGGTGATTTGGGAAACTATAGACCAGTGAGCCTGACTTCAGTGCTGGGAAAAATAATGGAAACTATTCTAAATGTCAAAATTGCAGAACGTATGGAAAGACATGGTTTAATGGAACACAGTCAGCATGGATTTACCCAAGGGAAGCCTTATCTCACAAATCTGCAATTTTGAAGGGGTAAATTTATTTATTTAGTTATTTATTTAAATTATTTTAATATACCGATGCTCAAAACGAAGGTCTTATTGTACCGGTTTACAGCGTAACCAGGGGTAACCAATTAAATAGAAGATAAAGTTACAATGAACAGGGATTTAAAGTATGGGAGAATTAAGAGCAAAAGATATAAGTTTAACATAACATAATTCTAACAAGAGAAACGTAAGTAACAATTGACGTATGATACTAGCTTAGACAATGGCCTGCTATGTAAAATCGAACTTTGGCAGGAACGATCCAGGAGAAGGGGGAAGGGGGGGGGGGAACTGTGAAAATAAGGGGTGAGTGTCTACCCTAGTTGTGGGGTGACCCATCAAGGGAAGGCTTGAATGAACAGCCAAGTTTTCAGTTTCTTTCTGAGGGAGAAAGGGCATTGTTCCTGGCGAAGTTCTGGGGAAAGTAGATTCCATTGATAAGGTCCAGCAGTGGACAAGGCTCGTTTCTGAATGGAGGTGTGACTAGTAGATTTATTAGGGGGAGCCTGGAGAGATCCTTTGTATGCCGATTGGTCTTGTGGAGGCGTGGAGTTCCAGGGGTATTTTGAGTTGGAGTGTGGATTGATGATAGATGGTTTTGTGGATGATGGACAGGGTCTTGAACAGTATTCTATAGTTGATGGATAACCAGTGTAGGTTTTTAAGGATTGGTGTGATGTGGTCCTTACGACGAGAGTTTGTAAGGATCCTGGCTGTGGCATTTTGAAGCATCTGTAGTAGTTTGGTTGAGGAGGACGGAAGGCCAAGGAGAAGCGCATTGCAATAGTCGATCTTTGAAAACAGTATGGCTTGTAGTACTGAACGGTAATCCTGAAAGTGTAGGAGAGGTCTTATTTGTTTTAGAACATGTAGCTTATGGAAGCATTCCTTGGTGGTGTTGTTAATGAACTTTTTGAAGTTCATTCTGGTGTCAAGGGTAGCTCCTAGGTCTCTCACTTGGTTTACTAATGGTGAGAGTGGGTTGCTGATGAGGGGGTTGTTGTCATTAGGAGAGATGACTAGCAGTTCTGTTTTGGAAGTGTTAGGAACCAGATTGAGACTTGAGAGTAGACTATTGATGGAGAGAAGGCAGTTGTTCCAGAAGTGCAAGGTGCTGGAGATGGGATCGGTGATAGGGATTAAGATCAGCACATCGTCAGCGTATACAAAGTGAATTAGGTTGAGACTTTTTAGGAGCTGGCATAGGGGTAACAGATAGATATTAAACAGTGTGGGGGATAGCGAGGAACCCTGGGGTACGCCATGGTTGGACGGGATGGACTGGGATTCTTTATCGTTTATTCTCACCTTGTATTTCCTATTATTGAGGAAAGATTTGAACCATTTGAGTGCCGAGCCTGTGATGCCAATTTCTGTCAGACGGTTGATGAGGATTGCATGGTTTACCGTGTCGAATGCTGCGGAGATGTCGAGAAGGGCCAGAAGGTAGGATTGGCCTTTGTCTAGACCCATCAGGATGTTGTCTGTTAACGAGAGCAAGAGAGATTCCGTGTTTAAGCGTTTTTGGAAACCGTATTGGGAAGGATAGAGAATGTTGTGAGAGTGTAAGTAGTCTGTGAGTTGGTTGTTGACTAATTTTTCCATTAGTTTAGCGATAAATGGTAAGTTTGCGATGGGGCAAAAATTTGCGGGGTTGGCTGGATCTAGATTGGGTTTCTTTAGTAGTGGTTTTAGAGTAACAGTTTTCAAAGAGTCCAGAACAGATCCTTCCGTGAGGGAACAATTTATGATATCTGCCAGTGGTTTGGCTATGGTGTTTGGAATGGTAAGTAAGAGTTTAGTAGGTATTTGGTCAGTTGGATGTGACGATGGCTTCATTTTCTTGATTAAGGATTCAATTTCCAGGGAAGATGTGAGTTCAAATGATTCTAGTAGCAGTTTGTGTGTGGATGGGGATGGCTTGTAGATGGGTGGAGGCTGGGTGTTTGAAGTAGTCATCGGTGCGAGTAAGTTGTTGATTTTTTTCTCGAAGAATAATGCCAATTCTATGGATTTGTTTTGGGCTTCTTCTTCTAGGATGACTGGTGGAACAGGTGTGGTGAGGACTGATACATATGAAAATAGTGTTTTTGGGTCGTACAGGAAGCTATGTATTTTTTTGGCATAGAAATCTCTCTTCGTGCATAATATGGCGGTCCTGTAGTGGTTCATAGCGGTTTTATAGTTGGCTTGATGAGCAGGGGAGGGATCTCTACGCCAGCGTTGCTCTTTATGTCATAGGTCTTGTTTGAGCTTTTTCAGAGCTGTTGAGAACCAAGGTTTTTTTTTAGAATGTGCTGGATTGATTTCTTTGGATGTCAAGGGGCAAATTTTATTTGATACTGAGAGCGTGATGTTAAGCCATGACGTCATAGCAGTGTCGGCGTTGGAGAGGTCCAAGTTGGGTAGGTCCTTGGCAAGGCTGGTGCTGAGGTCGTCCATGGAGCATAGTTTTCTGAAAAGTATTGTTGATTTGGGGATGAAGGGAGTCAGTTTTTTCCTTATTGATAGTTCCGTGGATATCAACGAGTGATCAGACCAGGGGATGGGGGTACAAGTGGGCGAGATGGATTCATTTATGAAAATGAGGTCCAAAGTGTGGCCTGCTTTATGGGTGGGTTTATTTATAATTTTGCTTGAAGCCCATGGCCTGGAAAGAAGATAGGAGGGCTTCACAGTTGGGAGTAGGTAATGATTCAGATGGACTGAATCAAATCACGGTGAACCTAGAAGATGTGGTAGGCCTGATTGACAAACTGAAGAGTAGTAAATCACCTGGACCGGATGGTATACACCCCAGAGTTCTGAAGGAACTAAAAAATGAAATTTCAGACCTATTAGTAAAAATTTGTAACTTATCATTAAAATCATCCATTGTACCTGAAGACTGGAGGATAGCAAATGTAACCCCAATATTTATAAAGGGCTCCAGGGGTGATCCGGGAAACTACAGACCGGTTAGCCTGACTTCAGTGCCAGAAAAAATAGTGGAAAGTGTTCTAAACATCAAAATCACAGAACATATAGAAAGACATGGTTTAATGGAACAAAGTCAGCATGGCTTTACCCAGGGCAAGTCTTGCCTCACAAATCTGCTTCACTTTTTTGAAGGAGTTAATAAACATGTGGATAAAGGTGAACCGGTAGATATAGTATACTTGGATTTTCAGAAGGCGTTTGACAAAGTTCCTCATGGGAGGCTTCTAGGAAAAGTAAAAAGTCATGGGATAGATGGCGATGTCCTTTCGTGGATTGCAAACTGGCTAAAAGACAGGAAACAGAGAGTAGGATTAAATGGGCAATTTTCTCAGTGGAAGGGAGTGGACAGTGGAGTGCCTCAGGGATCTGTATTGGGACCCTTACTGTTCAATATATTTATAAATGATCTGGAAAGAAATACGAGTGAGATAATCAAATTTGCAGATGACACAAAATTGTTCAGAGTAGTTAAATCACAAGCAGATTGTGATAAATTGCAAGAAGACTGGAAAATTGGGCATCCAAATGGCAGATGAAATTTAATGTGGATAAGTGCAAGGTGATGCATATAGGGAAAAATAACCCATGCTATAATTACACAATGTTGGGTTCCATATTAGGTGCTACAACGCAAGAAAGAGATCTAGGTGTCATAGTGGATAACACATTGAAATCGTCGGTGCAGTGTGCTGCGGCAGTCAAAAAAGCAAACAGAATGTTGGGAATTATTAGAAAAGGAATGAAAAATAAAACTGAAAATGTCATAATGCCTCTGTATCGCTCCATGGTGAGACCGCACCTTGAATACTGTGTACAATTCTGGTCGCTGCATCTCAAAAAAGATATAATTGCGATGGAGAAGGTACAGAGAAGGGCCACCAAAATGATAAGGGGAATGGAACAACTCCCCTATGAGGAAAGACTAAAGAGGTTAGGACTTTTCAGCTTGGAGAAGAGACGACTGAGGGGGGATATGATAGAGGTGTTTAAAATCATGAAAGGTCTAGAACGGGTAGATGTGAATCGGTTATTTACTCTTTTGGATAGTAGAAAGACTAGGGGGCACTCCATGAAGTTAGCATGGGGCACATTTAAAACTAATCAGAGAAAGTTCTTTTTTACTCAACGCACAATTAAACTCTGGAATTTGTTGCCAGAGAATGTGGTTAGTGCAGTTAGTATAGCTGTGTTTAAAAAAGGATTGGATAAGTTCTTGGAGGAGAAGTCCATTACCTGCTATTAAGTTCACTTAGAGAATAGCCACTGCCATTAGCAATGGTTACATAGAATAGACTTAGTTTTTGGGTACTTGCCAGGTTCTTATGGCCTGGATTGGCCACTGTTGGAAACAGGATGCTGGGCTTGATGGACCCTTGTTCTGACCCAGTATGGCATTTTCTTAGGTGATGCGGCGTCAACATGGATATTAAAATCTCCTAAGATGATGGCTGGGGAGTCCGTGTTGATGTGTTTGGCTATGATTTCGATGAGCGGAGAAGGGTCAAACTCTAGAAGCTCGGGGGGGGGGGGGGCGTATATTAGACAAATTTGCAGCTGATTGGATTTGAATAATCCAATTTCTAGTTTAGTCATTGATTTCAAGATTTGATGTGATAGTCTCAGTTCTTTTTTTTGCGGCAAATAATATTCTGCCCCCTCTTTTTTTAAGTCTGGGTAAGGATAAGATGTCGTACAGTTGTAGTGGTACTTGATTAATTAAGGCAGTATCTGTGCTTTTCAACCAAGTTTCAGTGATTGCTCAGATATTGGGTTGGGTGTCCAGGAGGTAGTCATTGAGGATATGTGATTTTTTTGTAAGGGATTGAGAGTTGAGAAGCGTTAGGGTGATTAGGGAGAGGCCCAGGAATTGAGTTAGAGGAGAGGTCATGATGGGAATCAATGATCTCTTTGAGTGTTGATGATTGAGAGTGGGTAGTTTACCTCTGTTAAGGAATGGGTGTTAGATAATAGGGATGGGAAATGCTTGTATCATTTATTTATTTATGTATTTATTTATTTATTTATTTATTTATTTTTAATTTTTATATACCGAGGTTCTTATAGAGACTACAAATCACTCCGGTTTACATATAACGATAAACTGCCCAACAGAGATAAGGGGCTTTACATAGAACAGTGGCACATATGGAACAATATAACTGGATGACAATTTAACATAATGATAATAAATAATATAGTATAGTTTAACATTGTAATTAATAAAATTATGTAATATAATCTGTATAATTTAACTATTTAACTTGGATATAGTGACATATTAACCATGCCAAATATAAATAATAAGATAAAATGAATTTTTGAACTTAGAAATTGTAGTCCAGTTGCAGAGGAAAATATAAATAATAAGATTAATTTTTAGAACTCAAAGATTGTTGTCCAGTTGCAGAGACCTGAAGGTAGGACTTGGTATGGTGACCATAATTAGGGGATACTTCTTATTTGGGAAGTCTTTCCGTCTTGGTAGGATTGTGAGTCTGGGTGACTTTTGATTAAAGGAGTAACCCCAGAGGGGGTTGGGGGGGGGGGGGATACTGAAGAGTGCTAGATGTTTGATGAGGTCAGGAAGGGTGCTGGAGGATGCTTGCTGAGGTCTGGATGAGTGCTGGAGGATGATTGATGGAGTTCGGAGGAGTGCTGGAGGATGCTTACTGAGGTCTGGATGAGTGCTGGAGGATGATTGATGAGGTCTGGATGAGTGCTGGAGGATGCTTGATGAGGTTGGGCAGGGTGCTGGAGGATGCTTGATGAGGTTAAGATGAGTGCTGGAGGATGCTTGATGAGGTCAGGCAGGGTGCTGGAGGATGCTTGATGAGGTTAAGATGAGTGCTGGAGGATGCTTGATGTGGTCTGGATGAGTTCTGGAGAATGCTTGATGAGGTAGGACAGGGTGCTGGAGGATGCTTGATGAGGTTAAGATGAGTGCTGGAGGATGTTTGATGAGGTCTGGATGAGTGCTGGAGGATGCTTGATGAGGTCAGGCAGGGTGCTGGAGGATGCTTGATGAGGTTAAGATGAGTGCTGGAGGATGCTTGATGAGGTCTGGATGAGTGCTGGAGGATGCTTGATGAGGTTAAGATGAGTGCTGGAGGATGCTTGATGAGGTCTGGATGAGTGCTGGAGGATGCTTGATGAGGTCAGGCAGGGTGCTGGAGGATGCTTGCTGAGGTTTGGCAGTGCTGGAGGTGGATGTTTGATGAGGTTAATATGGGTGCTGGAGGATAATTGATGGGTGCTGGAGGATGATTGATGAGGTCTGGATGAGTGCTTGAAGCTGCTGGGTGAGATCAGGGTGATTGCTGGGTGAAGTCAGGAGAGATCTGCGGTGCGGTTGTATTAATGTTGTGAATGGAAGCTTGCAGTGGGAACTCGAAGTATTGTCTGTCGGGAATGGGAAGGTGGTTGTATTGGAGTGTTGCCCTGCCCTGGGTCCTGGGGCTCACAAAGGGGCGCACTAAGGGGCATGCCCCTTAGGTCGCGCTCCTTCGGACGCGCGATGCCCGGCGCGTGGATTTAAAGGTCCCTAAACTGCCCTCTGATAGGCCTGGTGCCTTACAGTGGGCGCGGCTACTCATCGCGTGGTCCGGTGTCTCTTGATTTTTTAGTTTCCTTCTCCCTCCCTTGTGGGTTTTTCCTTCTAGGTTTTATTATTATTTTTCCTTTTTTTAATGCCTCCTCTGCACAGCTCACCAATCCTGCAACATGAGCGGGCTCTTGCCCCGACTGGGCCGTGCGAGCCCCGGCAGAGGAGGTACGGAGGGGATGGGTGTCGCCGTGAGCGGGCAGATGCGGAGAGGGATGCCACCGGGAAGCGCGCGGATTTAAAGGTCCCTAAACTGCCCTCTGATAGGCCTGGTGCCTTACAGTGGGCGCGGCTACTCACCGCAGTTTATAAATGCACAAGTATAGAAAGCAATCAGATACAATCATGTAATAAAACAAAAATTAATGTATTCTTTCATGAACCGTCTTTGCGGAAAACCAGAAATCTTCATAATAAACATGTGGATAAAGGTGAACTGGTAGATGTAGTGTATTTGGATATTCAAAAGGCGTTTGACAAAGTCCTTCATGAGAAGCATCTAAGAAAACTAAAAATCATGGGATAGGAGGCGATGTTATTTCGTGGATTACAAACTTGGTTAAAAGACAGGAAACAGGGAGTAGGATTAAATGGTCAATTTTCTCAGTGGAAAAGGGTAAACAGTGGAGTGCGTCAGGCATCTGTACTTTGACCGGTACTTTTCAATATATTTGTAAATGATCTGGAAAGGAATATGATGAGTGAGGTGATCAAATTTGCAGATGATACAAAATTATCCAAAGCAGTTAAATCACATGCGGATTGTGATAAATTGCAGGAGGACCTTGAGAGACTGGATGATTGGGCATTCAAATGACAGATGAAATTAAGTGTGGATAAGTGCAAGGTATTGCACATCCACATTTACATGTGGATAAGTGCAATACATGTGTAACTACATGTTACATTTACATGTAACATGTAGTTACACGATGTTAGGTTCAATATTAGGAGTTACCACCCAGGAAAAAGTTCTAGGCATTGAAATTGTCGGCTCAATGTGCTGTAGCAGTCAAAAAAGCAAACAGAATGTTAGGAATTATTAGGAAGGGAATGGTGAATAAAACAGATAATGTCATAATGCCTCTGTATCACTCCATTTTGAGACCGCAATGAGTACTGTATACAATTCTGGTCACCGCAACTCAAAGAATGTTACGAGCGCGCGCGGGCGCGGTCGTCTCGAGCTGGTGGTGAGCCCTTGGGCCACGGCAGGACTCAAGGAGGAGCCCCAAGCCACACCGTGGTAGGTGAGCTGGGCAGGCATGGTGAGCTAGGCGGGTACAAAAGCAGGCACAGAGTCTGACCCTCAGCCGGACCTGCACGCCCATGGTAGCCAACACTGGGAAGTTGACTGATGAACGGTCCTCCGACTGTTCCCGGCCCTTTCGGACCTGCCGCTGGGAACGGCAATGGGCAGCAGGCCGGACAGAGGCGAGGGCAGACAGAGTCCTTTACACTGAAGACGTCAGACTGGGGCTGAAGCAGACATCCAAGACAGGCTGAAGCAAGACGTTGGAGACATCAGGGCAAAGGCTGAAGCAGACATCGTAGACAAGGCAGGTGCAGACATCGTAGACAAGGCTGGAAGGAATCATGGCACTGTCCATCAGGGCACCCTACTCAGCCCACCCGTGGGACTGAGTCGCGGACCACCCCGTCCCAGACGCGCCCTACACAGCCCAGGAAGGCTGGTCGCGGACCACGCTGAGGAAAGGAGGGTGCAGGGAAGACAAAGCGGAAGACCCAGGCGAGCAGGAACTCCGATGCTGGGATACTGACATCCAAAGCCCCTTCGGCTGGCAGGCAGGGAAGCTCAAGAGCCCGGGGGACGAATCCCTCCTGTTGGCCACTCCAGGGCCCAACAGGACAGAAGGCTCAGGAGCCAGACGAGGACATCAAGGAAGAGCAGGAACTGGATCAGACATCAGGTAACACATCAAGGCAGACATCAGGAACACATCAGGTAGTGGATATCCGGACCAAGACAGGACAAGGAGCCATCAATACATGGAGGACCTGGATCGGCAAGGTTACAGGCGACTGTAATGCTCAATCCGAAGGCCAGTTGCAAATGACAAGAAAGTCCTTAAATACTGGAGGTTGTAGGCAACTCCCTAGGAGGAGCTTGCCAGGACTGCCCCTCACTGGTCCTATAAATAAGGTGGAGAGCTGCGGGCCGGCCCCTAGGAGAAGGGCGTCGCCAAACAGGAAGTCCAAACGCTGGCATGCAAGCCACAGGCACAGCTAGGCCTCTCAGGCCCTGGAGCAAGTCCCGGATGGAACACAGGCGAGGCCCTGGCTTCGGAGCGGCCTCCGGTGGAAGGTGAGAGACCACCTGTAGCGCAGCAACAGGGGGGATCGTAACAAAGAAGATATAGTTGCACTGGAGAAGGTACAGAGAAGGGTAACCAAAATGATAAAGGGGATGGAACAGGTCCCCTATGAGGAAAGGCTAAAGAGGTTAGGGCTATTCAGCTTGGAGAAGAGACAGCTGAGGGGGGATATGATAGAGGTCTTTAAAATCATGAGAGGTTTTGAACGGGTAAATGTGGATCGGTTATTTACTATTTCAGATAATAGAAGGACTAGGGGGCACTCCATGAAGTTAGCATGTAGCACATTTAAAACTAATCGGAGAAAATTATTTTTCACTCAATGCACAATTAAGCTCTGGAATTTGTTGCCAGAGGTTGTGGTTAGTGCAGGTAGTGTAGCTGTGTTTAAAAAAGGTTTGGATAAGTTCTTGGAGGAGAAGTCCATTAACTGCTATTAATTAAGTTGTCTTAGCCACTGCTATTACTGGCATAAGTAGCATGGGATCTACTTAGTGTTTGAGTACTTGCCAGGTTCTTATGGCCTGGATTGGCCACTGTTGGAAGCAGGATGCTGGGCTTGATGGACCCTTGGTCTGACCCAGTATGGCATGCTCTTATGTTCTTAAAGCAAAACTAAGCCAATGGTTAAATCAAAATAAGTAAGTAATTCCATGCACAAACTCCAGCTATTGTCCGGTTGTGCATTTATTACAACAAATTAGTGACTTGTCTTCAGTTCTTTCAAGTTTTCAGGATTTCTTAGTATTGTAATTCACAGTGGTGTAGGTTGTAGCTCCAGGGTTGATGTAAAGGTCTTCCTTATGGAACTGAAGCATTATTTATTTATGTAGGCTTTTGATTAATTTTAATGTAAAACTGCAAAGTATTTTATTATATCTGTTTTTTGTTTGAATTATTATGTTTTATGAATGATGTTTACCTTTATTGTTCCTCGCTTAGGATGGTATTTCACTG
The DNA here is from genome assembly GCF_901001135.1 of Rhinatrema bivittatum. Taxonomy (NCBI): domain Eukaryota; kingdom Metazoa; phylum Chordata; class Amphibia; order Gymnophiona; family Rhinatrematidae; genus Rhinatrema; species Rhinatrema bivittatum. Next base: position 12,543,666 of record NC_042629.1, on the reverse strand, counting down.
TGATAAGCGGGTTGTAAGAAATTTAAAAAATAATTAATTAACTGGCATACTCTGCTATAGAAATTTTGTTACTTCGTGTTTTTCTGTTTCAGTCTGAACATGGAACACTTCTTCTGTAACCTACCATCTTCCTTATAGGTCCAATGACCTATATACATCTTCTATCTAAATGATTACTTTTGGAGAGTTAGAATGGTTTGAATAATATCCTGGGAAGCAAGAGTTAAAATCCTTCATCTCCCACTGATGCCCCTTGTGAATGTGGTCAAGTCCCTGCCTCAGGTTCCCACTTAGATTGTAATCCATTTAGGTCAGGGAACTGTTATACTTAAATGTAATTTGTTCAAGAGCACCTTATAAATGTGTTGCATCCGTCAGTCGCAGACAGCTGCGACCACTCTGCCTTATCTCTTTTCTACCCTTTTCCTCCTCCTTGGGCAAGATGGCTGCCTCTGATGCCGAGTGCCGAAACTCTCAGCGTCTCCAATTCATCACGGGCGTCCCAGTCCGCCATGCTCCTTCCCGTGGCCTCCTAGGGCGCATGCGCGCATGTTGCCTTCGCCTATGTACACGTCATGGTGGGAACCTTGGGAGCGTTCCCACCGCATGACGTCAATACCTCTGGGTATTTAAGCCTCTGCTACGCTACCTACTTTGAGTTAGCAAGGACTTCGGTTTAGCTACTCTGACCACTCTAAGCTGCTCGCTTAGATGCCTCGCTACCCTCCGGGGAATCTCACTCCTGATGAAGCTCTAGGCACCCCCTCCTCGGGGGCCTCTTGCTTCCATCTACTCTTCGGGGTTTCTACTAACTTAACAACCTCTCCTCGGGGGTCTCTCTCTTTATTTCAGGATCTTCTGTACTATCAGGTACTCGCTCCTCGAGGGCCTACCAGTCCAGTGTATCCTGCACCATGGACCGTTGGTCCCACCATCTTCATTGCCAGGAAGACGCTTGCACTATGCTCGTGAGTACCTCTACGATCCGATTCTCTAACTCCACTCACCAAGATCGGCTTATCCCACACTGCGGGTTCTTCCTATCTACCTTGAACATCTGGGTGAGGCATCTACATCTGAGACTGTCAGAACATATTGGCACCTTGCCGGACTCCAGTGCCTTTCCTTCCTGCCTCATACCATCTATCTACAGCAGTACAATAAAGCTTTCCACCTACAAGTGACTGCTCTCTGCGTTTAGCCTATCATTGTGGTTCCCCACGGGGCCCCTCCCCATGGGAGGAGTCATCTCCACTGCGACTAAGGTCCACACAATGCCACAAACACAACAAAATGCTGTAATAAGAATTTTTTTAGATAGTACAGCTCTGCATATGACAAACATAGTTACATCAACACATGCAAATTACATAAGTGAGATCCTGCACCATAGAGCTTACAGTCCAAGCTGATCACTGGGCCACACGTACTTCATCCAAGAACATCTTTACAGTTTCTACGAATGGTAAAATTGGAAGCATGTCTAAAATTTATAGACACACATGTGGGGAAAAAGTTCCTTCCTTCAATTGTCCAACAATCTTGCCTCTGAAGTGTGTAAGGAATTACAACATTTTTTTCTCTGCCAGGTACATGCTAGCCGTTTCATGTTTTGAATTGTGTGGGGGTAGCAGCTCCTGTAGATGATGGAGCCGTGTTCAGTTCACACTGCGAAACTGGTGGTGAGAAAAATATCAGTGATCACCAATGCACTGTAGATGTAACATTGATATCTAAGACTTACAAATCTGAGGGTAGCTGTAGATACAGAAATGGAACTGGCTATAGATTTTGATTCCTCAGTAGTTAAAGCTTCTCTGCAATTAACAGCAGGTGATATATCAAAGTGCTGTGAGCAGTGATAATGCTTTTATAACAAGTAGGATACTGCCCAACATAAAGACAAAAATATCTGCAGTGTGACTATTAAAGAGTCTTTTCACTGCTAAAATCACATAGATAGACATCTGTTGGGATGTGTGCTGTAAGTGTGACTGCTGTTTGATTTACCAAATCAGTTTTGCATAGTTTGCAATAAAAACCTGCTAAATATGTACAAAAACGTGATACTTGTCTCTTAAAGTAAGCAAACATGACAGTCAAATTTATGCAATCCACAGGAAAAGGGTTTTGTGAAATCCATAACTGCTTTGAATTTGCTTTTAAATGTGGTATGAGAATGGGGAATTTATTCTACCGTGACTGCTGAAGGAGGGCTGAGTATGCATGGGTCAGTGGAAATTGCCACTGCTTTTCTCTTCTCATCCACCACTAAACCTACTCAATAGAAAAATGTCCCTGTCATCAAGTTGCGCTGTCTTCCCACCAGTTGTCATCCACATTTGGCCCAGGGCTGAAAGGAAAATGTTGCCTTTGACCATGGCCAGGGGCATGTTTGGAGGAGGGACTATTTGAAGGGAGAGATGATTTGCAGCAGGGATTTGAGGGTTGGATACGGTGGTGAAAGATTGGCGTGGAGAGGGAGAGAAGGGCATGACAAAAGATCAACTGAGGGAGGTGGGAGGAGAGGGGTTCAGCTGGATGTAATGTAAGAGAAGGGGTGATGGGGAGGAGGTGAAGTTGGGAGGTGAGACGGGATGGATGATGCATGAGGAAGGAATGGGGTGAATGGGAGATGATGACAGTATTAGTTGAGGGTTTTAAGAAGGGCTTGGCGGGTGAGGATCAGCAGGAAGGATGTAAAAAAAGCTGGAGGGGGTGAGAGAATAGATGGGCTTAGAGGTGAAAGGAGCAGAGGATGTGGGAGAAGGTCCTTTGGAGGGGTGGACGGTGAGAGAGGGGATAAACTGAAGTGCAGGGAATGAGATAAATATTGTTGGAGGGGTCGCACCCTTGCTAATCTGTTTTGGTCGTCGTTTGAGCTCGTGAATTTTCATGTGCTAAAATGGGATCACACTGGCTAAAAGTTTGAGAAGCCCTGTTTTAGAGTCATCCTCCCTTCCTTCCATGTAGTGGCTTACTGAAGAATGCCAGTGCCTTTGCCACTACTTAGACAAATATCAACTTATCTGGATAAGTAGCGCTTTTTTTAGACTTAATTAAGAACATAAGAACAAGCCATACTGGGTCAGACCAAGGGTCCACGATGGCCTTATCTTCTCTAAGTGCCCCTTTAACCCCTCGATCATCTAACGGTCCAACTGACTCCCTCATAAGCTTTCTGCTTCGAATATATTTTAAAAAGTTTTTACTGTGAGTTTTTGCCTCTACGGCCAACTTCTTTTCAAATTCTCTCTTAGCCTGTCTTATCAATGTCTTACATTTAACTTGCCAATGCTTATGCATTATCCTGCTTTCTTCTGTTGGATCCTTTCAATTTTTGAATGAAGATCTTTTGGCTAAAATAGCTTCTTTCATCTCCCCTTTTAACCATGCCGGTAACCGTTTTGCCTTCTTTCCACCTTTCTTAATGTATGGAATACATCTGGACTGTGCTTCTAGAATGGTATTTTTTAACAATGACCACGTCTCTTGCCCACTTTTTACCTTTGTAGCTACTCCTTTCAGTTTTTTTCTATTTTTCTCATTTTATCAAAGTTTCCCTTTTGAAAGGTTAGCACAAGAGCCGTGGATTTGCTTACTGTCCCCCTTCCAGTCCAAAAAACTCTACTTAGATGAACAAGTAGCGATTTCAGGCTCGTCCAACTAAGTGCCGCATAAATCGGAACTAATCTGGATAAATGCCGCTTCTTTTCTGGATAAGTCCAAACTTGCATGGCTCTTGGTTTTTACATATGTGAGTATATGTGCATACATGGTTTATGGTTTATGCCACTTGATGAATTTTTATATCTTACAACTAGTAATTCAAAGCACATGTACTCGTATTTTATAACCTGTGGGTATTATATCCACGCAGGTTATAAAAATACAGTAGTAACATTGCATGCACTCATATACATGCATACATCTGTGCACGTGAGCAGTTTGAAAGGTATCCTCATTGTTTGCAAATTATCAGGTGCAGAGCCCACAGTGTCCAAAATGTAAATGAGGGCTACTGAATATAACCCATTTTAATGTTTAGATAAAGCCAGCTCAGTCACCAATTTACAGCACTAGTTCTATGTTTTCTGTATGTTAATGGTTAATAGATTTTTAATGTTAATTATAAATAATCATAGGAGGAATGCAGAAGAAAAGGAACCCTTGGTGCACCAAGTCTACCCATTTATCTCTGTCTAACGTGCTTTCACAGAACCAAGAAAAGTTTAAGGATGTTCTAGGTTCGAGGCAATGAACTGTAATCATGGACTATTGTTTGAGCAGCAAATAAAGTAGTAGAAACAAAACATAATTTCAAACATAAAATGTTATAATTTTTGTAGTCCATCCCTGTAATGTTAATTTTATCACTCTTGCTGAACCATATTTACAGTTTTACATCATAGACTCCTCTGAATAACAAAATCTTTCAATCAGTGAGGGTCTGCTCTCCTTAGAGCCTGGGAGACTGCAAGCCTAACGCAGCCCTTCATCCACCTGTCCAGAGAGAACTCTAATTGAATGACTGCACTAGATAACAGGGATCTATTTCTGGAGGAATAGATACTCCTAAATGAAGGCAATCATATCTGAAATGGACAGTTTATTCACCCAACAGAAAATGGCAGAACCTGAGGTGGAAATTAGAGTAGTGATGTGATTGAATACATTACACTGGTGAACAAATTTCTGGGAACATTTTGTTTCCTCCACAACCTTCGGTGAAACAAGTAGATTTTCACAAGCTGAACACAAATATGCATTTCTTGTCTGTATCAGGTACCGTTTGCCAGAAAAGTGTTATATATATATTAAGCATTGTTACGTGACTATAGTGACAGTTTTGGCACCAGAAACACCAGAAACAGTTATATGATCTTTCTGTTCTCACAAGACAAGCAGGATGGTAGTCCTCACATATGGGTGACATCATCAGGATGGAGCCCAATCACGGAACACTTTTGTCAAAGTTTCCAGAACTTTGACTAGCTCCTACTGGGAATGCCCAGCATAGCACCAACCCTGCATCCAGCAGGGGTCCCGCTTCAGTCTTCTTTTTTCTGCACAGCAGTAGCCACGCGGGTTAAGGAGCTCTTCAGAGTTTCCTGACAGGAATTTTTCCTCACGGAACTTTCAAAATTTTCTACCCCACAGGGGTCCCCTTATCGATATCTTTACTCCGCAGTTAAACGGTAAGTTTTTTACCTGCTTGCGGTCGATTCCCGTCGAGTTTTCCCCTCGTGGCCTACCGGCCATCGACCACACCACGACTAAATTTTGTCGAGGCCATGGCATCGGGTTTCTGTCGGTGCCCCAACTGCACTCGAACATTGTCCCTCACTGACCCTCACACGGTCTGTGTGATGTATTTGGGGTCGGCCATGATGTCCTTACTTGCACCAGATGTGCCCAAATGACACCAAAAGGTTGCAAGGCTAGGCTAGAGAAGATGGAACTTCTCTTTCGGTCAAAAACCCTGACTCCATCAATAGCTTCGACATCGTCCGAACCAGTACCATCGACTTCACGCCAGCACCGGGAAACCGCTGCTGCCCAAATGGCATCGACAACTCCGTGGATGTCGACCCCCTCTGTTCCTCCTTACGAAAAAGACCGAGGAGAACATCGAGAAAACATTGACACCACCATCGGAAAGCTCAGGCCACCGATACAGACATGCCCTCGGTATCGACCTCATCTGAACCACCGACAAAGAAGTCCCGTACAGAAAAGGCCCCATCCTCTTGGTCACCAAGGTGTTCCCCACCTGGACAGGTACCGGGAGCCGCAACTCCACTTTCACCAGTGGACCCTCCGGCTACGCCAGGGCTGCCTCCAACTCTGGAACCGGGTATCCATGCCCCAGGATTCCATGAGGAATTGGATCGGATGATCCAATTCCTCATGGAGTGGTAAAGCACTCCAGGGGTTCAAACCTCCATCGATGCCAGTGACGGTTCCGGAGCCGGCCATTGATCTGATTCCCATGGCGCTAGCACCGCTATTGGCAAGAATGGATGCGTTAATTGGTGCCCTTCCACCGGTGGATCCGAGGGAACCAATGGCCCTGATTCCTTCCTCACCAATACCCTTGTGATCGGAAGAAGAAGAGGAAACACATCTACATTCCACCCTCCAGAGTGCTGCCACCGACATACCCATTGATGTCGCCAATTCCATCGGTGTCTCCGATGCCTCTCTCGATGCCATTGATGCCTTCGATGCCCCCATTGATGCCTTTGATGCCCCCATTGATGCCTTTGATTCCACCTCCGAGGCCATCGATGCCTAGGCCCAGGCCTTCCGGAATAACACCGTTACTCCCTTCTGATGAACATATGGGAGCTGGTGACGAGCCTTATGATCGTTGGACCGATGATTCATTCCAGGGTACAGATGATCTGCCTTCACAACCCTCTTCTCCTGATGAAAGGAAGCATTCTCCTCCAGAGGACTTGTCCTTTATCAACTTTGTAAAGGAAATGTCTGAAACAGTTCCATTCCAGCTTCAGACTGAAGAGGACTTTAGGCATCAGATGCTGGAGCTTCTCCAGTTTCTTGATGCTCCTAAGGAAATCATGTCTATCCCTATTCATGAAATCCTTCTGGACCTTTCAAAGAGAAATTGGGAGCACCCTGGCTCTGTGGCACCTGTCAACCGTAAGGCAGATGCCACCTACCTAGTTCAGTCAGCCCCTGGCTTCCAGAGAACTCAATTAGATCATCACTCAGTGGTTGTCGAGTCAGCCCAGAAGAGGGCACGATGCTCCAAACCTCATTCTTCCATTCCTCCAGGAAAGGAAAAAAAATTCCTGGATGCGTTTGGAAGACATGTATTCCATGGCTCAATGCTGATCTCTCACATTGCTTCTTACCAATTGTACATGTTCCAATACAAAAGGGCCCTGTTCACGAAGATTCAGGAATTTGCTGAAGCCTTACCTCTGCAATTCCAGGACTAGCTTCATGCCCTAGCACAAAAAGATATCGTATGCTGGCAAACATGAAGTATGGCCAGCATACGATATCTTCGACACCGCCTCCAGAGTATCAGTGGCAGGAATTAGTGTGAGGAGATGGGCCTGGCTAAAGTCTTCAGACCTCAGACCAGAGGTACAGGACAGATTAGCTGACTTGCCCTGTGCGTGGGATAATCTTTTTGGAGAAAAGTTTCAAGAAGAGAAAAGTTTCTTCTACCAAACCTCTTCAAATGCTGCAAAACGCCGCAGCCAGGATCCTCACAAACTCCCGCTGCATGGACCACATCACCCCGATTCTAAAAATACTTCACTGGCTACCCATTCGCTACAGAATTCTCTTCAAGACACTTACTATTATCCACAAAACCTTATTTCAAGAATCCTCGCTCCAACTTACCATACCCCTCAAACCACACTCCTCTGCAAGACCCACCAGATCTGCATATAGAGATTCCCTCCAAGTTCCCCCCAAAAAATCCATTTTTCACAACTCTATTGAAAAACGGGCACTATCAACTGCTGGACCGCTTCACTGGAACTCCCTCCCGCCAGATCTCCGCCAGGAACATTGCCATACCACGTTCAGAAAAAAATTAAAAACTTGGCTGTTCGCCCAAGCTTACCCCTAAAAAAAAAAAGCCTCAGGGTCACCCACACAGTCTCTTAACTCACGGATGCGTCCATTTCCGCAACTCAAAGGAACTGTTGCCCGACTAATTGCACTATCTTATAATTTGCTTAATTTCATATACACTATGTAAATTTGTAAATTTGCTTAATTTTCATATATACTAGGTAAATTTGTACATAATTCTTATCCTGTAAGCACCTTCTCCTCTCTCTCCTCCTTTTGCCCTTCTCTCCAGTTAGAATTTGTTTAACTTAACTTTTAAAATTTGTTAGAATTTGTTTAACCTATTTTTCTCTAACTTCCTAGTTCTACATTCCCTGTTATAATGTAACTTTTGTTGTTGTTTGCTCTGTTAACTGGTTACCCCTAGTTTACTGTAAACCGGTATGATAAGACCTGGTCTTGAGCATCGGTATATTAAAAGAATTTAAATAAAATAAATAAATAAATAAAGAAGCAGTGGCGCAGCTCAAGGACCACTAAGAGACTCTGCACCAACTTTCCTTTCTGCCTTCTGATCCTCTTCCAAAAGATATTTTAGGAGAGACTCCAAGAGACAAGTCTACCGGCAAAGGAGATACTATCCCCCGGCGTCCAGGGGTCGGCCTTCTAAGCCTTACCAAAAAGGCCAATTCAGGCAACCTCGAGTACAGATGTCACAGCCAGCCCCCCAGCCAGATCCAGCATCTGACTTTTGACTCCTTCCTAGAGAGCAGTATCCAGCCTCCCCTTCCAGCTATTCCCATCAGAGGCCGGTTGTGCCATTTCTCCAGACCATGGCACACAGTCACCACAGATCAGTGGGTACTCGCTGTAGTAACTCAGGGTTATCACCTCAACTTTCTCTCTGTTCCACCGGATTCCCCACCTCAGCTGACGTGGGGAACATCCGACCACTCATCACTCCTGGAGCAGGAGGTCTCCCTCCTCCTTCAGTCCTGAGCAATAGAGCCAATGCCCCTCTCCCAACAGGAGCGGGGTTTCTATTCCTGGTATTTCCTGATACCAAAAAAGTCAGGTGGTGTTCACCCAATACTGGATCTTCGCACCTTAAACAAATACCTACAAAGAGAAAAGTTCAAGATTGTGACCTTGGGTTCTCTTCTTCCTCTTCTCCAAAGGGAAGACTGGCTCTGCTCTCGATCTCCAGGACACCTACACACACATTTCAATTACTCCGTCACATCGCAGATTCTTGCAGTTCCTAGTAGGCCCAAAACACTTCCAATATCGAGTGTTACCATTTGGCCTAGCATCTGCCCCACGAGTCTTCACCAAGTGCCTCGTAATGGTTGCTGCCTTTTTCAGGAGTCAAAGTGTCCACGTTTACCCCTATCTCAACAATTGGTTGATCAGGGCTCCCACTCAGCAAACTGCACTGACGTCCCTACATATCACTTTGCATACCTTGATCTCCCTAGGGTTCCTCATAAACTATCCAAAATCCAGGCTAGTTCCTTATCAAACCCTATCATTCATAGGGGCCGACTTGGACACTCTAAAAGCGAAAGCCTTCCTACCTCGGGATCGAGCTCTCACTCTTGCTTCTCTGGCCCGTCGACTGCAGTCTCAACAACACTGAGCTGCACGTCACTTTCTGATCTTACTGGGTCATATGGCCTCCTCGGTGCATGTCACACCCATGGCCCACCTTGCCATGAGAGTAATGCAGTGGACTCTAAAATCGCAGTGGATTCAGTCTTCTCAGCCAATGTCCACCATTGTCCTCATCACCAAACAGCTCCACTTATCACTGGCTTGGTGGGCCAACCAATCCAATCTGCTACAAGGCCTTCCATTTCAGGTTCCAAAACCTCAAATAACCTTGACAACAGATGCCTCCAACCTCGGCTGGGGTGCACATGTTGGAAACTTGCAAACTCAGGGCATTTGGCCTCCAGAGGAAGCCAAACACCAAATACATTTCTTGGTGCTTCGTGCAATCAGATATGCTCTCAGGGTTTTTCAGGATCACCTTTCCAACCAGGTCATCCTGATTCAATCCAACAGCCAGGTGGACATGTGGTACATCAACAAGTGAGGGGGAATGGGCTCCTACCTCCTGGGTCAGGAAGCTGCACAGATATGGGCGGAGGCCCTTTCCCACTCGATGTACCTCAGGGCCACCTACTTGCCAGGATTGGACAATGTGTTGGCAGACAAGCTGAGTCGCACTTTTCAACCGCACTAATGATCCCTCAACCCCACTGTAGCGGACTCACTATTCCAATGTTGGGGTTACCCTCACATAGACCTCTTTGCGTCGATCCACAACCGCAAAGTAGGGAACTTCTGCTCCCTCACTCGCAGCCAACACCTTCAGCCAAGAGATGCTTTCTCCCTCTTGTGGGCCAGCAGTCTCCTTTATGCGTACCCTCCACTTCCATTCATTTCAAAGACTCTCGTGAATTTGCGAAGGGACAAGGGACCAATGATTCTGATAGCCCCTCATTGGCCAAGCCACGTCTGTTTCCAATTCTCCAAGACCTATCAGTGCACCGGCACATTCCTCTGGGGAAGGACCCGCTTCTGATCCCTCAGAACGACGGCTGCCTTCGTCACCGCAACCTCCAGGCCCTCTCCCTGACTGCCTGGATGTTGAAACATAGAAACATAGAAATGACGGCAGAAGAAGACCAATCGGCCCATCCAGTCTGCCCAGCAAGCCTCACACTTCTTTTTTTCTTATACTTATCTGTTTCTCTTGGCTCCTAGTAACCTTTGGTTCTATTTCCCTTTCACACCCACCATTAATGCAGAGAGCATTGATGGAGCTGCATCCAAGTGAAATATCAAGCTTGATTAGTTAGGGGTAGTAACCGCTGCAATAAGCAAGCTACACCCATGGTTATTTGTTTTACCCAGATTATGTTATTCAGCCCTTATTGGTTGTTTTTCTTCTCCCGTGCCATTGTAGCAGAGAGCTATGCTGGATATGCGTGTTCTATTAGTTTTACTTCTCCCCTGCCGTTGAAGCAGAGAGCAATGCTGGATATGCGTGAAGTATTAGTTTTACTTCTCCCCTGCTGTTGAAGCAGAGAGCTATGTTGGATATGTATTGAAAGTGAAGTATGCATTGAAAGCCACATTATCTATCAACAAATATTGAATAAGCCTAATAATTGGTAATACCTATAGCTTATGAACTCTTTGTTAATTATACATACTCTTGCCCACCCCTGTTTTTTTGTTTTTTTTTAAATATGGAGATGGCAGGCCTCCATCCTTCCGCTCCGTGAAGGTGGAACACCAACCACTGGCCACTGGCATCCCGCTCCATGAATGCCTCTGTGGCTAATACTTCAACCTCTTAACCTATCAGAGCCGGTTTTCCGTGTCCTAGTAGCTTCACGAAAGCCTTCCACAAGTCAGTCTTCTCGTTATAAATGGAACAGGTTTATGGTATGGTGTACTTCCATGTCCATCGATCTCTTCATTTGTTCCTCGCCGAAGTTTATGGACTATCTCTGGCACCTGTCAGAGACAGGCCTCAAAACGTCTTCTATCAGGGTACATGTCAGTGCGGTAGCCGCCTTCCATAAAGGTGTCGGGGATGTACTTATTTCAGTACAACCCCTTGTAACACGCTTTTTGAAGGGCTTGCTCCACTTTAAACCTTCACTGTGTCCTCTGGCCCCTTCCTAGGACCTCAACATGGTTTTGGGGTGGCTCATGAAACCGCCGTTTGAGCCTCTCCAATCCTGTGATCTCCGCTATCTCACATGGAAAGTGATTTTTCTTTTGGCGATCACATCCGCTCACAGAGTTAGTTAGTCACCTACCTGCCTTACACTAAACTTCTGCATGATAGGGTAGTACTCCGCTCTCACCCTAAGTTTCTGCCTAAGTTAGTATCGGAGTTTCATATCAATCAATATACTACCTACCTTCTTTCCCAGGCCCCATTCAAATCCAGGAGAACAGGCTCTGCATACCCTTGACTGTAAACGTGCTCTAGCTTTCTATCTAGAGAGAACATTGCCCAAATCTCATCTTGGAGTGAGTTTCCTCAGTCCGAGGTCATCAGATTTTCCCAAGAGACTACTGTTCTGTTCGTACATCTAACATTGAATGTCAAAGGGGCCCCTAACCCCCTACACTGATACCTAACCCCTCACCTCGAATTACTAGGTGGGCCTACCATAGGGATACAAATACTTATCTAGGGAGATGACATTATGGCCAGTCTCTCTCTCTCTCTCTCTCTCTCTCTCTCTCTCTCTCTCTCTGTGGGAAATACAACAGGTTTGGCTCCTATCACAAAGTCTGATAATGTTATCACAATTTGCACTAACTTAGGTTTTCACATAGGTAACTAGCACAAATTGCAATAAAATGAATATTTGCATAAACCACACCCCTTTTGCTATTGCATGCGATACTTACCGCATTTTGATAAATCCAGACACATGTTTGTGAAAAGGAAACCAGCCCAGTCAATTGGCACAACTGAAATGTGCTGGATGGAAAGTGCTGGAAACCACCCTCTGTTATGGCTTGTTAGTGTGTGGACCCTGGGCTGAGGTGAGAGGTGTCACCACCCACAGGAAGGAGCCCTGAGAGCCTCACCATCGGGAGGCGTGGTCCCAGCAGACATCAGAGACAGCTGTGGAATAGAGTCTTTATTAGATAGATAGAAGAACACAACTCGCGGATTGGGAGTGCAGGAGAAGTAGTGATGTCAGAGTAGAGGGGTATACCCAGAGGGAATACCTCAGAGAAAGAGATCCGGTAGTGGCCCGCAGGGTGGGGTACCCCGAGGAAGTCACTTCGAAGTGATGATAGGTCGTGGCCTGCAGCGCAGGTACACCAAAGGAGTCTCTCAGTAGTGATGATATGATAGTGATCCGTAGCACAGGCAATACCCAGGTAGTCTCTCCGTAGTGATGGTATGGTAGAGGACCGAGGCACCGGAACACGGAGAGGGTCCTGGAGATGAAGTGGTAGTGGCCTGCAGCGCAGGGTACACCGAAGTAGCTCTTACTAGAGAGACTACGGTAGTGGCCCGAGGAACGGGGTACACCGGAGAGGATCCCACAGGAGTAGGGAAAGTAGATCCATGGAGTTAGGTACTTACTGAAGGGTAGTTCCAAGAAGGGTTCTGAGGAGCGGGACAGACAGCAGTCCAAGGCAGAATGCCCTCCGAGGAGCGAATAGCCAGAGACGAGGAAGGGCCCCTGAGGAACAGGTACCCAAGGCATCTCACGCTGAAAGCAGGAGCAGGAAGTCCATGAGCGAGAGCGGATTCAGCAACGAGGGAACTCCTTGCTAACTCGTCGATAGGCAAGGCCAGTCAGGTTAAGTACAGCAGAGCGAAGACGTCATCAGGAGGGAACGCCCCCGAGGTTCCCGCCATGACGTGTACAAGAGTGGCCCTTGCGCGCGCCTATGTGATTCCTGGGGCAAGTTGGTGGTCGGCAGTGCCCACGCTGTACCAGGAATGCCGGGCAGGTTGGCAATCGCTGGCAGAGGTCACCGTTCTCCCTAATACTGGCAAGGCAGCAAAGAAAAAGGTGAGCATTAGTGGTCGCAGCTGTCTGACCGACGGGCATAACACCCTCAATGAATCGTACACTGCCAGCACTGCCCTGTGGTGTACCCCCAACCTTTCTCTGGAGGAGCTGCCTCATAGGGTGAGAGAGGAATTTAGTCTTCATATCTGTACAAGCATACCAAACAGTTCCTAAATTATGTGGGGGGTTATGGCAATGTGGATATTTGGCTACTGGAAACTGAACTGAGACCACCAACTTATTTTACCACTTCTAATTCATGGACCACCAAACTGCTTTCAGAAAGGAATGAGTTTTGTTTGCTGTTTATCTAAAAAGTATGAACCACTCACTTTCTTGAAAGTCATTTTACCAGTGAAATAAATGACATCTAATAATGCCTCTTGGGGCTTTAAAATAACTTCATTGTTCCATAAGTCAGCTGTAACATGAAAATAAAGGAATTAATAGGATGCGCTATTTTATAATTGTTTGTCTCTTAAAAATGGAAAGCAAATCAGAATTGTATTTGTTTCTGTTAAGAACATAAGAACATAAGAAATTGCCATGCTGGGTCAGACCAAGGGTCCATCAAGTCCAACATCCTGTTTCCAACAGAGGCCAAAACCAGGCCACAAGAACCTGGCAATTACCCAAACACTAAGAAGATCCCATGCTACTGATGCAATTAATAGCAGTGGCTATTCCCTAAGTCAGAGCTTTCCAAAGTGTGTGTGTTGCGACACTTTAGTGTGTCGCCTGCAGTGTGCCAGTGTGTCGCTCAAGCCCGGTGCATGTGACACACCGACAAGTGGGAGCCAATGCAGCCGCCGGTGGACCTCATCCCACTGGTGGCTGAGCAGTAAAGAATCGCTGTGCTGTGTGCCGGAGACACACAGCAGGAAGATCGGTAGGACCGTGGTGGAGCTCACCTCACCATGGCCCGAAGAACAAGGTCACTTCGAAACGTGCAGGTGCTCCTCCTCCTTCCTGCCCACGCGGTCCCGGAAGGAAAATGTTGCCGGAGCCGTACAGGCAGAAAGGGGGTGGAGCATCAGCCGCGTGCAGAAGAGGAGCAGCGTTGTTACAGCGTGCGAGAAGAGGAGGCCCGGTAGCAGGGCCCCGACCGCGGATCGGTCCGAAAAGATCAGAGCCGCCGCCGCGATCGGCCCGAGAAGATCAGGGCCGCTGCAGAGCCCATCCTGCAGCAACCCATGAAGAGGAGGCCCAGAGGTAAGAGAGAGGCTGAGGGCCCATAGAGTGCGTGTATGAGGTGAGTTGAGAGATTGTGTGCGTGTATGAGGTGAGTTGAGAGACTGGGTGCGTGTATGAGGTGCGTTGAGAGATTGGGTGTGGGAGTGAGGACCTGAATGTTTGCAGAGACAGCATGTGAGAACCTGTATGTGTGTGAGAGAGACAGCATGTGATAGTGAGAGCCTGTGCTTGAGCAAGACAGCATGTGGGAGTGAGAGAGAGCCTGGGTGTGTGAGAGTCAGACAGCATGTGCAAGAGAGAGACTGTATAAATGATTGTATGAGAGAGAGCATGTGAGAGTGAGAGTCTGTGTGTGTGAGAGAGAGAGAGAAAGCATGTGAGAAAGAGAACCTGACTGAATGTTTGAGGGAAGAAGATAGATGGAGAGAAAAGAAATAGAAAAAAAGACAATATGAAAGGAATTGGCAAAAAAAATAAGAAAGGGGAGGTGGAACAAAAAAAGCCTGTGACCAACCGATTAGAAAACTAAGATCAGACAGCAAAGGTAAAAAAAAAGAAATAAATTACTTTTTACTGATTGGCACATGTAATCTTTGGTAATGTGCAAGAGTAGCACTTTCTCTATGCGGATCTCACAATGTACGAGATCAACATGGAGGAAGTGGAAACCCACGGGGCCTGCACAGAGGAGGCAGCAGAATGGGCTTCAGTGCCATTAGCAGCAATCAGCGCCTCCCCAATAGCCATGCAGCATCAGTGACAGTGGCAGCAGAGGAATGAGAGAGGCTCCGAGGTTGCTGGCAAAAGAAAGAAAGGGGGTCTGCCTTTAGTGTGTGCATGTGTATGAATGGGAGTCTGCCTGGGGGTGTATGTGTGTGAATGCATGGGTGCCTGCCTGAGGGTGTGTCTGTGTATGAGAATGTATGGGTGTCTTCCTGGGGTTTGTATGTGTGAGAATAGGTGCCGGCCTGTGTGTAGTATATTTGTGTGTGTGAGAATGAATTGGTGCCTGCCAGGGGGTCTGTGTGTGAGAGAATGAATGTGTGCATGCCTGGGGGATGGTGAGGGAGTGGTGTGAAAATGAATGGGAGCCTGCCTGGGGGTCAGTTTCAGTGTGTGAGAATGACTGGAAGCTTGCCTGGGTGTGTGTGTTTGTGTGAGAATGATTGGGAACTTGCCTGGGTGTGTGTGTTTGTGTGAGAATGATTGGGAACTTGCCTGGGTGTTTGTGTTTGTGTGTATGTGAGGGAGCCAGAGAGAGTATGTGTGAGAAAATCCAGGGGAGTAAGAGTTTGTGTGGGGGATGTGTGTGGAGGGGGAGAGAGTATCTTAGAGCCTGAGAGTGTGTCAGTGTCTGTGAGAGCGAGAGGTTATGGTGGGTATAAGAGCATGAATGTGTATGTATGTGACAGTGTATGTGTGAGAGAGGATAACCTCTTAATCCTGGACAACATCAGGGTGACTGGAAATCAAGAGCTCCCACGTATGGACAGCAGGGGCTTTTTAAAATCCTTATTATTTTTAATTATTGGGTGTTATTTGATATATGTGCTGTTTTGAAATATTTTATTGGTGTTTGGGAAATTGTAAAAAATGTATATGATTTTAATTAATAGAAATTCTATTTATCAGTAGTTTTAAAATATTCTTTTATTAGTATGGTTTTATTATTATAACTGATGCTTTGTTTCTTGATTTTATTTATTTTAGGAGGAATGGTGGTTCTGTTTTTCCATTGTTAATATACAGAGTCTGGCTTCTTGGGGTTTCCATTTCAGTTTTTGTCTAATTTGTGCTCCTTTATTTTGTATTCTGTATTTGGTGAGGGTCTGTCTCTGCTCTGTGTGTGTGACCATTATGAGAGATTCTGCTAGCATAGGGATCTATAGCAATCTGGTTTGTTTTGTTTCCTCAGTAGGTCGTGTATTGGTATTCTAGGACCCAGTGTAATATTTACCCTTGCTTTTTCACAGGTAGGGTTATTGTTGTTTGAGTCCTTGGTGTTATTACTGTTGTGTTACAAGGGATTGCAGTATAGATTTTGAGTGTCTTTTTTGCGAGGTTTTGTGTTAGTTCACAATGTGCCTGGCAGTGGAAGGTGTTTGTGCTGCTGTTACTGTGAGGTGACACCAGCATTTGAAAATATCTTTTAGTATGTTGAGCTGTAAGGGAAACATCCAAGCTCCATTGTTTGGGGGAATTTCAGTGGATGCACAGAGTTACAGAACTGGAGGTGCAGGATTTATATTGACATTCTGTCCCTTCCTATAAATTCCAGACTTCACTCTCATAGCCATATAGAATTAGTTGAATGAGGCTATCAATTTTATAGTGTGAAACTGGCCAGCTTTTTAAAATTAAGCAGAAGACCCTTTGGACTTTATTAACAAGCTGTGTTCATCCCATCAAGCTCATATATCTCATTAAAGAGGTAAATTGAATAAC
The DNA here is from genome assembly GCF_901001135.1 of Rhinatrema bivittatum. Classification (NCBI taxonomy): domain Eukaryota; kingdom Metazoa; phylum Chordata; class Amphibia; order Gymnophiona; family Rhinatrematidae; genus Rhinatrema; species Rhinatrema bivittatum. Next base: position 12,526,897 of record NC_042629.1, on the reverse strand, counting down.
ACAATAACTTTGTTTTATTATTGTTATTCATAAATTATAACAATAATATTAATCTTGGAATATTATATATTTTTAATATAAATGAAAGGTTTTCACAAGATAGGTTGTGTCATGAAACATTTTATTATGTATATATTTAAGGAAACATACGTAAATTGGCGAAATACATTTCGTTCGTTTAACCTTTAACCTCTGGTTTGCTAGTAGACTGAATTACTGTGTCCCGAAATTATGTTTGTCTAAAAAGTGTGTCACCAACATGAAAAGTTTGGAAAGCTCTGCCCTAAGTAAACTTGATTAATAGCCGTTAATGGACTTCTCCTCCAAGAACTTATCCAAACCTTTTTTGAACCCAACTACACTAACTGCACTAACCACATAAGAACATAAGAACATAAGAAAATTCCATACTGGGTCAGACCAAGGGTCCATCAAGCCCAGCATCCTGTTTCCAACAGTGGCCAATCCAGGCCATAAGAACCTGGCAAGTACCCAAAAACTAAGTCTAATCGGAGAAAATTCTTTTTCACTCAACGCACAATGAAGCTCTGAAATTTGTTGCCAGATGATGTGGTTAGTGCAGTTAGTGTAGCTGGGTTCAAAAAAGGAGGAGAAGTCCATTAACGGCTATTAATCAAGTTTACTTAGGGAATAGTATTAATTGCATCAGTAGCATGGGATCTTCTTAGTGTTTGGGTAATTGCCAGGTTCTTGTGGCCTGGTTTGGCAATTTCTTAAGTTCTTTTGCTTTTATCAGAACCTCTCTGTTGGGATGTCCTAACTCTCCTGTTTCATTAGTTTCTTTCAAAGATACATTCCTCCGAACCATGCACTGCTGAGTGACTGCCGGTTTTCCCCTTTGTTCCAGTTTAAAAGTTGCTCTTTTTGAAAGTTAGTGCCAGCAGTTTGGTTGCATTCTGGTTAAGGTGGAGCCCATCCTTTCAGAAACGACTCCCCCTTCCCCAAAAGGTTGTCCAGTTCCTTACAAAACTCAGTCCCTCTTCCTGCACCATCGTCTCGTCCACACATTGAGACTCTGGAGCTCTGCCTGCCTCCAGGAACCTGCGTGTGGAATGGAGCATTTCAGAGATTGCCACCCTGCAGGTTCTGGATTTCAGCTTTCTACCTAAAATCCTAAATTTGGCTTCCAGAACCTCCCTTCCACATTTTCCTATGTCATTGGTGCCCACATGTTCCACGACTGCCGGCTCCTCTTCAGCACTGTCTATAATCCTATGTAGGTGATGTGTGAGGTCTTCCACCTTCGCACCAGGCAGGCAGTTTACCAGGTGGTCCTCATATCCAGCAGCCACCCAGCTATCTACATTTCTAATAATTGAATCACCAACTATGATGGCCGACCTAACCCATCCTTCATGGGAAGTAGCCCTGGAAGACTTGTCCTCAGTGCGAGAGGACAATGCATCACCTGGAGAGCAGGTCCTTGCTTTAGGATCATTTCCTGTTACACCAGGGTAATGCTGACCAACGGAGACCTTTCTTAACCAAGGCAGCACTGGGGCCCATACTGGATTTGGGACTTGTCTACTATGTCCCTGAAGGTATCATCAATGTACCTCTCTGTCTGCCTCAGTTCCTCCAGGTCTGCCACTCTAGCCTTCAGAGATCGGACTCATTCTCTGACAGCCAGGAGCTCTTTGCACTGGGTGCACATATACGATCTCTCACTGGTGGGTAAAAAAATCATACATGTGATACTCAAAAAACTGGAAACCTTCTTCTTGCTGCTGGACTGCTGCCTTTGTCTTAATTTTGTTCAGTTCCTAGTTAAGTTTATTTTGCTAAGGGATTAGGAACTACTTTATTGGTGTATTCCCTAATTAATCTGGTGGTGACCCTCAAGGGGATGATTAAACTCTCAATAAGGGCTGATGCAATAGTATGATTTAGAAAAGAGCTTGATAGATTTTTATTGAGAAAGTGTCTCTTGCCTGAAAATCAAGGGTTGAGCTAGTGGTGGTTGGGAGGGAAAGACAGACACTAGAATTAACTCCTTCTGGCTTGCTTATTATCTCAGAAACACACAAACTCTAAAGAATATATCCAACTAGTAAACCTTTCTCCAAACATTTTTAATTCCAAAACAATACTTACCAATCCTCTTCAACCACCATTAATTTGATCTTCACTCAAAGGATGGAGAGGTTGGCACATGCTCCTGGTCCTCTTCTACTGCAAAGGGTGTGGAGCCTCTGGAAGCTGGGGCTGTGGAGTTCAAAATCTAGATCGCTTGCTGTGACCTCTGGAGTCCTCTCCCAGGGGATGCTGGGAGCCAAATGCAGATGAGCCTACTGGTCCTCTTCTACTGCCTTTGGTCGTCTTCTAGCCTTTTAGAAACATTGTGCTTCTACAGCCTTTGGTGAGACCAGCTCAAATTTCTTTGGAATCCCTCTGGTCTGTTCTGGTGAGAGTGGACTCTACTATTAGTAGTTGGGCTGCTGATATCAGTTTATGAGGGAAAAACAGTTTCAGATCTTCATGAAGTTCATTCCCAACGGCTTCAGGGTGTTATGACCGTTGGTCGCAGACGGCTGCGACCGCGTCTACTCACATCTTGTGTTGCTCTGTTCCCCTCTCCGGGCCTGCTCACGGTGGGGGCTAGCCTCCACCGCCACGTACCTCAAGGTTCCTCGTGGCGGCCAGGATGCCGCTGCTACCCACACCGACTCTGGGCCTTCCAAGGCGTGTGCACGTGCCGCCAGGCCCTCTTTTGAAGATGCTACGGCGGAAACCTCAGGGGTGTCCCCGACTGATGACATCACTTGGTCAGGGTTCTTAAGCACCACCTTTGCCCCTTGCTAGCTGACTTGGGAATGAGTTCCATCGCTACTCTACTTGCTCCTGTCTCCTCGGACCTGTTGGTGATTGTCTCAGACCTTCCTTGGACTCTGGACCCTGGCTCAGGTACCTGCTTTTCAGGGGCCTGCTGGCACTCTCCCTGGGGACCTTGTCTCCTGGCTTCCCTCGCTCCTCGGGCTAGCCCTGCACCTTCCAGGAGTCCTACCCGCTGGCTTCCATGCTCCATGGGGTTTTCTCTGGGAACACTCTCACCACTTGGGAGACTTATCTCCATGCTTCCCCGCTGTCTGTGCTTTCCCGCTCCTCGGGGCAGTGCCTTCATTCTCATCAGTGACTGTACTCTCATCTTCCCCGCTTCTTGGGGTTGCTTACCCATTACCTGGAGACCCGACTCGGGCTTCCCTGCTCTGCTGGTTAGCCTACATCATAGCATCAATACCTTTCTTGCTATACAACTCCACCCCTCGGGGCTCTCTCAGCAGTATGTATGTATGTATGTATGTATGTATGTATGTATGTATTTATTTATTTATTTATTTATTTATTTTTATATACCGCGGCACGTTAAAAACATCACCTCGGTTTACAATAAACAATAACACAGCAATAAGCTTTACATTCAACAGGAAATACAGTGTACAAAATGGTTCAATTATTAACAAGAATTTAAAACAAGTACAATAAACCAATGAACGAATGCAAAGAACAGTTCAATGTTAATTAGTAAGTCGAGTGTTAACCATGTGATCAGAGACAGTAATGTCAATTTATAGCAGCGAGGAACATCTATACAGGTCAGCAGTGGAGGATCGTAGGAGAAGGGTTATACAGGATAGATACATCGGAAAATCAGGAGTAGACATGGTCAGTGAGTATATCTCCTGCACTTCCTGCCTCACACTTCCCGCTCCTTGAGCCTGCCTAGTGCCACTCTCTCGGAGGTCTCTGCCCAGGTACTGGTCTCCAGCCCAACCTGAATACTGTGGGGTTCCTTAGTACTGTGTCTCTCAACCCCGCTCCTTGGGGTTCCCAAGGACTCCCCACAGACTCGCTCCTTGAGCTCCTGCTGCACCTGACCTTGCCTCCCAATGGTGTGGACCTGTGGGGCTCCTCCCCACAGGTAGTAACAACTCTCACCTCGGGCGAAGGGTCCACGAAACCCACAAACCATAACACAGGGAATTGAAAATAGAATAGCTATAGTGGAAAAAAGTGTCCAAGAAATTCAAAAAGTGAATACTGATCTTATACAAGACAAGAATCTCATTCATCATAAGATAGAACAACTGGAAAATTTTACCAGGCGTTTAAATTTGTGCTTTTTAAATTTTCCCAAGCTTCCTAGGATTCCAGTAAGAGACACTGTAAAAAATATTTCATGGGAATTCTCAGACTTTCTTCAGACACATGCACCGATTAACAAGGCTTTCTTTCTACCGGTTAGTAGAAATGAAAGGTTTTTTCATCCCACTTCAACAGATTTTCCTTTAGATGTTTCAGCTATTCTGGAAAGTCCTACAGCAAATGCTGTGGAAAGACATACTTTATTGGTGACTTTTGTGTTTGAGCAAGACTTGAACATGATCTTAAAACTTTATTTTTGAAAGGCTCAAACTCATTTTTATGGGAATCCGATTTAGATCTACCCAGATGTTGTTAAGACCACTCAAGAAAGAAGAAAATGTTTTCTTGCAATGTGGCACAAAGTTGTTTCTTTAGGAGCTACTTTTCTTCTCAGATATCCATGTAAATGTGTAGTTACGTGTGCTGGAAATAGATATTTCTTTTTTCTTCCTGATTAGCTTCACTTTTTTCTTGATCAGAAGAAATTCCTCATTTCTGCATCAGTTAGCTCTACTTAGTATTAAGTGTTAATATCGTTACGGTTCTGGCCGCGCGCGCCGCGACCAGACCCTTACCTCCATGTTCCTGGACCTGTTCCCGCTTCTGTTGGCCTAGTTCGTGGCCTGTTCGTCGGCGTCCCCATAAGGGCCGCGCCGCCGGGAAGACTCCCATGGATGCCCTGCCTATAGGCGCGCGTGCACGCCACTTGGGCGCTTTTCTAGGCCGTTTCCCGCCAGTGGTGACTCCGCCCAGTTCCTGACGTCAGACGCCGCAGCCTTGATAAGCCGGCCGCAGACACTCAGTCTTCGCCTTGCAACGGGCTACCAACCGGTTCCCTGTTGCTCCGTGCCCCGGAGTGAGCTGCCTTTGGATCTCGCTTCATTCTTGCTTGCCTGCTACAGTACTTGCTTGGTTCCTGCTTGCCTGCCACAGTTCTTGCCTGTTTCCAGTACCCAAGTCTTGCTACAGTTCCTGCCTGCTTCCAGTACCCGAGTCTTGCTACAGTCCCTGCCTGGTTCCAGTATCCAAGTCTTGCTACAGTTCCTGCCTGGTTCCAGTGTCCGGGTCTTGCTACAGTTCCTGCCTGGTTCCAGTACCCGAGTCTTGCTACAGTTCCTGCCTGGTTCCAGTACCCGAGTCTTGCTACAGTCCCTGCCTGGTTCCAGTGTCCGGGTCTTGCTACAGTTCCTGTCTACTGTTCTAGTCTGGTTCCAGTTCTCAGTCCTGCTCATCAGCCTGCCCGCTCCAGTCTCAAGATCATCAACCCACCTAAGTCCCAGCGGTCGGGCTCCTACGGGCTCCTCCCGGGGGGGCTTCGGCTTCCAAGGGTGAAGCCTCACCTAAGTCCCAGCGGTTGGGCTCCTACGGGCTCCTCCCGGGGGAGCACCAGCTTCCAGGGTGAAGAGCACCTCTACATCCTGCCTGAACATCTGCCTCCCAGCCTGTGGTGTACCAGAGACATTGAATACCTTTCCCAGTCTCTTGCAGGTTGGCCCAAGGGTCCACTAAATTGAGACTCCATAACAAATATACCGATCTATCGCAAATTATAGCCTTTTTCTTTTCTTTTTTTGTTTCCTATAGCTCTCCCTTGCCTTTATTGTCCACCCCCATTATATAGTGGTCCATGGCTATCAGGAGGTAATGTGATTTCTTTTGTATATTTCACTGATTTTTTGTATTCTTATTTTCTGCCTTTTCTTTGTCATGTTTATGGCATTGTAATATATATATATATATATATACACACAATAAAATAAAATATATATACAATAAAAAAAAGAAACATTGTGCTATCATAATGGAACACTAGAAGATACTTTTACACAGGGTCATTTTCAATATCTTAATTTCTTTTTTTTTCAATTTGTAGTTTTTATTGGTGTTTACAAAACCACAGTTTAACAAACATCGTAAAAGCAAAAGCTTAACAAACTGCTATAACAACATATGTGTTTTGCCCGCTACTGTTACGAGCGCGCGCGGGCGCGGTCGTCTCGGGCGGGTGGTGAGCCCTTGGGCCACGGCAGGACCCCAGGAGGAGCCCAAGGCCACACCGTGGGAGGTGAGCTGAGCAGGCATGGTGAGCCAGGCAGGCAGGAACAGAAGCAGGGAGTCCGACCCTCAGCTGGACCTGCATGCCCATGGTAGCCAACACGGGGAAGTTGACTAATGAACGGTCCTCCGACTGTTCCTGGCCCTTTCGGACCTGCCGCAGGGAACGGCAATGGGCAGCAGGCCGGACAGATGCGAGGGCAGACAGAGTCCTTAAACAGAAGACATCAAACGGGGCAGAAGCAGGCTGAAGCAAGACGGAGACATCAGGACAAGGGCTGAAGCGAGACACAGGAAAGGTCCAGGCGAGCAGGAACTCCGATGCTGGGATACTCACATCCGAAGCCCCCTCGGCTGGCAGAAGCTCAAGAGCCCGTGGGACGAATCCCTCCTGTTGGCCACTCCAGGGCCCAACAGGACAGAAGGCTCAGGAACCAGACGAGGACGTAGGTCAAGGCAGAGACAGGAAGACATCCGGGCAAGGGCTGAAGCAGACACTGAAGACAAGGCTGGACGGGAACATTGCACTGTCCATCAGGGCGCCCTACTCAGCCCGCCCGTGGGACTGAGTCGCGGACCACCCTGTCCCAGACGCGCCCTACACAGCCTAGGAAGGCTGGTCGCGGACCACGCTGAGAAGGAGGGCGCGGGGAAGACCCAGGCGAAGAGGAACTCAGATGCTGGGATACTCACATCCGAAGTCCTTACGGCTGGCAGGCACAGGAACAAACAACTAGGCACACGTCTAGGCAGACATCAGGAAACATAGAGGACCTGGACCGGCAAGGTTACAGACAACTGTAATGCACAATCCAAAGGCTGAAGACAAGCAGGAGTCGGAGTCACGGACCGGAGTCAAGGCAGGCTGAAGACAAGCAGGAGTCGGAGTCACGGACCGGAGTCAAGGCAGGCTGAAGACAAACAGGAGTCGGAGTCACGGACCGGAGTCAAGGCAGGCTGAAGACAAGCAGGAGTCGGAGTCACGGAGGACCTGGATCGGGAGAGGCCACAGGCAACTGTGTAACCCAATCCGAAGGCTGAAGACAAGCAGGAGTCGGAGTCACGGACCGGAGTCAAGGCAGGCTGAAGACAAGCAGGAGTCGGAGTCACGGACCGGAGTCAAGGCAGGCTGAAGACAAGCAGGAGTCGGAGTCACGGACCGGAGTCAAGGCAGGCTGAAGACAAGCAGGAGTCGGAGTCACGGACCGGAGTCAAGGCAGGCTGAAGACAAGCAGGAGTCGGAGTCACGGACCAGAGTCAAGGCAGGCTGAAGACAAGCAGGAGTCGGAGTCACGGACCGGAGTCAAGGCAGGCTGAAGACAAACAGGAGTCGGAGTCACGGACCGGAGTCAAGGCAGGCTGACGACAAGCAGGCGTCGGAGTCACGGAGGACCTGGATCGGGAGAGGCCACAGGCAACTGTGTAACCCAATCCGAAGGCACGGTGCAAGTGAACAGACAGTCCTTAAGTACTGGAGGTAGAAGGCAACTCCCTGGGAGGAGCTTGCCAGGACCGCCCACCGCTGGTCCTATAACTAGGGTAGAGAGCTGCGGGCCAGCCCCTAGGGAAGGGCGTCGCCCAACAGGAAGTCCAAACACTGAGGCTGCAAGCCACCGGCATGCCTCAGGAGCAGCTACGCCTCTCAGGCCCTGGAGCAAGTCCTGGATGATGCGCAGGCGAGGCCCTGGCTTCAGAGCGGCCTCTGGAGGAAGGTAAGAGACCTCCTGCAGCGCAGCAGCAGGGGGGATCGCAACAGCTACATCCAAGGTTTTGCATAGATCTAGGCGTCATAGTGGATAAAACATTGAAATCATCGGTTCAGTGTGCTGCGGCAGTCAAAAAAGCTAAACAAATGTTGGGAATTATTAGAAAGGTAATGGTGAATAAACGGAAAATGTCATAATGTCTCTATATCGCTCCATGGTGAGACCGCACCTTGAATACTGTGTACAATTCTGGTTGCCGCATCTCAAAAAAGATATAATTGCGATGGAGAAGGTACAGAGAAGGGCGACCAAAATGATAAAGGGAATGGAACAGCTCCCCTATGAGGAAAGACTAAAGAGGTTAGGACTTTTCAGCTTGGAGAAGAGACGGCTGAGGGGGGATATGATAGAGGTGTTTAAAATCATGAGAGGTCTAGAACGGCTTAATGTGAATCAGTTATTTACTCTTTCAGATATTTATTTATTTATTTATTTATTTATTTATTTATTTACTTACTTACTTTTATATACCGCGGCTCGTTGGCAAACATCACCTCGGTTTACAATGAACATTAAGTGAGCAACAGGCTTTACAATCCAACATATTTAAGAAAGGATACAATAGCTGATAACATTCAAATTATATTATAATAAAACTAGACTAAACTTAGCTAGGGTGTATAGTACTGGGGATAATAGAAAGACTAGGGGGCACTCCATGAAGTTAGCATGTGGCACATTTAATACTAATCGGAGAAAGTTCTTTTTCACTCAATGCACAATTAAACTCAAATTTGTTGCCAGAGGATATGGTTAGTGCAGTTAGTGTAGCTGTGGATAGGCTGTATGTATTCACAGTTTTCACGCAGACACAAACTAGTTTGTAGGTCACAGGCCAACCTCTGAGTGAACTCCTGTTTCCTGTCTTGCATTGTGAAATGTTTACGAACAGGCAAGAGCCTGTTTATTTAGTTATTCCACTATGATGATAAAACTAGCAATTAACTTATACTAAAGTCTGAGAGAGAAAGTGAAGGCCGTATAGCTGTGTCTAAAATCTGATAAGAATGCAGAGGGACGGAAAACCACTACTTTTACAAGCGATTGTAGTGTATAAGGAGAGACAGCGAGAAAGAGAGGGGAGAGAGAGCCTTGGATGTGATGGTGTGGCTGATTCTGGAAAAGGAAGCTTTTTATATCTATGTAGCAATTGTTATGATCTACCATTACTTCTATACGATCTGATTTTATTTGTTCTATCCTCCTATTGCTCAAATAAACTTACTTTCTTACCTGGAACCGTGACTTACTGAATCCAAGTTTGAGTGTGGCTCTTTTTGTAGGGTATAAGCTCCTGGGTTCAAGCCCCCAGTATAATCCCAGTAATTGTGTGTGTTTATATAAGATTAGCCCCCCAGGTCAGAGCCCCTGGGTAGGATACCAGTGTGCACAGTCTGAACCCGTAACACACTTTCTTCCACGCTGCAGCTATTTCACATCTAGCTGCAATTATTATCTGAGAAATCAGCTTCATCTTTTGAAGAGATGATGACAAAATTTTAGAATCTTCAGGTATTTTATAATTCAACACTTCATCAATTGGCCTAATAACATCATCCCAAAACGAACCAATTCATACTCCTACCAAATATGGAGATAAGTTCTTGAATGACCACATAAACACAAACATGGACCATTAACATTAGGATACATTTTGTGGTTTCCAAGGAGTGAGATATCAACAAAATACAATTTTATAACCATTTTCTAAAATCAAGGCTGAGAACGAATTTTTAGCTACCTTTTTAAAACAACTATCCCAGCCATATCATCTGAATCAAATCCTAAATTTTTCTCTCAAGCCAGTAGATGCTTTGGCTTCTTGGGCAATTTGAGGCTTAATAAGAAATATAATTTAGATATAAGCTCCTTATATTGTTGTACTTAAAACATAGTTTCAAAAGGACATTTGCCTCCCAAGACCCCCAAGTCTAACATCTTGCTTTCCAAGAAAATGTCAAACATGTAGGTAACCAAATCTATCATTATGTGTAAGCTCAAATTTTGTTTTCATAATTTCAAATCCTCACAACCACTCCAACTCTCTTTCATACCAGTTCTTGAAAATTTTAGAAAACATCCCAGGTGAGAATTTTTATCCAGTAGGTTTTAAGGGAGAATACTTCCCCTGGCCAATTAAAGTAACCCACCCCAGCTCTTCAAAGTCAAATAAGCAAAAGGATTTTTCAACAACTTAGGAAGTCTTGATTTCCTTGAAAACCAAAAGTAGAGAGAGAATAGAATTTCTCCTACAGAGTATTTTTCCAATTGAATTCCTTGTTTTTTAGGGACAGCTTGCCAGAGAAATAAGGCCAACAATTGGGCACATAGTAATACTGGGTGCTGCCAAACTTCCTAAACCCTTTTTTTGGAGTAAAGAACAGACCGCCCTTGGTGGTCTACCTTTCCAGGCACGCTTTTCTGTTTTTTCCACTTTAGTATCAGAAATAGCTATTGCAAACAAAAAGGAAATACTGCACTAGAAAAATCAGATAAAGAAACACCTGCATTGACCACAGCTTCTACTGCGCACCAGCTGACTTCATATTATTAATTTTGAATGTTGTGCAAAAACAGGTCTTGAAGAAGGTTAAATTTCATTGTTTTAAGGTTATTGGATTATGATATGTGGTGGTTTTATGTTTTATCATTGTCATAAATCCCACATGGAGCATCTGTGTGATCATATAGGTTACAAATTGAAATAAAGCATTGAACTTAGCTCCCTGTTGGAAAAAGAATCCTTTGTTTTAAGACTGATAGCTGGAGTCTAAGAAGTAGAACATAACAAAGGCAGTTACTGGACAAAATGGTGCCATAGGCAAGGGTTGCTTTCAGTGCTTCCCCTTCCTTTTGGAGTTTGCCTGCCCAAAAAGTGGCATGGTATCCACCCAGCTTGGTTGATCACCCTTCTTGCCACCCCCTTGCAACAGCCCTGGACATAATAATATTCAGCCAGGATAGTGTTGCATCCGTCGATCCTCGACGGCTTCACCCCGTTTGCCTCACCTTATTCACGGCTCCTCCCACTTACCTGGGAAAGATGGCTACCACAGCATCGACAAGCCAACCTCTCTGGCGTCCCCAGAACGGCTATGGTGCCTCCCTCCATTGCTCCTCCCAGTACCTATTAGGATGCGCGCGTGCAACCCACGTCTTTGTACCACCCTTGGCGTGAACCTCGAAGGCGTTCCCTCATGCTGACATCATGCCATCAGGGTATATTACATTCACTCATTTGCTAGCTCGCTCTGAGTTAGCAAGGACTCAAATCCGTTCCTGTCTACGCTACTTTGCCACTTCCGTGCTGCTGCAGGAAGCTCTCTCTCTCTCTGCCCTTCGGGGTAATTACTAATGAAATTTCAGACATATTAGTAAAAATTTGTAACATCATTAAAATCATCCATTGTTCTTTGACGCTCTGAGAGAACTGAACATCGGTATGGCGAGCGGCGTGGGCAGTTCGCTGCCGTTGAAAGCCGCCGCTGGAAGGGAACAGATTGATCCGGAGGGTATGAGACAACATTTCAACATACCGGTAACCTCTATTGAGTCTAAGCTCGTAAATAAACCAGATAATGTGACTTTAGATTCGCTATGGTCTGGAATAGCTACCTTAGAAAAAGCTATTATTACTCTTTCAACAATGGTGAAAGGATTTCAGGAGCAATTCAATGTAGTAAATCCAATTGTTTTGGCTAATACAACAAAAATACAAGAAATGGACACACAAATTCATCAAATTAAACAGGTACAAACCGAATTAATTCAAGGAGACTCCAGGTTGGAAAAAAGAATGGAACATTTGGAAAATAACCTCAGATATAATAATCTGAGGTTAATTAATTTTCCTAAATGCAAGTTAATCTCACCCAAAGAACAGCTAAAAAAATTTTTTCAAGAAATATTATCTATCTCTACCGGAGAGACACCGAAGATTCAGAAAGCTTATTTTGTGACAAAGCCTCAAAAACAAAAGGAAAATGGTGTTGAGAAAGGAGAGTTAGATCATCAAGATAGACGCCCAGAGACTTCCTCGCCATTAGTAGATCTGACGGGCTTCCTAGAAACAACTCAGGAAGAACAAATCGAGGAAAGAGGAATTTTGTTAGCAAAATTTGCTGACTCAGAGGACAGAGATATGATATTAAGAGCTTACTACAGAAACAGAAATAAGCTGTATCTTGGAGGGAAGATCTGGGTTTTTCCAGATATAATAAAAACTACACAAAACCGTAGGAAGAAATTCCTATCGCTTTGTCCGAGAGCACGCCAAATTGGAGCCAAAATTATGATAAAATTTCCCTGTAAATGTATCTTGAATTTTGAAAATAATAGATACGTGTTTACGGAGCCTGACCAATTAGGAATTTTTCTAGATTCCAAAAGTGAATCTCCCCCGGTTCCATCGAGTAGTTCCGGTATAAATTAAGTAACCAACTACTCTCAGTTTAACTGTTAAGATAAGTTTGGTAAATTCTGCTCTGTTTTACTATAATTTTGTTCCCCCAAATTGCATAGTTAAATCAGATAGTAGAAGGAAATTTACATGTTAACATATTTGTGAGTAGAAAGCTTATGGATATAATTTAATTGATGTTTGAAAATTCTTTCTTTTATTAGTGAATATCTGTATTTCCTTTAGTTGTAAAGTACTATCTGAAATTTATGGCATGAAAATAATGCTAGTTATAAGTTTAAAAATTCAATAAAGAAAATTAAAAAAAAAAATAAAAAAAAAATCATCCATTGTACCTGAAGACTGGAGGATAGCAAATGTAACCCCAATATTTATAAAGGGCTCCAGGGGTGATCCGGGAAACTACAGACCGGTTAGCCTGACTTCAGTGCCAGGAAAAATAGTGGAAAGTGTTCTAAACATCAAAATCACAGAACATATAGAAAGACATGGTTTAATGGAACAAAGTCAGCATGGCTTTACCCAGGGCAAGTCTTGCCTCACAAATCTGCTTCACTTTTTTGAAGGAGTTAATAAACATGTGGATAAAGGTGAACCGGTAGATATAGTATACTTGGATTTTCAGAAGGCGTTTGACAAAGTTCCTCATGAGAGGCTTCTAGGAAAAGTAAAAAGTCATGGGATAGGTAGCAATGTCCTTTCATGGATTGCAAACTGGCTAAAAGTCAGGAAACAGAGAGTAGGATTAAATGGACAATTTTCTCAGTGGAAGGGAGTGGACAGTGGAGTGCCTCAGGGATCTGTATTGGGACCCTTACTTTTCAATATATTTATAAATGATCTGGAAATAAATACGACGAGTGAGATAATCAAATTTGCAGATGACACAAAATTGTTCAGAGTAGTTAAATCACAAGCAGATTGTGATAAATTGCAGGAAGACCTTGTGAGACTGGAAAATTGGGCATCCAAATGGCAGATGAAATTTAATGTGGATAAGTGCAAGGTGATGCATATAGGGAAAAATAACCCATGCTATAATTACACAATGTTGGGTTCCATATTAGGTGCTACAACCCAAGAAAGAGATCTAGGTGTCATAGTGGATAACACATTGAAATCGTTGGTTCAGTGTGCTGCGGCAGTCAAAAAAGCAAACAGAATGTTGGGAATTATTAGAAAGGGAATGGTGAATAAAACGGAAAATGTCATAATGCCTCTGTATCGCTCCATGGTGAGACCACAACTTGAATATTGTGTACAATTCTGGTCGCCGCATCTCAAAAAAGATATAATTGCGATGGAGAAGGTACAGAGAAGGGCTACCAAAATGATAAGGGGAATGGAACAACTTCCCTACGAGGAAAGACTAAAGAGGTTAGGACTTTTCAGCTTGGAGAAGAGACGACTGAGGGGGGATATGATAGAGGTGTTTAAAATCATGAGAGGTCTAGAACGGGTAGATGTGAATCGGTTATTTACTCTTTCGGATAGTAGAAAGACTAGGGGGCACTCCATGAAGTTAGCATGGGGTACATTTAAAACTAATCGGAGAAAGTTCTTTTTTACTCAACGCACAATTAAACTCTGGAATTTGTTACCAGAGGATGTGGTCAGTGCAGTTAGTATAGCTGTGTTTAAAAAAGGATTGGATAAGTTCTTGGAGGAGAAGTCCATTACCTGCTATTAAGTTCACTTAGAGAATAGCCACTGACATTAGCAATGGTAACATGGAATAGACTTAGTTTTTGGGTACTTGCCAGGTTCTTATGGCCTGGATTGGCCACTGTTGGAAACAGGATGCTGGGCTTGATGGACCCTTGGTCTGACCCAGTATGGCATTTTCTTATGTTCTTATGTTCTTATAACCTGGGTACCCGCTCCTCAGGGGCCCTCTGCTTTATTTCAGGTGCCTTACAGGGAACAGGTACTCACTCCTCGAGGGCCTGCTCTCCCTGCCTCGGTGCCTGTACCTTCTTCTACAGACCTGGTGGAATCGCATATCAACAGCAAACACCTAGTGAGTACTCTAACTCTCAGTCTATCTCATCCACAGTATCTCCTAGCTGGGAGACCTGCTGCAGAACCTCCTGACGTCATCAAGGAGAGAAGGGCTCCCTCTGTTGAAGTCCCTGAGATTACAACCACAGACTGCCTCACTACTGCCACCTTTGGTGGAGATCTTCAAGCTGTCTAATAAAGATCATTCCTGTGCTTTGTGTGTACGAGTCTATCCCAGTGCTGTGGCTCTTCACGGGGCTCCTCCCCGTGGGCATGGTCATCTCCACAGCACCCAAGGATCCACAAAACACACGTTATCATAACCGATAGTACAAACAACAGTGGTTTCCAGTACTTGGAAAAGCTGATACAGCTGGATTTTGATTATTTTCCATGCGTTACCCCCCTCACTGGAGAGAGTATGACACATTTTTTTATCTGTTGTTCTCTAACGAATATTCACAGTCATTAATTGTTTTATTATCTATTTTTTGTTGTTGGCATGAAGGATCATGCTAACATTGTCATTAGCTCTGATACCCTGTTACACAGCATGGGCGGGATTCAGAACCATTCTGTGAATCTAAGCAATCTCTAGAGTTCAATAGAATTACTATTATTCTCTCACTATATGTTAATGAAATTAGTAAAGAGTTCCAAGGAAAGCTATCAGAACACTAATATAGACTTTTCTGGCTCTCCATAGAGTTATTCTGTGCAGGTCTATGTCTGGTTCAGTGCTGTAGTTTAATTAAGGAAATACGAGAGTGCCAAATATGGCACAGCAGATCAAACACTTTTGTTAAAAATGCAAGTCAATGTCTACAGCTTCCACAATGAGTATTTCTGGCTGATAAAAAGTCTTATTTCAAATTATTTTTCCCCAGCTGTAACACCATACGCTGCAATCACATGATACTATTCAGGCGTTAACTACAATATTTTGAATGTCTAATCAGTTGCAATCCAATTGGTTATGGGGCTGAAAAAGCGACAAGTAAATACAATTTACTTGTCGCTTAGTTTTGTGATTAAAAAAAATATATTTCATAACCTGATTCAGTAAGGCTTTTCTCTCATTCCGTGTCTATGAAGGGGAAAAAAAGGCTTGGTGAATCAGGTCCTGAATTTGACACTATTGGAAAGAAGGCTGCTAGTAATTATTTAAGGATGAAAGTCACCAGCTAAGGTAAAGGGTAAGCTGTTCTCAGCCTCTCATTGTTCCTCTTTACCTTTTGGCATCCTCTGTCAGGGCTGGCAGAAAGAGAATTTCTTTACAGCCCTGGTGCAACATATGCAAAAGAAGCATTTGCAGCCCCTTAAGAGCTGGCTCAGACGATTAGGCCAATCCTGATGCTTCAAACCGTATACCTGTGCTGCTGCAGCACAGAGGAAAATAAAGAAAAACCAAGAAATTCAAGCTCACATTTTTATAGCCTACTTTTTCTGCAAGCTGAAAGAGGTGAATTTTCACAAGGTTATGCTTGTGAAAATTAGTATACACACACATAAGTAGCCTCTACTTATGTATTCCATATTTTATAAAGTCGAAAAAAACGTGTTTTCACTTTCGTGCACACATAAATGCATGTTAAAAAAAAGGGGGGAGGTTTAGGGGCTTTTCTGGGCAGGGCCAACAGTTACGTGCAAAACTTGCTTTTTTACAAAACACACGTGTACATTTTCCTACTTGCTTGCATATTGTTACATCTGCTCATTATCTGGCGGAAGTGATAGTAAACGTGTTCATTGTGTAGTACTAACTGGATGAACTAGGAGTTCAGGCTGAAAAACCAGGAGGGCCTCGATGGGAAGGACTGGGTAAAACTGGTGGACTAAGTGATAAAACTGGTAATTTCATTGATGAGCGCATGTTATAAAATCAATTTATGTGCATAAATCAGGACTTACTAAGAGGATGTGGTTACAGCAGTTAATGTAACTGGGTTTAAAAAAGGTTTGCATAAGTTCCTAGAGGAATAATCCATAAATTGCTATTAATTAATAAGCAGTAGTAGCTTGAGATTTATTTAATGTTTGGGTACTTGCCAGGTACTTGTGACTTGAATTGGCCACTGTTGGAAACAGGATACTTGCCTTGATGGACCGTTGGTCTGACCCAGTATGACAATTCTTATGTAAGTTCTGTTTTACTTTCACGCTTAAAATATACGCATGTATGTTTTTAAAATAGGTGGGTAATGTACACACGTTCAGTGCATTGATACACACTTTTCAATGCATTGTGTGTATTCTTGCATAAACCTACATGTGCACTTATATTGTGGGATAAGCATAATGCTTATTTTATAACCAAAAGGTGTCATTAAATGGGATATAAAAAAAATTTGCAAACAAAATCCTTCTTTGCAAAAAAAAAAAAAAAAAAATTATTTCCCATTACATCAACCATGACGGTGTCCCTTGAGGCACAAAATGGTATGAAAAATGTTTCATAAAATCCATTTCCTAGTACCAGTGATAGAAAGTATTATGGCTGAGCAAACATTCATTTTAACTGAGTATGTGCATCCTTCTCAAATGATATATATAGAAGGTCTTCTACAAAAGCTGAAAAGTATTATAGGGTCATGGGCAGCCAAAGTTGGACATGATTATATGGAGTCAATCAAAATTGCACTAAACCATTCAGCAAAACAAAAGAGGGCTCCTCTGTTTGTGAATAACAACGAGCCTGCCCTCTGGGAGGTATCTTTTTTGTTGTAGAAGTGAAAATTGTTAAGTTATTTCCCCTATTCAGCACAGACCTTTGCTATTTATACAAGGTAATCAATTCAAGACAGCCTTGTAGTTTTACCTGGTAATCACTGGGGCAGAACAAATAAAATATAAAATTCCATTTATTTTTAAATCATTAAAATGGATCTAAGAAGAAAATGGATTTATATGCCAAGGGGTTACACAGGCTACCCACAATTTAATTTCACAATTCTCACTCTCCTCAGGAGCATGGGGCTTACTGAGGTACAGCTTGATGTAGAGAATCACTGTGCATTCTAAATCTACTGACAGCAGCGAGGTATAAAGATATCTGCCCCACAATGAAGGTACCAGAAAAATACATGGAAAGGAGGTCATTTTCAAATGGTTTTATGCGTGTAAATGGGCTTTTGCAAATTGCTACAATGAATGCTACTTTTACTTGCATAACTCCTTTGAAAAATGAATTCCTTAGTGTAAATACGAGAGAAATGTTATGTAGTGTTTTATAGGAATGTGCTCTTGTTAAAATGACATGAAAGCACATTGATATTTGTTATCCCTGCGGAGTCTCCCTTTATAGCTATGTAGTGGTATGATTAACATGGAAATTAAGGTGTTATATGGGCAAAAGTGCTATGCAAATATGTGTCAAGAGAAATATCTAAAAGTCCAGCGCCCTAGTGCATGCCTGATCAATGTCCTTTTAACTAAGCAGTAGAATCAGGATGAGTTTTCCAATTCAACCATCTATTTAATTAATGCTTGATCAATCTGAAATCGAATTGAAGTTTATAATGATCTGCTTGCTGATGAGCGACCTGATTTCCTTTGTGTTACTGAAGCTTGAATTTTGGATACTGTGTTTTTATGCTGTAACCTACTGAGAATTGTATAAGATGTGTGTGGGATTTTTTTAAAATAAATAATACATTTTTAAATTTTTAAATTTTAATAAAATTACAATTTTAAAAATAAATAATACTTTTTTCCGAGCAAGAGGCTTTCTCCCTTGCCTCTCAAAATTAGTATATCTGATAGGGATGTGAATCGGATCCGATATCGGATCCGATTCACATCCGATATCGGATCCGATTCACATCTATAGAGATGTGAATCGGAACCAGAATCGGATCCGATATCGGATCCGATTCACATCCCTAATATCTGATATTACATGGAGCTAAAAGGCCATTTTTTCCAGCTGAGTAATTCAGTCTGTGTGGTCCAACAGTTGAGACAGAAGCATTAGATTTAGATAGGTTACAATCTTGCTGGTTCCTCTAATGGACATCATTTCAAACATGATACAGTTAATTGCTGGAATGATTTTTAGTAGCATCCCTGAATGAAGTTTCACCAATGACAAATGTGAGGCCCAGGAGATCCATTAGGGTCCCTTGGTTCTCCTACGAAATAAGAGCTGCTAAAGCCAATTTGCACCACCTTGAGAGATGGGAGCGTAAATATCACTTGGTTGTGTTTTAGTACAGACTACCTCTGCATTGCAAGAATATAATGGCAAAAGCTGACATCTATTTATAATTCCATTCAAAGTGCTAGTAATAGCTTCTGTAAACTGATCCACATGCTTTCACAGCTGTCTAAATGTGCTTGACAAACAAATCTGAGGTAACCTGTCAATTACATCCAGGGCATTTTGCAAGTTTTTTTTCAAAATAAAGTCAGTGATTTTTGTTTGAGATTTAAAACTGGCCCTGTTAAAATGTTGATAAATCCTCAGACAGTTGATCCTAAGTGGGACCACTTCAATTTGGTTTCTTAGAAGGAAATGGTCAATATTGTCAAATGAATTAATTACGTATATGAATCTATGTGATTCTGCCGTTATTAAAGCTTTAGCAAGTATCCTCTACATTTAGTAAATACATCTCTAAGGGAGGGCTATATGCCACCTTTACTAAAGTGAGCAATGATAAAACATTTAATGAAGAAACCAAATCTTGACAACTCAGATTTGGAAACTATTTCCCCAATTTCCTTTGTGGCCAAGGTAATTCTGGCACAGCTTCATAACAATCTAGACCAACATAATAGCCTTGACCCATTTCAATTTGGATTTTGTCCAGAGGAGCTAATGATATCCAACTTATTTATTTACTTTTTTATTTATACATTTTTATATACCGCATTCCTTACCAAAACCATGTTTGAAGTGGTTTACAACAATCATAAATCATTTCCATTACAGTTAATAAAATATCAGAAAATCACATCACTTAAAAACATTATTAAAAAAGAAAGCTTTCAATTTCTTCCTAAAACTTTGGTATTTATTTATTTACAAATTTTTAACTTGGATATCTTTAGTTGTGGTTTTGATGTGTGGACAGAATATATATTGATTTTACTTGATATATCAGTCACATGTGATACACTAGATCATACGGTGTTAATGACGAGACTTACTGAAAATGGCATCTCGGGGACTGTCTTCACTTTGTTTCAGTTGTGTCTAATGGATTGGTCACAAGTTCTTTACAATGCCATGCCATCACAATGATTCCTGTTAACAAATGAGGTACCACAAGGATCACCCTTGTCTGCTACACTATGTAATATCTATATTAGACCAATTTGTAAGTTGCTTGCTGGATTGAGTTTATATTATAGAATTTATGCTGATGATAAACAGTTTTTCTCCACTGCTTTGGACATTAAAACTATATTGGGGCTGCTATCAATATATTTGTAGGTAGTTAAGAACTGGCTTGTGGTCAACAAATTAGCTCTAAATGTCAGTAAAATAGAAATTATAGAATTAGTAGAGCATGTTCTTCTACATTTTCTGCCAGCTTTCTGTTACGATCCTGCTCACGAAGCCTATCCTGCGAGCAGGCCCTCACTTACCCTGGCCCTGACATTGTGATCTTTGTTGTGCCGCTCCCCGTGGCCCGGCCAACATTGCTGCCTTCTTTGCGGCAGCAAGCCGCTTCCAGATTGCTTCCTCGCTGCCGTCGGTCATCCTCTTCTGCGGCCTGAAGCCGCCACTTCTGTTGCCAGACGCTGCCATTTTTCACGGCAAGGAGAGCCGCCCGCCAACTTCCTCCTTCGCGGTAAGGGAAGGCGCTGCCGCTTCTGATGCCATCTTGCAGCTCAGAGGCTGCCTCCGATGCCTGTCTGTTCCTTCACCTCATGGCAGGGATGCCACTGTCCTCAGTCCTGTTCCTGGGCCCTTCCTAGGTGCTGGCGCATGCCTCTTCATTCTATTTAAAGGGTCAGTGGCGGGAAAAGCCCGTGGCCCTACCGGATGTCAGCCTCAGTACACTTCCTGTTTCAGCCCTATAAAAGGGCTCAGTTCCTGTTCCTCGGGACCTTCGGATAGGATCCCATGGTCGTCCATGTTCTTCTTCACCAGTCAAGGTCCTCCGTGGTCTTCATTTGTCTAAGATGGCTCTTCTTTCCATGTCTTCGATGTTCCTGGTCTCGTTCCTCGTCAGATCTCCTTCGTTACCTCTCAATGTTAGCCTAAATATCTCTGGCTTAATGGAGGAAACAAGCATGAGGTAGTAGGCACTTAGCAGGATCAGACCATCAGCCCCCTCATTCCACTGTTGGGGGCCCAAATTTCTTCTAGTGCCATGACCAGCACAGCCCTGGTGCAGCACCAGCATCAGAATGGCACCAACCAGGTGTCAATGCATGAGCAGCTACAATGGCTTGAAAGGAAGCATGGGGTATACCTCTACCAGATATGGGCCGAGATATGCAGTCTGATCCTATGGGATCAGACTGCAGCACACACACACACAGGCTCTACCTGTGGTGGCAACATCATTTAATATGACCAGCATCCTCACTCAAATGTTCCAAAGGATGCCTATGTCTCTACCTGGGTCTTCCCCTGCATCCCAGGACTCCATGCCCCACAGCAGTCTCCAGCCTGAGAGATGCCCCAGGGCTAGGGCCCCCCCAAAGACATGCCCCCCCAAGTGGTAGGCCACCCCGTGGCAAAGGGCCATGATGCAACAGAGGTTGGGGCATAGAATGCTAACTATGAGATTTGTTCAAACAAGCCTGATCGGGCCTCTCTACAGAGTTCCTGTGCCAGCTAGATGGAAGAAGCCTGCTGGGCCCATCCTCACTACAGAGTTCCTGTGCCAGCTAAATGAAAGGAGGTTGCTGGGCCCATCCTCACTACAGTTCCTGTGCAGCTAGATGGAAGAAGCCTGCTGAGTCCTTCCTGGCTACAGATTTCCTGTGCCAGCTTACTGATAGGGATGGTCTATTCTGCCATTATTGGCCTGCTGCCTACTAATGCTTTCCTCAATGCTTGGCCCATACTCCAGCCTCCTTGATGTGACTTCCAATCACGGTCCAACTACTGTCTCTTCTCATCATGTCTCATCTCCTGCTTCTGATGCTGGGGTGTCAAATCTCTCATCGTGCTGCTGCCTGCATGCTGCTATCTCATCTCATCTCCTCTCATCCTATTGCTGCTGCCTCCATGCTGTGGTGTCTTCTCCTGGGGCTCCTGCCTCCTTGCTTCAGTGTTTTCTCCTGGAACTCCTACCTCCAGGCTGCGCTCCTCAGTCCTTGTCTTGCTGCCTTCTACTTTACCTTTGCTGCCATGGCCCTTAGGCTGTCCTTTGAGTGCTTTCTTTCAACATGGACTCTCTGGGGCCTTCTTATTGCTTTGGCGCTTAGGTTGTTCCCCTTTGAGTACATTCTTTCAACATGGACTGTCTAGGGTCTTTTGGTTAACATTACATAGTTGTGCTGCTATCAGCTCTAACATTAGAGCTGTACAGTAGCTATCAGGGTGCAACTTCCACTTTCTATGCTCTTTGCTGTAATGAATATTGTACCAATGGATAAGATGGTAATATTGTATATGTAATTTTGCCATTTAGAACAATGTATGTTCAGGTCTACACTCAATGTGCTGTTCATTTTGGTTACAATTTCATGTGCAATTTGATATCTTGTCCTTTCAGAATGTGATTAACAAAGGTGTTGATTTGCTTTCAATTTATTGACATTTGTTGTGTAATGAAGTAGTCACAGGTTTGAAAAAATACTTTCTGGTTGTCTGTTTCATTGTGTGGTTTTTGTCTTAAGGGTTCACTAGGTCAAAGATTTGGGATCCACATGACCTTGCATACTAGAGTGCCACTGGCCATTACAACTAGGCTCTTGGCTTGCAGGCCAGATCATATGGCCTACAGCACACAACTAAAAGCTCATTGTAAGGAAGACAGCAAGATCTAAACAGGAAATTCCTTACTATGGAACTTCACAATTGGCTCCAGTTGCTTCATCCAGAGAGCATACTCTTAGCTAACTGTTGGGCACATAGCCATGGTATATGAGATGGGTACTACCTAGCTAGTGTTCACGTCCATATGCAGTCTGGTGTCACAGGTGTAGAAATGCTTGGCTAGAAATGCTGTAGCTATGTCTTCACTCTGTTGGGGACCAATAGGTTGTCTAACTATGTGAAGCTCATAGTACAGCTCTAACAAACCATTGATTTCTTCTACTGTAAAGATATATCACCTCTGACCAAACAATGGGCCTTCTTTCTAGCTCTGACACTGAATGCATCATGACCTAAGTCTTTAGTCAGAGGGCTACTTGAAAAATATATAAAGCCCTAGGTGTGTTTCATATCTAGGAAGCATAAATGTACAACTAAAGGTGCCAGAGCCAGAGAGTACATAGTGTACATGTAATGTTTATGTGGTGTTAAGGGGAAGTTACACTAATCACCCCACAAGGCTTAAAAGGAAATATGGACCAAACCCTTTTTAGGTTGGACACACAACAAAATATGTCTACTTGCAGCCTGCTCTAATGCCATGTCAGCAGCTGTGTGACACAGAGGAGTGAATGAGTTGTGTAGGCTAGAGAATCCCCATCGCCCAAGAACAGACAGCTATGAGGCCTGTTGTTGCTTGGAAGTAGGTAGATCTCCACAGATTGTCTGCCACCCCTGTACTGATCTGGCTTACCTGTTCACTAAGGATTTGTCCCCTAGAATCAACTGCAGAAATGTGTCACTACTTCCATGTATGCACACAAAACATATTGAGCTACATATGTCAGCATCTTTGTAGGCCTAACATGCCAGCATATACATATGGCAGAGTAAGGCTCAAAAGATGTGGCCTGGTGTGGCAGCCTCTGTGTGGAGTGTCCAGGATCTGTTTTACAGAAAGGAGGGTAAGTGTTCTACAGAAACTTCTAATAGGAGTGCTAGCAGGTCTCAAGCAACCCCTTCCCCAGAACAGCAAACCTCCTCGGCAGCTGAAGCTCTTGGAACTATGCACACCCCCAAATAATTGGACAATTAGGCCCACTCCAAGTACTAAGTGAAAGAGCCTCAGGGTCCGGGAGTGGTGGAGGGAAGGAGGTATACACTACAGGCAGATATCTACTCATCCAGAATTGTGATAAACCATATTTTCCTAGCGTGTAGCAGATGGACTCAAAACAAGTGGGTATAGTGTGCTCGTGCCAGCAGTTGGAAACGGATCTGACGTCAGCACGTGTACATATACCCCCGCAGGAAGTGCAGCAATTCAGTAATTTCCATCTCCAAAGCAGTTTGGAGCTACCTCACGCTCGCTGAGCGTGTTTCCAAATTCTAACGACTAAATTCCTAGAAGAAACCTACAAGCCCCGCACTCCTGTGGTGATGCCAGGCGGTCACTCACCCAGTTGAGTTTCCCGAGCTGACTTCCGTGGTCCCTCGGAAGCAAGAGCCTCGGTCCGGTGGCCGGTTCGCGGCAGGGACCTAGCCCCCGAGTGAGAAGCGCTCGGGCGCGGCTTGGCCCCCGAGTGAGACGAGTTCAGGAGCGGACTAGAGGCAGCGGGCGCACTTCCCTATGCGCGGCGGTTGAAGGTACTCTCCCCCCGCAACCGGAGACCGCCCGGGTCGCAACAGGGAAGCGCCGAAGACAAGGTAAGGCATATATCTTTACTTGGTCTCCGAGGAAGTGTGGATTCGCTGGGCCTGCCTACGAGGCAGCATGCCAAGGAGGTCACCATTTTGCCTGCCTACTCATCTTCGCCGATGAGTGCATGTTGCTAAGCTAAGCGCACGCGATAGGCGCACATTGTTAGCGCATGCGATAGGCGCACGTTGTTAGCGCACGTGATAGGTGCATGTTGTTAGCGCACACAATAGGCGCATGTTGTTCGCAGCGCCCGTGTATAGGTGCACGTTTGTAAGCCGCCCGTGTATAGGCGCACGTTCCTAAGACGCCCGTGGATAGGCGCACGTTTCTAAGACGCCCGTGGATAGGCGCACGTATGTAAGCCGCCCGTGTATAGGCGCACATTTATAAGACGCCCGTGGATAGGCGCACATTGCTAAGACGCCCGTGGATAGGCGCACGTTTCTAAGACGCCGTTCCTAGGCGCATGCTGTTAAGCGCTCTTGTTAGGCGCACTTATTGGGCGACACCGAATTTCAGGCGAATGGAGCATAAGAAAGCCCATGCGGCTGCAGGGCCGGCACCTCCAGAATCTGGCATGAAAGCTCTAAGCCTCTGCTCAGCATGCAACCTCAGAGCCACACAGAGCGAGGGAGCAGTCTCACTATGTGCCCAATGTGAGGAGGCCATGGGAGTTCCAGGACAGGACCGGCCCCAGCCCAGCGGTTCCTCAGGGAGCATACTGGACTTAGTGGGCCGCGGCGAGCAACCAGGGAACCCGAGAGACCTGGTGCCCCTACGGCCAGATCCAGCTTTGCTTTCCTGGGTGGAATTATTCAAGGGGATTCACGCCTTTGTCCAGATGCAGTCTGCTCCTCGAATGGGTCTTTCCGTCCCGGTGGATCCAGTACCTAGGCACGTCCCAGTGGATCGAGACCTAGGCACGGCCAATCACCTCCCGACAGCCCCGATTATGGGGATTCGGATTGCTCCCAGGATAGTGAGGAGTCCCCCGAGGAGGGTGAACTTCCCTCGGAGATAGAGCCATATCGGACCATGAGGCGCTTCTTTCGGAAAGAGGATCTTTCAGGCCTGGTCTCACAATGCCTATCGGAACTGGCCATTCCGGGCCAGGACACCCCAGGGGACACTAAAATGAACCCCCTGTTAGAGGGCCTGCACCAACTGGCTCACCATTTTCCCCTCCTACAAGCAGCACAGCAGCTAATTGATCTGGAATGGAAAGCACCGGAGGCCTCATTCAAAGGGGGCCGGGCCTTGGCAGGCATGTATCCTCTGGATCCAGTGTCCAAGGAGCTGCTGGCGTGCCCCAGGGTAGACGCCATAAACGCAATAGTGAAGCACACCACCATTCTGGTTGAGGGGGGAGCGGCCCTCAAGGATTCGCATGACCGACACATGGACACCATTCTGAAACATGCCTTTGAGGTAGCAGCCATGTCCCCACGAATCGCAACCTGCTGCACCGTGGTGACGCGTTCCTCTTTATCACAGGCGAGAAACAACACCCAGGGAGCAGTCATGGAATCAGCTCTCGCATTTCTCACTGACGCAGCCTCCGACCTCGTCCGTACGGCGGCCAAGGGAGTGTCCTCCTCAGTGGCAGCCAGGAGACAGCTTTGGCTACACAATTGGGCAGCCGACTCGTCCTCCAAAACACGGCTCACAAGAATGCCCTTTAAGGGTTCCTTACTGTTCGGCAGCGATCTC
Organism: Rhinatrema bivittatum; assembly: GCF_901001135.1. Lineage (NCBI taxonomy): Eukaryota > Metazoa > Chordata > Amphibia > Gymnophiona > Rhinatrematidae > Rhinatrema > Rhinatrema bivittatum. The sequence continues at coordinate 12,501,137 of NC_042629.1, read as the reverse complement.
GAGAACTGGGCTACTAAATGGGGTGCCTCTCCATTACCCCGTCTGCCAGAAGACAGGGCGAGGAGGAGCCAGCATTCTTTTTCTAGACCATTTAGAGGTAGAACTTCTCAGCGCTTCCACCCTTATAGGACTCGCTATCGAGCGCCTCGTTCCCAGGCCAGGAACCAGTCCTTTCGGACTAAGCACAACAAGAAGAGAACCGGCTCGGGTTCTGGCCCCGGCCGCAACCCACAATGACAATCAGCCGACCCATCCGGGGATAGCAGCCATAGGGGGCAGGCTAACCCTCTTCTACCGCAGGTGGGTCGAGATCACTTCGGACCAGTGGGTCCTCGCCATCATCCGAGAAGGATATTACCTGGATTTCCTTCGGCTTCCGCCGAACAAGTTTGTGGAATCTCCTTGTTCACCGCTCAAGGCAGCGGCACTAGAAGTGACCTTACAGAGGCTCCTGGCCCTAAAAGCCATAATCCCATTACCTGCAAGAGAGATAAATTCTGGGCATTATTCCATTTATTTCATAGTACCCAAGAAGGAGGGCACCTTCAGGCCAGTCCTGGACCTTAAGTCAGTCAACCGACACCTACGGGTCCCCAGCTTTCGCATGGAAACTCTGTGGTCTGTCAAGAATTCAGTACAGCCAGGGGAGTTTCTCACATCCCTAGATCTGTCGGAAGCCTATTTGCATATCCCAATCCATCGGGATCACCAGTGCTATTTACGCTTCAAAGTCCTGAATCAACACTTCCAATTCCGGGCTTTACCCTTCGGGTTAGCCACCGCGCCACGGATCTTTACCAAGGTCATAGTAGTAGTGGCGGCGGCGCTCAGGAAGGAAGGAATCCTTGTCCATCCCTACCTGGATGATTGGCTGATCAGGGCGAAGTCACCGGAGGAGAGCCACCGGGCAACCAACAGAGTTATAGCTCTTCTGGAAAGCCTTGGATGGGTAGTCAACATAAACAAGAGCTCCCTACAGCCATCCCAGTCGTTGGAATACCTAGGGGTCCAATTCGACACCCAAGAAGACCAGGTCAGCCTAACCTCCAAGAGAAAGGCAAAACTCCAGAGTCATCTGCAGGTCCTGCTGAGAGCCAGCCGGCCCACAGCTCGGGATTACCTACAGGTCCTCGGCCTCATGGCATCCACTCTGGTGGTGGTACCATGGGTGCGGGCTCATATGAGACCACTTCAACGCGCCCTTTTATCTCGATGGAGCTCACGATCACAGAACTACACCATACACCTGTCTCTACCGGCCAGAGTGCGGTATCAGCTACGGTGGTGGTTGCAGCCCGGCAACGTGAGCCGGGGGTCAAGAATGTCCTCCCCAACCTGGATCCTGCTCACTACAGATGCCAGCCTGAACGGATGGGGAGCACACTGCGAGGAACTCACCGCCCAAGGGCGGTAGACCAGAAAAGAGTCAAGGTGGAACATCAACCGACTAGAGGCACGGGCAGTCAGGCTAGCGTGCCTGCGATTTGCCCACAGACTTCGCAACAGAGCGGTCAGAGTGATGTCAGACAACGCCACCACGGTGGCATACATCAGTCGACAGGGCGGAACCAGAAGCCAACAAGTGTCCCTAGAAATAACGCCCCTGATGATTTGGGCAGAAGCAACTCTTCAGGATATCTCCGCCGTCCACATTGCCGGGAAGGACAACACGACGGCAGACTTCCTCAGCAGAGAAAGCCTAAACCCGGGGGAGTGGCAGCTGTCGCCCACAGCTTTCCAGATGATTGTGGATCAGTGGGGGACGCCGGGCATGGACCTATTAGCAGACAGGTCCAACGCTCAAGTACCCAGATATTTCAGCCGCAGGCGGGATCCGCTATCCCAGGGGATCGATGCCCTGGGATAGCGGATCCCCTGGGATAGCCATGGCCTCAGGGAATCCTGCTATATGCCTTTCCTCTGTGGCCCCTGCTGGGCGCCATTATACGCAAGATTCAGCGACACAGAGGCCTAGTTCTTCTAGTGGCCCCGGACTGGCCAAGAAGACCCTGGTACGCAGACATGAGAAGACTACTGGCAGGGAATCCTGTACGCCTGCCTCCACACAGGGACCTGCTGCAGCAAGGTCCCATCCTCCACGAGGATCCGGCTAAATTCTCTCTTACGGTCTGGCCATTGAGAGGGCTAGACTGAAGAAAAGGGGATACTCGGGGCCGGTTATAGATACACTCCTCCGCGCACGCAAGTTCTCCACATCCCTAACATATATCAGGATCTGGAGAGTTTTTGAAGCCTGGTGCGACTCTCACGGCACCAATTCACATGCCGCTAAGATCCCTATCATTTTGGACTTCCTACAAGATGGACTTCAGAAGGGTCTGTCCCTCAGCTCCATCAAGGTTCAGGTAGCAGCGCTGTCTTGCTACGGTCCCAGGAGTGACGGCACCACCATTGCCAAACACCCAGACGTTTCACGTTTCCTGAAAGGAGTTAAACACATTCGCCCGCCACTGCAGTGTCCAGTGCCCTTGTGGAACCTCAACCTAGTATTGAAATTTTTGGCGGGATCAGCCTTAAGGCCCCTTCGAGGCCTGTCCCTCCGTTTGTTAACCTTGAAGATGGTGTTTTTGCTGGCTGTGTGTTCAGCACACCGCATCTCAGAGCTACAAGCACTATCCTGTCGTGATCCATTTCTCAGAATCACTCCAGAGGCTATCCATCTTCGCACAGTTCCATCCTTTTTACCCAAAGTGGTCTCACGCTTTCACCTCAACCAAACCATATCCTTGCCTACCACGGAAGGTTTGAAGAAGTCGGAGGAAGGTCGAATGCTACGCCATCTCGACATCGGCAGACTGCTGTCCAGATACCTGGAAATGTCAGAAGCAGTACGAAAGACGGACCACCTGTTCGACCTGCACAGCGGGAAGAAGCAAGGGGAAGCGGCCTCACGGCCAACCATCGCTCGCTGGATTAAAGAAGTTTTCAAGGCAGCCTACATAGAGGCGGGAAAACCACCGCCTCTACAGGTCAAAGCTCATTCTACCAGAGCACAATCGGCCTCTTGGGCAGAAGCTAAGCTGCTGTCGCCTGCAGAGATATGTAAAGCGGCGACGTGGTCCTCCCTCCATACCTTCTCCAGATTCTACCGTCTGGACGTCCAGGCCAGGGAGGACACAGCATTTGCGAGGGCAATCATAAACGGTCCTCGGGCAGCCTCCCGCCCAGTCCGGGAGTAGCTTTTGTACATCCCACTTGTTTTGAGTCCATCTGCTACACGCTAGGAAATGTTGAGATTACTTACCTGATAATCTCCTTTTCCTTAGTGTATGCAGATGGACTCAGCATCCCGCCCGGCTGCCGGCATACATGGGGATTCACCGACTCATGGTAAGCCATGTTTTTCTTATAATAGGGCATCCACCCTGCCGGGTGTCGACGCCTTCCGGTTGAGAACACTGGCGGTCTCCAGCTACTATCAATCGGTCAGGGTAATCCTGTTCATTTAATCGATCGGTCAGCTACAGCTTTTGCAAGGAAGATTACTGAATTGCTGCACTTCCTGTGGGGGTATATGTACCCATGCTGACGTCAGATCCGTCTCCAACTGCTGGCACGAGTACACTATACCCACTTGTTTTGAGTCCATCTGCATACACTAAGGAAAAGGAGATTATCAGGTAAGTAATCTCAACAATGAGCTCTAACGCTGTCAAGTTTCACATCTTACCCTCTCAACGCAAGGAATAATGTGAGCCATTGGAATATTCTGAGTAAGTGTTGCGGTCTCTGCCGCTTCCCCTTCGCTAGCTCTGAACAGTGCCTACCTCCGCTGCTGGAAACGCTGCGTTCCGTGTGGCTGGGACTCCGGCGGCTCTGCCAGTTCCACGTGGCAGCCGCCATTGCTTGCCCGTCTCCCTGCTGCCTCACGCGCGCGCGAAAGGACGCCCACTTTGTGCGCACAGCTCCCGGAAGTCTGGCCCCGCCTGTGCTGATGACGCCACGCCCTAAGCCCGATATAACCGGCGTCCAGACTCCTTCTCCTTGCCTTGCAACGAGGTTCACTACTGCCTAGTAGTTCTGAGTTGCGCTTCGTCTGTTCCTCGTTCCTGACTTAACCTTTGGACTGCCTTTTGACTTCGCTTCAGCCTGCCGCCTGCCTCTGACCTTGGTTCGTTCCCGACTTCGCTTCAGCCTGCCGCCTGCCTCTGACCTTGGTCCGTTCCTGACTTCGCTACAGCCTGCTCCAGTCTACAGCCTGCTTCAGTCCACAGCCTGCTACAGACTCCATTCCAGTCTACAGCCTGCTTCAGTCCACAGCCTGCTACAGATTCCATTCCAGTCTTCAGCCGGCTCCAGTTCCTGCATTCTACAGACCCTGCCTCAGTGTCCGGTTAGTTACAGCTCCCGCTGCCGCCCGCTGCCCTGTCATCAGCTGGCCCTCGGCCTGTACAGCCGGACCACGGACTGTCTTATACTTGTGGACTTCCTATACTACACTCCCAGCCTAGGCCTTACCTGCCACTGGACTTTGAGCATATTCCCCAAGTCCCAAGGTTCCAGGACCCTACGGGCTCCTCCTGGGGGGCTCCTGGTTCCCGGGTGAACACCGCCAGCCTGTGGCTCCGCCTCCCGGCCTACCCTGTCATCCTAGGTGGGCCGGCCCAAGGGTCCACTACCTCGCCTGCAGTATCCAACTGCAACAGTAAGCATGAGGCCATTTTCTCCCTATACGATAGAATCATATCTGAGGCACCTGTTGTAAACAGTGGAAGCACAGGATCACTTGTGTCGAAAGCCCGTCTGTGCAAAATGGATGCACACACACTGCCTGCTCTGGGGTATGTATAGGTGTGATAAGGGAGGGAACAATAAGACCAACATCACTCCCAGACTCAGAGCTAGACCAAGGCTAATACAGCACATCACTCACCCAGACGGATATAGTCGCACATATGTGTTGGGCCCTTTTTGGGGACAGACTGCCTCACATGTTGTGTGCCTACACATGCCCAATGGGTATGTTCCTGGCATGTCCATAATCATCCATCATTGATGTCTGTGGCTACAAGTCAGACTATGCATAGAAGATTATGTACACCTGCCAGCATGTCAGACATCTGTGAGAAGCATATCTGATAAGCACTTTGTCAGACATACTTACATGGGCCCCTCAAGCCCTCAGATGGCAATAAATGCTTGTCTTGCAAGAGACCAACACAACCAAAGTGCAAAAGCCAACATGCCAACCACATGACACCTCTGGGAGCAGTTGCCCCATACATTCAGCACAGTGACAGGTTTCCAAATGAGGCAGGTTGTAGGATCCTGAGGTCATCAGATGACAGCTTCTCTAGGCTTTATGCTATACACAGAGTTGATGACTGAGAGTCTATCAGCACACCTGCCCTGCTCACCACTAACTGTAAAAGTGATAAACACCACAAGAGACACAACCTATAGGACAGCAACTGTTCCAGCTTGGCCACAAATCATGCAGCCATGTGGAGCAGCAAGGGCTTCCAACCATAAAACCCCTGAAGGTGGTAACTGACTTCCAAATAGATCATTTTGTAGGCTGTTCACCCCAGGAGTCCTCAGCCTATGTGCTTTAAGGATGGCCACAGATAGGAAAAGACTGTAACTCACGGTGTGCGTCACGCGCGCCTGTCTATGTGCTTTCATTGGCCGGAGCGCCCAAATAGACGGGCACTCCAGCCAATGAAAGCACGCCCATCTATGTGCTTTCATTGGCCGGAGCGCCTGTCAAATGATTAATGCCAATGAAGTTATCCAGCTATCCCTGTGTATATGCATAGATGGCTTAAATGTAGTTCCTGTACGTACCCGGATCAGTCCAGACAGTGGGTTGAGCCTCCTTTCCAGCAGGTGGAGACAGACTAAAACTTGAAGGATGCCCTATATCAGGACAGAGCCTATCCTCTAACCCTTCAGTATTCGTCTGTCTCCAGCAGGTGCAGCATCTCCCCTTCGGTTCTCTGCTGTAGGCTAGTCAGCCTCTTTCTATCTGTCTTTTGCTAGGCTCAAGCAAGTATTTCTTTTGGTTCTCGCTGTGACACTACAGGGTCTTGTCACTTTTTGACAACATGGCGGGGTACAGTGGACGACAAGGTGTACTCTGCTCTGGTTTTTTCAGCTGTTTTATGCTATTTGTTACGGTTATAGGCAGTTCTTGAGTTTATATGTTCATGTTTAGCTATTTGGCGGGGGGGGGGGGCAGGAGGGGGGGGGGGGTGGTGTAAGCTGGTGACTGCTGGAAGTCGGGTGTATACGGCCTCCATTTCATGTATCCCAAGGAGTGTTGGAGGGATACAGTTGGATTGATGGGGAACACACTGGGAAACACTCTGGGCAACACATGCACTTTTGATATCCTGGGAACGGGGGAGCTGATTAGGGGATTCTCGTGTTTAGGGGGCCAAATGGTAAGGGATGGGGTTGTCTCACCACAGCTTTGGGTGCGCTATGAACTTCTTATGAGACATGGCTACTAAGATCTTATCACTTAATGTGAAGGGACTGAACACCCCGAGGAAACGTTTGCTGCTCACTAAGGAGCTTCAGCGACAAAGGGCGGGAATAGCATTTATTCAAGAGACGCATGTAAGGAAACCCCATGAACGGCTCTTGGCCTTTCCTCAATTCCCTACCTGTCACTGGGCAGCCAGCTCTAAGGAGCGGAAATATGCTGGAGTGGGCGTCCTAATCTCATCTGTATGTGTTCATGAGGAGTTGTTCAAACTGATAGATCCCAAGGGCAGATATATTTTTCTGAAACTTAGCATGGGTAAAAGTATAATTTCCCTGCTTAACGTCTACTTTCCAAATACGGATCAGGTGGCCTTTTTGAATCATATTGATGAAGTTTTGTTACAGCACTTAGAGGGGGACTTAGTACTGGGAGGGGATTTTAATGCCACTTTATCACCCTCTTTGGACAATAGTTCAGGCACCAGCGCCGCTCTTAGTTTTCGGTCCAAGTGGCACAGTTTCCTTGCTAAATGGGGTATGTTAGATATTTGGAGGCAGAGGTATCCACACTCTAGATCCTATTCTTTTTACTCTCCCCCACACGGCACATACTCTCGGATTGACTACTTCTTTGTCTCTAAACAAATGCAAAACAGGGTACGGAAAACAGAGATCGATCACATTACATGGTCTGATCATGCCCCAATATGGATAGAAGTCGATCTTCAGGACGCTGCCCCTGGGTATAGGCCATGGAGACTTAATGAGGGCTTACTTAAGGATCGGGATTTTGTCGCAAAGATAGAGTCACACATGAAACTCTTTTTTCAGGAAAATAAGACAGAGGATGTGAATCCCTTAACGGTCTGGGAATGCTCTAAGGCGGTAATGCAGGGCCTCTATATTTCTCAAGCTGCATATTGCATTAAGACCCGGGAGGCTACTAGGCTCAGCCTACTAACCAAGTTAGGGGTCCTGATTAAACAGCACAGTGCCACCTCCTCGAATTCTGTTTATCACCAAATACTACAGATTAAGGGAAAACTTCGGTCCCTGGATGACGAGGTCATTAGCCACCATATGCTTTTGTTAAAGCAGAAATTCTTTGAGGGAGGCAATAAAGCAGGGCGATACTTGGCACAAAAATTACGGGCCACGAGGGCACAGGCGACTATTGCCAAGATAGTTAACCCAGAGGGCTCTACCACCACAACGTCGGAGGGTATAAGGCATGCTTTTACAAATTTTTATGCCCATCTATATTCCTCTGATGGTACGATCACTGATGCTGCTATTACCGACTACCTGCACTCAGTGCACTTACCTTCCCTGACTGACTCACAGAGGGCTTTTCTAGGCAAGCCTGTCGAGACTGAAGAAGTGCTCATAGCCATTAAACACTTGAAGCCCGGTAAGGCCCCAGGTCTCGATGGCTTTACGGGTGGTTATTATCGCAAATTTGCGCATCTCTTAGCGGGACCTCTGATGGACTCGTTCAACTCTCTTTTGCAGGGGTCTACTATTGGACGGGACGCTAATACTGCTGGCATCACGGTGATGCCAAAGCCGGGCCGTGACCCCACCAACTGTGCCTCTTTTCGGCCTATCTCATTAATTAACATAGACCTTAAAATCCTTGCAAGAGTCCTGGCCGCTCGCCTTAATGGAGTTTTGCCAAGCTTAGTACATAACGACCAGGTGGGTTTTGTCCCGGGGCGGTTAGCGGCGGACAATGTCCGGAGGATCATTGATATTATTGATTGGGTACACGCTGAGGGGATGCCAGCTATCCTTCTTTCTTTAGATGCGGAGAAGGCATTTGACTTGGTGCACTGGCCATTCCTCTTTCAGACGCTGAACACCATGTCCTTTGGCCCTTCTTTTCTGACGTGGTTGGAAAAATTGTACACTCAACCCCTGGCACAAGTCAAGGTCAACGGCAGCTATGGTACACCGTTTGAGATTCAGAGGGGAACCAGACAGGGATGCCCTTTGTCCCCCTTATTATTTGCCCTATTTCTTGAACCCTTCACAACGACCATCCGAAACTCACGGGGAGTGGTGGGAGTTCGGAAGGGGGAACATCATTTTAAGATATCCCTCTTCGCTGATGATGTGATGTTCACTATTACAGACCCGGGGTCCTCCCTGCCGCAGATCATGTCAGAATTAATACGATTTACCTCTGTGTCCGGTATGAAGGTTAACTATGACAAATCGGAGATTCTTAATCTCACTTTGCCGCCTTCGGAGGTACAGTCGCTGGGGCGCCAATTCCCATTTAAATGGGCTACCTCGTCCCTTAAATATCTGGGAGTCCGACTAGGCTCCACAACTAGCCAGTTATATATGTTAAATTATGACCCGCTAGTACAAGCTATACGTAAAGATTTAAATAACTGGCGGCATCAGATGCATTCCTGGTTGGGTCGACTCGCTATAATTAAGATGAACATCCTGCCCAGGTTTTTATATTTCTTTACCACGATACCTATTTTTTTGCCTACCCCCATATTAAAGAAATGGCAGCAGATGCGTTGCAGTTACATATGGCGCAAGCGACCTCCAAGGGTGGCCAGGGCAACTTTATATAGGACTAAACCTCAGGGGGGTGTTCAGCTACCTCACTTGTTGTGGTATTATCTAGCGGCGCAGCTTCGAGCCCTGGTGGCCCTTCACCGCACCACTGATATACCGCAATGGGTGCTGCTGGAACAGGCATTGGTAGGGATGGTTCCACTATCAGCTATCCCCTGGCAACCATCTTTGACTGGGGAATATATTGAATATACGCCATTTGCTCTCCGCACCACCCTTAAGGTATGGCTTAACTGGAAGGCTAAGTTGTTGGGACCTGAACGATACTTCACTATGACTCACCTTTACACTAATACTGTCTATCCCATTCATGTTAATTCAGTGACTGTGAAAAGCTGGATGTCAGCAGGCATTACCAGACTGGTACATGTGCAGCATCAGGGGTCATTGTGCACTCTTGAACAGTTACGCAACCAACACGTGTTGAGTGGAGGGGATTTTTTGCACTACGCCAAACTATACCACTTTGTTCCCTGCGGATTAAGGGGGGGTACTCTCAAATTGACAGGTACCCTGTTTGAAACTTACTGTAAATATGCTTCTACCATTAGAGGTGTCATTTCCAAGATATATGGCCTTTTCAATGGGATACTGACAGAGACCCCACGCCATCGCATGTTATGGGAACAGGATCTTCAATGTCAACTAGAGGACACTGACTGGGATTCTATTTATTCTCTGGCTCACAAATGCTCAGTATCGGCCAGTTTACAGGAAAACTGTTATAAATTAATTTACCAATGGCATTATACGCTAGAGCGTCTTCATAAGTTTAAGCCAGCAATATCTAACCAATGTTGGCGGGGCTGCGGTCACCTCGGTACCTACTACCATATATGGTGGGATTGCCCCAAGGTGGCGTTAGTATGGCGGGAGGTTATGAGTTGGCTCTCGGCGATTGTCTTGGCACCGGTGAGAGCTGAACCACAGCACGCACTTCTAGGCCTACCCTTACCCGATCACAATCAAGACACACAAAAATTCTTGTTGCAAGTTTTTATTGCAGCACGTACTGAGATAGCCTTCCATTGGAAAGAGGCCAATGTCCCCAGCTTGGCTAAAATTCAATACAGACTTCACACATATTACCAACTTAATAGGCTCACTGCGGTGCACAGAGACCGTTGGCAACGTTTGAAAGGATGTGGGGCTGTTATACTAAGTGGCTTCAGCTCCAAAACTTATGCCCATAAATGATTGTCGCCACTACTGTTGGTCTTGATCCGGACTATTAAAGCCTTACTAAATACTTTGATTACCTATCCATGTTGGGCTGTCCCCCGATATAAACCTTTCCACTAGAGCCCTTCACTCTGGACGCCTGAGTGTGCCCTGCTCTTTCTGTTTGCGTTGTCATTGTCTTATCCCATCTGCACCTTGCCTTCCCCCCTTGCTCTTTGGTGGTCTCACTTCGTTCCCTCTCCCAGGTGAGATTCTTGCAATCAACTCTTCCCTGATGGTTACATATTACCAGTGTATGGGGGGGTGGGAGGTGGGTTGACGGGGCTGGGGTGAATGTATAAATGAAAATTCGGTCACTTTTGGCTGTGAATGTATTGTTTCACCTTGAGGTGGGTGGTTACTATCAAGGTACATTTCTTGTTCTGACTTACATATTTATGTTTTTTTATATGCTAATGTTATGTATCACCGTTTTGCACTGACTGACAATAAAATCTTTAAATACAAAAAAAAAAATATATCCACAGGAAGAAGGAAGAGGTCTGATGGTAACTTTCAATCCGGCGCGCATGCACACATTTGTGCACATACGTCAGCTCATTCCCAGGTGCACTGCCATTTTATGTTATAAAATAGCCTGACCATATGCACATGTGCTCCAAATTTTGTGGGCACGCACATGTACAAGCAAATCCCACTTCTATTGCGTAAATCAGGGGATTTTAAAAGGGCGCGCACCAGCACCATTCCCAGTTTTATTAGTTTGTCCCCAGTTCACCCAGTTAAGAGAGGTCTTCCAACCCACCCCACCCCAGTTTGATAGCTTTCACTCTCCATCAGTTAGCCCTGACCCTTAAAACCCTGCAGATCTACCTAGTTTTCTTTAAATTTTAACTTACACGGCATCCATGGCAGAAGTAAAGTTACACAGCGTGTGTGAGCCCGACTTCTTAGCATATCCCCTAATAAGTGCATGCGTCAGCTTTTAAAATTCACCTTTAACTGTGTAAAAAATTGTAGTATTCAAAGCAGGCTTTTCAGATTGTTTACAACCATTCGAATTAGCTCATGTTTTGCTACAATCTCTCCCTAATAATTATTTTTGGAACAGGAAACGCTGTCTGTCATGTTGTATTTTAGAGTTTTCTACTTCATGAAATTTTTACACTTCTATGTGGAAAACAAGTTACTTGAAAAAACTTGACATGCAAAAAGCCTTGAAGAATAGAATGATACAAAATATATACAAGTTCTTACTACCTTTCACTCAGGTTATTAGGATGTATGTTCTGTAAGACAGTAGCAGTATGTCTGTGGAATCAAATTAAAATAGATTTCCATGTTAGAATGTATTATGCAATCCAACAGGGGAAAATAGATTGCTTACCAATGGTGTTATCTGACACTAACATGGTCAATATCACATCTCTGCTATATTTAGAAAATTCAGCATATGTGTTTTTTTGGAGACAAATGTAAAGGAATCAACCTAGGTGGAAGTTTAACAGTATTTCTTCTCTACTAATCACTGCTTGAGTGGGTAAGTGAAGACACTGTCTATATTTCCAAGTCCTTTATGAATCATAGGTGTGCAAATACATTTCATTTCCTGCATTACATTTGCAGACCTAAAAATAAAATTCTATGAACCTAATTAAAATTTGGGAATAGCAAACTAATTAAGTTTGACAGTGCTATGCCATATTAGCCTGAATGGACCGAGTTTCCTTTAACACATGAATTTTCCCCATATAAAGCTAACACATAACCATTGTTTAGCTCAGACTTCTTGTTCTTCTGGAGCAAATGTAAATCACCAGTATCAAAGGTGTATTGAAATAAAAATGCTACAGAAAGGAATGTAGATTTCAATTTACTGTACATTATGCATTTCTTCCTGATTGAATCCAAAGCCATCCTCAAATGCCCATGAAGCACATCTGACTATTTGCAGGTAATTTGGCACTAGTGAAGTGAGATTCCATAATTCCAGTGTAAGGCTTTTCTGTAAGCAAGCACAAGATAACTGCATAATTACACTGCAATGCCCTCTTGAGACGGCAGATGTAATTTGCTGGAATACCGCATAGCCATTTTAGCTCTATTGAAACATGAGCACTCGAAAATAACAGAGCATGAATCGGTTCTAAAGCAAATTTGTAACCATTCACAAAAAATGAACAAATTTTGCAAATGGTTGAAATAAGGATGATGAGAACAATTTCTGTTTTGTTATTTATCTTGTAGATTTTACTATCGAGTTCCACCCATTAGCTGTAAAAGGAACACGACAGCAGATAAAGAGCATACAGCTCGTTCAGTCTGCTCATGACATGTTTTAACCCTAAACCATGGCACGGGCCAACGTGAACAGCCAGCATTTGGAACCTTGAATTTATTTTTGTTTAATCATAAATCGCTTTTTCTGATTAAAAGTCGTACGTAGAGACATAAAATAGTGCAAGAGAATGAAATGTCCTGGATATAAGCTTTATGATTGTGAAGAAGGGATGAAAAGAAACAAGGAAGCAGCTTAGAAATGGGAGAGAGGGGATGGCTCTTTTAAAGCTGTTTTGAAATTTGAGATAAGGAATAAAAATAAAATTGAAGTGTTATTTAGTGTAGAGGGGAGGTCAGAAAGAAGAAGGAGAGCTGGTTGGGGAAAGGGAAGAAGAGATGCAGTAGAAAATCTTCGGTCAGGAACGGTAAAGCAGCAGTAGGAGGCTGAGCCTTCGCAGAATCCGCTGACCTCTCACTTGTCTGTAGCATTTTCCCTTCTGGCCATCCTGAATATTTCGCACTGTATTTCACCAAATGAAGCCATTCCTCTGATTATGATTGTTTTATGCTACATAGCATGTTGGGTTTAGACAGCAACATATCTCAACTCATGGCAAAACAGTGGGGTCCGCCTCCGTCAGCACTAACCCGTACCATAGGTCACTGTTTCTTAACCTTTTGTGTGCCAGGGACTGGCTAAATACCTGCCTTAAATTACAAGGGCCACTTGCAGCACCGATTGTCCCCCTGAAAATTAAAAAGCAAGAGAGAGGATATCTTTAATCGCATGGCTGAGCCCCGTTAGCTGGCCTGTCATTTTAAGAAGGTAATTAGCCAGTTTGGAAAATTATTTAAAAAAAGAAGTTGCTCTAATGAAAAGCAAAGCCTTCTCCGTCACCCTTTCCTTCTCCCTGCCAGGGAACCGTATTCTCCTTAGAAAGGAAAGAAAATACATCTCTCTCCTTTCCAGCTGTGCAGGAGCTTTCATTGGAAAAAATCTCTTCCTCTTTCCCTCTCCTATCTGGTCAGTTATCAGTTGCTTATTTTAAAATGAAAGAATAAAACATCCCTCTCTTTAACTCCCCTCCCCACTTAACTGCCAGCTCACAATTTTAAAAAAGATAAGAAATTCTTCACTCTTTCTGCCTCCCCCACCAGCCAGCAAAACAATTAATCTCCCCATCCCCAGCCCAAGGCCCAATCTCTGAATGAGACGGAGCCAGTGCCTGCTCCTCTCTCAGACCCCCATGGTGACTCTTGGCTTCTGTATGGAAAGCAGGGCTGAGACTGGAACAGACCTCGATTCATCCTGGATCATTCACTTTCAGCTGCAACTGCTCCCCTCCCAGAGATGGAGCCTTAGAACTGGCCCCAGTTGGAAAACCTGTCTGCAGGGCTGTGTTAAAGGGTTCTTTCTGACTATGATGCTGTTGCGTCCGTCGCTGCTCGATGCCCTCACTCCGCCCGCCTTACCACTGTGGTGACTCTCTCCGGGCCTGATGGACGGTTAGCTGCCGCGGCGTCTTCTTGCCGTCTTCCTCCGGCGTCCCCGGAGCGGCATGACGCTGTGGATCCACCACCACGCTCCGAAATATGTACCAGCAAGGGCGCGAACCTCGGAGGCGTCCCCCTGAACTAACGTCATCCACTTCCAATATAAAAGGTCTCAGTATTTGCTAACGAATTGAGTTAGCAAGGATTCATCCAAGTTACTCTGCCTCCTCGGACTTATCAGGGGTACCCGCTCCTCGAGGGCCCATGTTCATGAACACTCTGAAGGTTCTCTACTGCCTGGAAACTATCACAGATACAGACATTCGTGAGTTACCATCGCTCTCTCAGAGCTTTCCCTGGAACCAGGTACATGCTCCTCGAGGGCCTAACCCTTTCCAGCTACTGAGCTTCTAAAGACCTTATGTGAGATCTGTCATCCAGTTCTGGCTATGAACACAGCATACCCTGTCTTCTCACTATCTATAGTTTCTCTATAACTCAGCAACCCTGGGATCGCTGTTCCAGTACCTGAGGGACTTCAGCCCTGCCGGGCATATCAGCTCACTACTGCCACCTCTGGTGGTTCTACTAACCTGTCTAATAAAATAATTATCTGTGTCTGTCTCCGTACTCAAGCCTAGCCGGTGGTCCCTCTCAGGATATCCTCCTGGGTGCGCAGTCATCTGCCATCGGCCCAAGGATTCACCTATCTACATTCCTCTACAGCTGAGTGTCCTCTCCAAGCACTCCGCTGGTAACAGATGGCTACTCTTTCCTCACCACGAGTCTTCAGCAACAGATTCATTACAGTTTGTTACTACTCCCTTTACAGGAGCTAAGCATATCAGTTTACTAACTTCTCCTTCCTCAGGAGTAGGTCATAACGGATTGCTAACTCCGTACGGAGATTCATAACAGATTGTTAACTCCTCCCTCTTGAGGTGTCATTCACAACCAGCTTGCTCACTCCTCCCCTTCATAGGAGTTTAACCATCACAGATAGCTAGCTCCTCCCTCCAGAGGAGCTCGCTCATAACAAGATCGCTAACTCCTCCTACCACAGGAGCAGATTCCTAACAGACTGCTAACTCCCTAGCAAGCTCCTAACAGATACAGGATGCAGGGCAACATGTGTAGCTGCAGAACGTGTGTTGCTTCCTTTTTATTCTCCTGCAATTACAGTCACTCCATGGCAAAAATGCTGCTCAGGACCATTACTGATCCCTGGACCGGTAGTGTAGAAACACTGCTATACTTCTTCCATGGCAAACATCAGGTAGGCACTAATGGAAGAGATCGATCCATGGTGCAACCACACCTTGACTACTGTGTGCAATTCTGATTGTCTCATCTGGAAAGGAATTAAAGTAGAACTAGAAAAGGTACAGAAAAGGGTGACCAAAATGATAAAGGAAATGGAATGACTCCCTTACTAAGAGAGGTTAATCGGGGAGAAGAGGAGACTGAGAGGGGATATGATAGATATTTATAAAATCATGAGTGGGGTAGAATGGGTAAATAGAGTTTTTTCAAAGTGTTCTAAGACTAGGGGGACATTCCATGAAACAAACAGGTTAAAACAAATCAGAGAAAGTAGTTTTTCACAACAAGCATTCAAGCTATGGAATTTGTTGCCAGACAACATGATCAAAGCATTTAACAAAGCAGGAAAATTCCATAAATCATTATTATCCAGGTAAATTTTAGAAACTCTGGTTTATATCCCTGGGCATCAGCAACAAGTAATTATAATCCAGATTGGCCACTGTTGGACACAGGATGCTGGTTTCCATGGATTCTTGGTGTGACTCAGCATGCCATGTCTTCCATATTTTATGTTTTTGTTTCAAACAGCAGCATGAGATTAATTTATTAAAATTCCTTCTTTGAATGGGGCTGATGGTTTAATTTTTTAATTTTTGGGTTTAACTCAAAGCAAGTTACATTCAGGCACAATAGGTATTTCCCTATCCCCAGAGGCCTTTCAATTTTAGAAGATAACTTTCAAACAAATGCACGACATCGTATATTCGCAAAAATTATATCACACATATGTATGATATACACGTTTTATAAAATATGTGCATATGTATATATATATGCGAGAATAAATGCAGTGCATTGAAACCATGTAAATCGATACATTGAATGCATGTACATTTCCTATTTTAAAAATGCATGCACGCATATTTTACATACAAAAGTGAAGTAGGACTTACTTAAGTCGTCCAGTTTTAAAACTTGCATTAGAACATTAGAACATTAGAAATTGCCATACTGAGTCAGACCAAGGGTCCATCAAGCCCAGCATCCTGTTTCCAACAGAGGCCAAACCAGGCCACAAGAACCTGGCAATTACCCAAACACCAAGAAGATCCCATGCTACTGATGCAATTAATAGCAGTGGCTATTCCCTAAGTAAACTTGATTAATAGCAGTTAATGGACTTCTCCTCCAAGAACCTATCCAAACCTTTTTCGAACCCAGCTACACTAACTGCACTAACCACATCCTCTGGCAACAAATTCCAGAGCTTTATTGTGCGTTGAGTGAAAAAGAATTTTCTCCGATTAGTCTTAAATGTGCTACTTGCTAACTTCATGGAATGCCCCCTAGTCCTTCTATTATTCGAAAGTGAAAATAACCGAGTCACATCTACTCGTTCAAGACCTCTCATGATTTTAAAGACCTCTATCATATCCCCCCTCAGCCTTCTCTTCTCCAGGCTGAACAGCCCTAACCTCTTTAGTCTTTCCTCATAGGGGAGCTGTTCCATCCCCTTATCATTTTGGTTACCCTTCTCTGTACCTTCTCCATCGCAATTATATCTTTCTTGAGATGCGACAACCAGAACTGCACACAGTATTCAAGGTGCGGTCCCACCATGGAGCGATACAGAGGCATTATGACACTTTCCGTTTTATTAACCATTCCCTTCTGTTTGCATGCATAAATGAAATTACCCAGCTTACCAATGAGTCCACTAGTTTGCCAGTCCTTCTCCAGATCATCAAAACTCTCCTGATTCTTCAGCCTGTATTCCCCCCAGTTCACTCAGCCCTCCCACCCAATCAGTAGCACACAATAAACATATTTAATATCACTTAAGCCAAAAAATTAGCAGGTGTAAATATACACAAATATGATGGCAAATGTGTGCATATCTTTTAAAATAGCAACTTTCATGTGTGTAAATATTGGCCCTGCCCTGGAATACATGCATATATGTGCACACAAAAGTGAAAATATGAGTATTTTTGAGTTTTATAAAATATGGAATACACGAGTAGATGCTGCCTACATGTGTATGTGTTAATTACATAAGAACATAAGAAATTGCCATGCTGGGTCAGACCAAGGTCCATCAAGCCCAGCATCCTGTTTCCAACAAACAAGCAGCTGGCAATTACCCAAACACCAAGAAGATCCCATGCTACTGATGCCAGTAATAGCAGAGGCCATTCCCTAAGTCAACTTGATTAATAGCAGTTAATGGACTTCTCCTGCAAGAGTATAACATTTCCAAATTCTATTCTTTAGTTCTTTTTGAAAATTTCTTTCAGCTGTTTCCCCCCTGAATTCCTTTCAGCCTCTGAAAGGAGCATGTTCAGAAACCGTGTCACCAATCACCTCAAGAAATCTTAAAGGAGTTTTGTGTGAGTCCGTCAAAAATACAGTTTTCTTTAAAAGAAAATCCCTCGAGCAGACAGGTAGAAATGGTGATGCAAGATTTTGAGGCTAGTAAAGTCTGTTCTTGAGTATTGGGGAGTGGGTGCGCTTGTGGGGGATCCTCCTAGGAGAGTTAGCAGAGGGTATGACTGCCTGCTTCCCCATGCTTGGAAAATGCTTTGTCCGAGACTGGTGGGAGGCAGCACATGTATCTACTAAGCCAGAGTTTGTTTATGTGCTAAAGAATTGTCAACACTGGTACACCACTGTGGAGAGTTTTACAAATCTCTTAGCTTCCTGGCCCTACTACCTAGGGCAAGGAGTCATCCATGCTTTCCTCTGGAATTTGCATTTGCTCATAAAGCAAGAAAAGTGACTCTCCTAAGAAGCTGGCAGCCTCAAAATTTATTTTGCTGAGATTTATAAAAATAAGAAATGAAAGAAATGAATCTGGTATTAGCTTATGAGATGTATAATCCCAGAGACTTTTTTTAAAGTGTGCCCACATTAATGGGTTAATTTAATGTCTTTGTACTGGAGCACTTCAGTGCTTCGGGGCTGCTTTTGACTTATACCTTATAAACCATAGTTGTTTGGAGTATTAGGGAATTCAGGCTCATTAATATATTTTTAATCCAATGCAAGGCAATTACAAGATGATATGACCAAGTACTACAATGTTCTAATTACTGAAGGTATTTGCACACACTACCTTCATTAATATATGAGCAAAACGTGTCCCTCCAGGGCACTGGGAAGCAGCCTCCTTAATGATCTTCATGTTAAATGATAAAACAATTAATATAATCAATTTAAATTCAAATTTCTTTTCTAGCAATGTATGGGGCAATTAACTTTAACAATGTCTACTTGTTTCCACTGTCACGTTTAACTAATTTAATGCCAAAGCGTTAGATAAGAATACAATAGCAGATGTCACCTCTGGGTATACAGAACATCAGTGACTTCTAATAATGCTTCTGCTCCCAGGCTTTCTATTGTATTGATCTGATTTAACAGAGAACAGATACATTATGGAGAAAGACCTCTAAGAAATAAAGACTGCCATTTGAGCAAAATTAGGAGAAGAGAAATAAATGGAATCTGTGGTGACTTACATTCAGCGGATATTGATCTGCAGCAACATGAAAACAGCAGTGTATAAGCAGACAAGTGTTGGGTGCTCCTGGAAGCACATATTTGCCTTTAAAGTTCATTTTTCAATGACAGTTTATACTTTTTTTGTAGAGTTGGATGGAGTCCACAGCCTGCTCTCTGATCCTCTTCCCCCAGCTGGGAAGACACATTTCTTCATTTCTGCGTGTGCTTCTGACTTCTAATCTCAGTTCTGTGGAGTACTTTTGAATTCATTAACAATGCTAAGCTGCAGAAGAGGACAGTGTTAAAAACTGGATGCAGTGTTTCTATTGTTCGTTACATTCAGACTGTATTGTGTGAACCTTCTCATCCTGAGGGAGGTCTCTGGGGTGCTCCAGTTCCAATAGGAAGAACAGTTGTCCCTTACTTCCAACTTCTTGGTCTAGGTTTAGATTCAATCCACACACTTCCAGTGCATCTTAAATTGATGATTAAAGGCATTCCATTTATTTACTTTTATATTCCACAGCATCAAAAATATGTTCATAGGAAAACCAGATGCTTATTCTGATGTTTATAAAATACCATATATGTGAGTACAAGCTGCTTATATGTGTATATGCTAATTTTCTGCATATAACTCCTTTGGAAATTCACCTCATTGTTGGAGAATGTGGTCAGCCACTAATATAGCTGGGCTTAAAGGTTTGGACACATTTCTGGAGGACAGGCTCATTAACAACTATTAGGCACATAGGCTTGGGGGATGTCACCTGTTATTGGTAGGAGTGGACAACAGGGAATGGATCTCCCTATTCTGATCTGCTGGCTAATTCCGAGTGATCTGGATTTGCCATTGTTGGAAACAGGATGCTGGGTTCAATGGACAATCACTCACCCCAAATGGCACATCTTATCATATGTTCTTATATTCTTATGTAATACTCTTGTCTTTAGCCTGGTGACACTGATAGTGCTGTGAATAGCTGTGAAGGGGCCTTAGATTCTATTCAAGGCTTAGGTCTTTCATTCCCTAGGCTGATTGGGACTGAGGAGTTAGAGTTCACAGCCTTTGGCTGATTTAGGGTGCATTATTAATATTTGTTACCTGCATGTATATCAGAGTTGAAAGGGACCTATTGTCTGTGGCCAGCAACTACTGAAATGGCTGGGCTTAACTGAGCCCAGCTGGGTCTTTGTCTGTCCCTTCCAACCCTCCACGTGCTCCCAAAAAAATTGATGTGGCCAGGGAGGTCCCTTACTCCCACATACCCTTCTGTGAGGGTCCCCCAGTCTAAAGGGCAGGAGTATTTTTGTGTTTTTCATATGCAGATAGACTTAAGATGAACAAGTGCCCTAGCTTTTTGAGTACAATGGGTCAATAGATTTTGAGGAAATCCATTGAGCAGCTAAAAGATTCTTTGATCTGGATTATGCAAAAATCAACTATTTTGGTTTTTGTAAAAGGGTGCTGGCACTAGACGAAATATAATTTACTCCTCTTATCATTAATGCATTCAAAGATAGCAGTAGATTAAACAGTAGAATTGCCCGAACATACTGAACTTGGAGCTCATCATTTTTTTCAGCATGTGAATATCAATCCTGCATGAAGAGACACAAGACCCTGGATGCATAAGTCAGACTTATTGTATCCTTAGCCTTAAACCAGGAGAAAGCTCTTGGCAAATGGTAATGCAGTTACACTATTAACAAGACGGGAAAAGTATTAACAGCTGCCAGGAGGATTTGTCAGGTCCAGTTCATGAATAAAATTATTTTATTCTTCAAAGACTTTTAGGCAATGCTACAACAACTTAACATGATTAAAAACCAGGTATTCAGCAAGGGAATCAAATCTGTAGTACAGAACCTGGGAAGAATGAAGATCTGGCTGGAACAAGCCTACATCTGTTCATCGGAGGATATAAGAAAGATAACAGAAGGTCATAATTTTCACATAACTATCCCAGTAGGACACAACCTATGGATTAAGTTATAAGGCATTACATGTGCTGCACAACAGTATCCCTTTACTAACACCATAATGCTCCCATTTGCTTTTTCAGAGCAGTAGTTGTGCTAGCTTACGACTCATTAGTTTGGTTGCTAAGCCCTATGAAATCTACTGACTTAATTTTTAAGTACAAAAAGGCTAGATTTAAAAAAAAGATTCCTTCCACCCTTCTCAACAAATTAGCAGAAAAATCAAGAGACTCTTGTCATCTGCCTTTCTAGTAACTGTGCCAAGCTGCGATCGCACATTTCAAATCTGAGAGCTTATCTGTAACTAAATAAAATCTTGTGTTGAAGATACTACAACATGGCAGCTTTCCTGTGTTTTAGGAATATGCATTTGTTTGTTGGGGAGGGGTTTGCAAAATTGGATAATGTCTCAAATGTAACATATACAACCTATCAGTGTACCCCGAAACACAGCAGCACATTCATACACAAAACATGTGAAATGAAGTATTTCCATGAATGAAAATACAATGTATATGTTACATTTGTGAGACATTATCAGATGTTGTATACATTTCATTTTCCTTCAGGGAAATACTTCATTTAACATATTTTAATTTGTGTATGGATGTGCTATTGTGATTGTATGTAAGGTATATTTTAACAGTTTGCTCAGCTTTTCATTGGTTTGCTGCTTTAGGGTAGGGGTGTGCATCCGTTTTCGACGTATTGGCGATCCGCAACGTATTTTGTCCTATCCGTTAAATACGTGGGGAGGCGAAACGCATCGTGACTCCCCACATATTTAACGTATTTTCTGTTTAATTCGGTGTGCCCAGCGGCGCGCGCTTTTCTTCGCTCCCATTAGCTACTTACTATCTACGATTTGCACAAAATGGCAGTGCCCCTGCGGTAACCATGCCGACCTGTCTGACTCTTTCCTGTGAGCCACAGTGACTCACAGGAAAGGGTCGGACAGGTCGGCATGGATACCGGAATGCAGCGTATCCGCGCTGACATTTTCTGAGCTGCACTGAATGCAGCCAATAGCACTGAATGCAGCCAATAGCGCTGTCATTCAGTCATCAGCACGAGGACCCACGCACTTATTTCCAGCGATGCTGTGGGGAGGTGGGCTGGGTGGAAGAGGGAGGAGGCTGAACTAAGAGATAGGCTACTAGTAAAGGAAAGAAAATTATTCTTTGTTTTGCTGCAGTGCCAGGGTCAGCTACAGCTAGTCCTGTTTCTTTCAAGCTGTTTATTTTGGTCATCTCTGACTGAGAAGAGAAGCTGTGCTAGGTCAGCTAGCACTGACCACCATTTAGGGTGTTGGGCTGGCTTGGAGAGATATATTATTTTCAATTTCATCCATTTTTCTGGAGTGACAAAAATTCCTGCTTTTTTTAAATTCCAATTACTTAGTCTCTCAGTGCACTGGGCTTCACTGGGCAGTTTAACAGGCTGGCTCTACACAGTCAAGTGCCCAGGGAGTCTGCCTCTTTTGTGCTTACAAGCAAGCAGCTTCTGTGTGCACGCCACACACATTAGTGCACAGCCAAGCACCGTGACAGTGGGTAGTTTTAACAGACTGATCCTATGTATTTGGTTGGGTCTGTGCAGTCAAGTGCCCAGGGAGTCTGCCTCTTTTGTGCTTACAGGCAAGCAGCTTCTGTGTGCACGCCACACACATTAGTGCACAGCCAGGCACCGTGACAGTGGGCAGTGGTAGTTTTAACAGACTGATCCTAAGTATTTGGTTGGGTCTGTGCAGTCAAGTGCCCAGGGAGTCTGCCTCTTTTCTGCTTACAGGCAAGCAGCTTCTGTGTGCACGCCACACACATTAGTGCACAGCCAGGCACAGTGACAGTGGGCAGTGGTAGTTTTAACAGACTGATCCTAAGTATTTGGTTGGGTCTGTGCAGTCAAGTGCCCAGGGAGACTGCCTCTTTTGTGCTTATAAGCAAGCAGCTTCTGTGTGCACGCCACATACATTAGTGCACAGCCAGGCACCGTGACAGTGGGCAGTGGGTAGTTTTAACAGACTGATCCTAAGTATTTGGTTGGGTCTGTGCAGTCAAGTGCCCAGGGAGTCTGCCTCTTTTGTGCTTACAAGCAAGCAGCTTCTGTGTGCACGCCACACACATTAGTGCACAGCCAGGCACGGTGACAGTGGGCAGTGGTAGTTTTAACAGACTGATCCTAAGTATTTGGTTGGGTCTGTGCAGTCAAGTGCCCAGGGAGTCTGCCTCTTTTGTGCTTACAAGCAAGCAGCTTCGGTGTGCACGCCACACACATTAGTGCACAGCCAGGCACCGTGACAGTGGGCAGTGGGTAGTTTTAACAGACTGATCCTAAGTATTTGGTTGGGTCTGTGCAGTCAAGTGCCCAGGGAGTCTGCCTCTTTTGTGCTTACAAGCAAGCAGCTTCTGTGTGCACGCCACACACATTAGTGCACAGCCAGGCACGGTGACAGTGGACAGTGGTAGTTTTAACAGACTGATCCTAAGTATTTGGTTGGGTCTGTGCAGTCAAGTGCCCAGGGAGTCTGCCTCTTTTGTGCTTACAAGCAAGCAGCTTCGGTGTGCACGCCACACACATTAGTGCACAGCCAGGCACCGTGACAGTGGGCAGTGGGTAGTTTAAACAGACTGATCCTAAGTATTTGGTTGGGTCTGTGCAGTCAAGTGCCCAGGGAGACTGCCTCTTTTGTGCTTATAAGAAAGCAGCTTCTGTGTGCACGCCACATACATTAGTGCACAGCCAGGCACCGTGACAGTGGGCAGTGGGTAGTTTTAACAGACTGATCCTAAGTATTTGGTTGGGTCTGTGCAGTCAAGTGCCCAGGGAGTCTGCCTCTTTTGTGCTTACAAGCAAGCAGCTTCTGTGTGCATGCCACATACATTAGTGCACAGCCAGGCACCGTGACAGTGGGCAGTGGGTAGTTTAAACAGACTGATCCTAAGTATTTGGTTGGGTCTGTGCAGTCAAGTGCCCAGGGAGTCTGCCTCTTTTGTGCTTACAAGCAAGCAGCTTCTGTGTGCACGCCACACACATTAGTGCACAGCCAGGCACGGTGACAGTGGGCAGTGGTAGTTTTAACAGACTGATCCTAAGTATTTGGTTGAGTCTGTGCAGTCAAGTGCCCAGGGAGTCTGCCTCTTTTGTGCTTACAAGCAAGCAGCTTCGGTGTGCACGCCACACACATTAGTGCACAGCCAGGCACCGTGAGAGTGGGCAGTGGGTAGTTTTAACAGACTGATCCTAAGTATTTGGTTGGGTCTGTGCAGTCAAGTGCCCAGGGAGTCTGCCTCTTTTGTGCTTACAAGCAAGCAGCTTCTGTGTGCACGCCACACACATTAGTGCACAGCCAGGCACGGTGACAGTGGGCAGTGGTAGTTTTAACAGACTGATCCTAAGTATTTGGTTGGGTCTGTGCAGTCAAGTGCCCAGGGAGTCTGACTCTTTTGTGCTTACAAGCAAGCAGCTTCGGTGTGCACGCCACACACATTAGTGCACAGCCAGGCACCGTGACAGTGGGCAGTGGGTAGTTTAAACAGACTGATCCTAAGTATTTGGTTGGGTCTGTGCAGTCAAGTGCCCAGGGAGACTGCCTCTTTTGTGCTTATAAGCAAGCAGCTTCTGTGTGCACGCCACATACATTAGTGCACAGCCAGGCACCGTGACAGTGGGCAGTGGGTAGTTTTAACAGACTGATCCTAAGTATTTGGTTGGGTCTGTGCAGTCAAGTGCCCAGGGAGTCTGCCTCTTTTGTGCTTACAAGCAAGCAGCTTCTGTGTGCACGCCACATACATTAGTGCACAGCCAGGCACCGTGACAGTGGGCAGTGGGTAGTTTAAACAGACTGATCCTAAGTATTTGGTTGGGTCTGTGCAGTCAAGTGCCCAGGGAGTCTGCCTCTTTTGTGCTTACAAGCAAGCAGCTTCTGTGTGCACGCCACACACATTAGTGCACAGCCAGGCACGGTGACAGTGGGCAGTGGTAGTTTTAACAGACTGATCCTAAGTATTTGGTTGGGTCTGTGCAGTCAAGTGCCCAGGGAGTCTGCCTCTTTTGTGCTTACAAGCAAGCAGCTTCGGTGTGCACGCCACACACATTAGTGCACAGCCAGGCACCGTGACAGTGGGCAGTGGGTAGTTTAAACAGACTGATCCTAAGTATTTGGTTGGGTCTGTGCAGTCACGTGCCCAGGGAGACTGCCTCTTTTGTGCTTATAAGCAAGCAGCTTCTGTGTGCACGCCACACACATTAGTGCACAGCCAGGCACGGTGACAGTGGGCAGTGGTAGTTTTAACAGACTGATCCTAAGTATTTGGTTGGGTCTGTGCAGTCAAGTGCCCAGGGAGTCTGCCTCTTTTGTGCTTACAAGCAAGCAGCTTCGGTGTGCACGCCACACACATTAGTGCACAGCCAGGCACCGTGACAGTGGGCAGTGGGTAGTTTTAACAGACTGATCCTAAGTATTTGGTTGGGTCTGTGCAGTCAAGTGCCCAGGGAGTCTGCCTCTTTTGTGCTTACAAGCAAGCAGCTTCTGTGTGCATGCCACACACATTAGTGCACAGCCAGGCATGGTGACAGTGGGCAGTGGTAGTTTTAACAGACTGATCCTAAGTATTTGGTTGGGTCTGTGCAGTCAAGTGCCCAGGGAGTCTGCCTCTTTTGTGCTTACAAGCAAGCAGCTTCGGTGTGCCCGCCACACACATTAGTGCACAGCCAGGCACCGTGACAGTGGGCAGTGGGTAGTTTAAACAGACTGATCCTAAGTATTTGGTTGGGTCTGTGCAGTCAAGTGCCCAGGGAGTCTGCCTCTTTTGTGCTTACAAGCAAGAAGCTTCTTTTTGCACGCCACACACATTAGTGCACAGCCAGGGAGTGTGACAGTGGGCAGTGGGTAGTTTAAACAGACTGATCCTAAGTATTTGGTTGGGTCTGTGCAGTCAAGTGCCCAGGGAGTCTGCCTCTTTTGTGCTTATAAGCAAGCAGCTTCTGTGTGCACGCCACACACATTAGTGCACAGCCAGGCACCGTGACAGTGGGCAGTGGGTAGTTTTAACAGACTGATCCTAAGTATTTGGTTGGGTCTGTGCAGTCAAGTGCCCAGGGAGTCTGCCTCTTTTGTGCTTACAAGCAAGCAGCTTCTGTGTGCACGCCACATACATTAGTGCACAGCCAGGCACCGTGACAGTGGGTAGTTTAAACAGACTGATCCTAAGTATTTGGTTGGGTCTGTGCAGTCAAGTGCCCAGGGAGACTGCCTCTTTTGTGCTTACAAGCAAGCAGCTTCTGTGTGCACGCCACACACATTAGTGCACAGCCAGGCACCGTGACAGTGGTAGTTTTAACAGACTGATCCTAAGTATTTGGTTGGGTCTGTGCAGTCAAGTGCCCAGGGAGTCTGCCTCTTTTGTGCTTACAAGCAAGCAGCTTCTGTGTGCACGCCACACACATTAGTGCACAGCCAGGCACCATGACAGTGGGCAGTGGGTAGTTTTAACAGACTGATCCTAAGTATTTGGTTGGGTCTGTGCAGTCAAGTGCCCAGGGAGTCTGCCTCTTTTGTGCTTACAAGCAAGCAGCTTCTGTGTGCACGCCATTTTAAAGGGGAATAACAGGGAATATTTCAGGATTGATTCTTACTTATACTATACCCAGTATTTATCATTTAGATGGATAATGGGGATGAGGTAGGCATTCTATTTTGAGTTAAGAAATTCTTTAATTGGTCTGGGATGAAAAATAAATATGTAACTTCTTGTTTTTTAATAATACACTTACACGGAAAGCGGAGGGTAAAAGAAAAGCCCAATGAAAGAACCTTTACGCCTTTGCTGGGTGGTAACAGCCAAATCAGGAAAGATTTTTACATCCTTATCATGAAATTTTACCGGGTATTTGCTAAAATATTTCTTCATGACAGTCAAGTGCCCAGGGAGTCTGCCTCTTTTGTGCTTACAAGCAAGCAGCTTCGGTGTGCACGCCACACACATTAGTGCACAGCCAGGTACCGTGACAGTGGGCAGTGGGTAGTTTAAACAGACTGATCCTAAGTATTTGGTTGGGTCTGTGCAGTCAAGTGCCCAGGGAGACTGCCTCTTTTGTGCCTACAAGCAAGCAGCTTCTGTGTGCACGCCACACACATTAGTGCACAGCCAGGCACCGTGACAGTGGGCAGTGGGTAGTTTTAACAGACTGATCCTAAGTATTTGGTTGGGACTGTGCAGTCAAGTGCCCAGGGAGTCTGCCTCTTTTGTGCTTACAAGCAAGAAGCTTCTGTGTGCACGCCACACACATTAGTGCACAGCCAGGCACCGTGACAGTGGGCAGTGGGTAGTTTAAACAGACTGATCCTAAGTATTTGGTTGGGTCTGTGCAGTCAAGTGCCCAAGGAGTCTGCCTCTTTTGTGCTTACAAGCAAGAAGCTTCTGTGTGCACGCCATACACATTAGTGCACAGCCAGGCAGTGTGACAGTGGGCAGTGGGTAGTTTAAACAGACTGATCCTAAGTATTTGGTTGGGTCTGTGCAGTCAAGTGCCCAGGGAGTCTGCCTCTTTTGTGCTTACAAGCAAGCAGCTTCTGTGTGCACGCCACACACACTAGTGCACAG
Organism: Rhinatrema bivittatum; assembly: GCF_901001135.1. Classification (NCBI taxonomy): domain Eukaryota; kingdom Metazoa; phylum Chordata; class Amphibia; order Gymnophiona; family Rhinatrematidae; genus Rhinatrema; species Rhinatrema bivittatum. Next base: position 12,473,775 of record NC_042629.1, on the reverse strand, counting down.
CTAGGCACCGTGACAGTGGGCAGTGTTACTACTCAGTCACATTAAATCCATAATGTCAGGGAAAGAGAGATGTAATCGAGTGATTGGGACTGGCAGAGGAGGCGCCTCAAAAGACACTAGTGCACCAGTACAGCTAAAAAGGCAACTGTCGCACTCTAAACTCTTTCTGGGGATGGCAGTTTCATGCCAAAAAAAATGAAATCTGACCATGATAAATCGCCACTTGTTTGTGGCCCTGTAGTTTTGGAGGTGAGGGAAGGGGAGGGAAGGGGAGGCAGTCATGCCAGACAAAATGTAGACACCCAAAAGCAGCAGGGGGGACGGAAGTCTAGACTAACACTTAGCATTGATAAGGTAGCGCAGTCACTGTTTGCTTCTGATTCAGATGAAGAATCTTCTTGTGTGGGATTCTCATCAGAAACGGAAGAAGTAATAGCTGACGAATCTTCGGTAGAATCAGTTAGTTCTGTTTTAGCCTCCAGAAATGTGCAGCAGGGGCGAGATGACAGTGATAACGAGGAGGAGGAAGAGCAGTCAGTACATGCACAGAGGTTGACTGATGCCCCCTCTGGCATTGCTTCTCAGGGTGCACCCACTACCTCAACTCCAGTGCCAGCATCCACCCCCAAGGTGTTAGAGAGGGGAGGATCACGAAAGACATCTCCGATCTGGAAACACTTTAAAGTGACGGAAGACCCGCATTATGCTCGGTGTAATTACTGTGCCAGGGATATTAGCAGAGGCAAGCAAATGGGACATCTATCTAACTTTGGCATGAACCATCATATGAAGAGGCAACACCCAACAAGATTACTGCCATCTGGGGATGGTGGCAGTTCCAGTCGGGGGACCCCTTCCAACCAGTGTGCAGTGGTAGGAAAGCAGCAGAGTCAGCCCACACCCTCATCCCCTTCTAGCAGTCAGGCGGCAGGCCAGCAACCCCCTGACATGTGGCGGAAGCGACAATCCACCATGGAGGAAATGGGGTGGAGTGCGGTAACGCTATCCCGGGGTAGGAGGCAGGCAGCCTCAAAAGTTGTAACCAGGACCATTGGGGAAATGATTGCCCTTGATGACCAGCCCTTGCAGTTAGTGGAGAATGTGGGTTTCAAGCGTTTTTTTGAAGGTCATACTTCCAAATTACAAAATCCCGTGCAGAACCACATTTAGTAGAAAGGTCATCCCCAGCCTGTACAAGCTGTGTCGCAGTCGCATGCAAGCACTGCTAGCTAAGGCAGACGGAAGAGTGCATTTCACCTGCGAGATCTGGACCGCCATGAATGCTGCACACTTACCTCTCTGACAGCACACTGGTGGGACATGGCTGAGGCAGGGGCAGCCAGCAGCTCTATTACTGAAGAAGTATCAGGGTGGAGGTGGGCTTTACTGCACACCCACCTGACGGACCAGGCCCATACCGCAGCCAATATTTTAGCATGCATCAGATGCTGGAGGGCTGGCAACTACATCAGCGAGACAGGAAAATGCAGGCAGGGTTCTTTGTCACAGACAATGGTGCAAACATGGTTAAGGCAATAACCGATGGGCGGTTTAAGAACATCCGATGTTTTGCACACACTCTGCACCTGGTAGTGAAGTCAGCTCTGGGCTTGGAGTCCAATGACAAAGAGAATGAATACCTGCATAGGTTAATACAGAAGTGCAGGAACATAGCAGCACACTTCCACAGAAGTGTCAAGGAGGGGGCAGGTTCTCCGACAAAAGCAGACTGGTTTGGATATGCCTCACAAGCGTCTCATTCAAGACATTGCCACCCAGTGGAATTCCACCTTTATGATGCTGGAGAGGTTACTGGAGATGCAGACACCCCTTCATGAACTTTCTGGTACAATGGACATAGGTGTGCCGAATCCTCTAGGGCATCATGATTGGTTAGTCATGAGTCAGCTGGTAAAAATCCTGCAGCCCTTCAAGAATGTCACGGACGAGCTGAGTTCCAGAAGTGCCACCTTGGCTGACATCAAGCCTATAGTTAATTTCCTGCATGAACATTTGGAGGCCTTTAAACAGGAAGAGGGAATGACTGCTGAGGTGCTGCAGTGTCTGGACGTTTTGCAGCAGCAGGTGAAAGACAGATTAAGGCATTTAACACACGACCGCAAATACATGCTCGCCTCTGTCTGTGATCCCCGTGTGAAAGGTAAACTCGCCCTACAGTCCAATTGTCTGTCATTTGTGAAGGAGCTGCTGTTAGCAAAGGTCCGTGAACAGGAGCGCCATAGGCGGAGACAGATTAGGCTTGAAGCAGAAGTAGAAACAGAAGGCACGTCAGAGAGTTGTGCTGCTAGCCCAAGCAGGAGCAGCAGTGTGTCAGCAACAGATAGTACCTCCTCCTCCACGTCAGAATGCCCAAGGCATGTTGCCCATAAAGATTCATCAGTTGTGCAACGGGCGAGAGAGAAAGCAGCTGGATTGAGTGACTCTGAGCCCGCCCAAGCACAGGAGACAGCAGCACAGCTGTCAGTGACACGGTATCTCTCAGAGCCGATAGAGAAAATGCAGACAGATCCGCTGGCATATTGGGCATACAAGTCCACTGTCTGGCCACACCTAGCCAAAGTGGCTCAGCGATATCTGTCATGTCCACCAACCAGTGTGCCCAGTGAACGTTTCTCTTCAATGACAGGCGATATCATGAGCCCTCACCGCTCAAGGCTGGCACCAGAGTTGATGGAAATGCTAGTGTTTTTGAAAGTAAACCTGCCTTTGCTTGGGTTTCCAAATTTTCCCTGTGAATGGCAAGATGAATAAAAGCAATTCAAAGCCTTGCAGCAGCTCCAATTGCCTCCTATGCTCCAGATAATATAAGCACTGCAGCACATGTACCTGACATGAATCGCTGTGCCTGACCGTCAACTGTCCAGGCCTTGTGTTCCTTCAAGTGTTTGACCTTGATTGCTGTGCCTGTTCATCCAAGCCTTGTGTTCCTTCAAGTGTTTGACCTCAATTGCTGTGCTTGTTCATCCAGGTCTTGTGTCCCTAGGTGGGGTTTGACCTCTGTCCTCGACTGCTTTGCCTGTCAGTCCGGGCCTTGTGTTCCTTCAAGTGTTTGACCTCGATTGCTGAGCCTGTTCATCCAGGCCTTGTGTTCCTTCAAGTTTTTGACCTCGATTGCTGTGCCTGTTCATACAGGCCTTGTGTCCCTAGGTGGGATTGACCTCTGTCCTCGACTGCTTTGCCTGTCAGTCCGGGCCTTGTGTTCCTTCAAGTGTTTGACCTCGATTGCTGTGCCTGTTCATCCAGGCCTTGTGTTCCTTCAAGTGTTTGACCTCGATTGCTGTGCCTGTTCATCCAGGCCTTGTGTTCCTTCAAGTGTTTGACCTTGATTGCTGTGCCTGTTCATCCAGGCCTTGTGTTCCTTCAAGTTTTTGACCTCGATTGCTGTGCCTGTTCATCCAGGCCTTGTGTTCCTTCCAGTGTTTGACCTCGATTGCTGTGCCTGTTCATCCAGGCCTTGTGTCCCTAGGTGGGATTGACCTCTGTCCTCGACTGCTTTGCCTGTCAGTCCGGGCCTTGTGTTCCTTCAAATGTTTGACCTCGATTGCTGTGCCTGTTCATCCAGGCCTTGTGTTCCTTCAAGTGTTTGACCTCGATTGCTGTGCCTGTTCATCCAGGCCTTGTGTCCCTAGGTGGGATTGACCTCTGTCCTCGACTGCTTTGCCTGTCAGTCCGGGCCTTGTGTTCCTACAAGTGTTTGACCTCGATTGCTGTGCCTGTTCATCCAGGCCTTGTGTTCCTTCAAGTGTTTGACCTCGATTGCTGTGCCTGTTCATCCAGGCCTTGTGTTCAAGTGTTTGACCTCGATTGCTGTGCCTGTTCATCCAGGCCTTGTGTCCCTAGATGGGATTGACCTCTGTCCTCGTCTGCTTTGCCTGTCAGTCCGGGCCTTATGTTCCTTCAAGTGTTTGACCTCGATTGCTGTGCCTGTTCATCCAGGCCTTGTGTTCCTTCAAGTGTTTGACCTAGATTGATGTGCCTGTTCATCCAGGCCTTGTGTCCCTAGGTGGGATTGACCTCTGTCCTGTCGATTGCTGTGCCTGTTCATCCAGGCCTTGTGTCCCTAGGTGGGTTTGACCTCTGTCCTCGACTGCTTTGCCTGTCAGTCCGGGCCTTGTGTTCCTACAAGTGTTTGACCTCGATTGCTGTGCCTGTTCATCCGGGCCTTGTGTTCCTTCAAGTGTTTGACCTCGATTGCTGTGCCTGTTCATCCAGGCCTTGTGTTCCTTCAAGTGTTTGACCTCGATTGCTGTGCCTGTTCATCCAGGCCTTGTGTTCCTTCAAGTGTTTGACCTCGATTGCTGTGCCTGTTCATCCAGGCCTTGTGTTCCTTCCAGTGTTTGACCTCGATTGCTGTGCCTGTTCATCCAGGCCTTGTGTCCCTAGGTGGGATTGACCTCTGTCCTCGACTGCTTTGCCTGTCAGTCCGAGCCTTGTGTTCCTTCAAGTGTTTGACCTCGATTGCTGTGCCTGTTCATCCAGGCCTTGTGTTCCTTCAAGTGTTTGACCTCGATTGCTGTGCCTGTTCATCCAGGCCTTGTGTTCCTTCAAGTGTTTGACCTCGATTTCTGTGCCTGTTCATCCAGGCCTTGTGTTCCTTCCAGTGTTTGACCTCGATTGCTGTGCCTGTTCATCCAGGCCTTGTGTCCCTAGGTGGGATTGACCTCTGTCCTCGACTGCTTTGCCTGTCAGTCCGAGCCTTGTGTTCCTTCAAGTGTTTGACCTCCATTGCTGTGCCTGTTCATCCAGGCCTTGTGTTCCTTCAAGTGTTTGACCTCGATTGCTGTGCCTGTTCATCCAGGCCTTGTGTTCCTTCAAGTGTTTGACCTCGATTTCTGTGCCTGTTCATCCAGGCCTTGTGTTCCTTCCAGTGTTTGACCTCGATTGCTGTGCCTGTTCATCCAGGCCTTGTGTCCCTAGGTGGGATTGACCTCTGTCCTCGACTGCTTTGCCTGTCAGTCCGAGCCTTGTGTTCCTTCAAGTGTTTGACCTCCATTGCTGTGCCTGTTCATCCAGGCCTTATGTCCCTACCAGGGCTCGACCTCTAATGCTGTGCCTGTCTGTCCAGCTTGGAGCTAGGATATAGTTTTCATGACCTTCATAATACAGGCTATTTTCCCAAGCTGTTTCTTTGTTGCTACATTAATGTTTCTAGTGCTATAGAAAACTTGTGGTAGTTGTACTCTAGTTCATCCTCTGTTTTCCCATTGTTTACAGAGGCACTGTACAGTACAAAGTCAACATAGGTTGATATTGCAGATTTGGACTTGAGTAGCAGTATTATTTCTGAGAGCTCTTCAAGTTCCTTTGTCATCAGCTGAAGTGCGTAAGTACAGTCGGTATTCACTAGACGCCAACGGTATTCACTAGATGCCAACGGAAACACCCTACTCTAGGGGTGAACCCGTTCTAGGGAGTCCTTTCCTGCACAAAGGAAAGGGAACTCTCTCCTGGGCCAGCCTGTCTTTCCCCTATCAAAACCACAGAGACCAGACTACCTCCACTCTGCCAGCCTGTCTTGCCCCTATCAGCTTTCTGCCACTCTGCTTTGCTGCCATACACCAAATGACTCACTTAACTCCTTGTGGTGTTCTTGCCACTCTCATGGTTCCTCAGTGTGTTGGTGCTAGTCTATCCTCTTGCTATGTTCCCCCTTCATTGTGCTGTTGGATGTCAATGCCACTTGTCTTGCCGCTTTGCCTGTCGTGCTGCCTTCGATGGCTCATGCATCTGCTATCGGTGCTCTCTTTTGAAGCTGTGGTGTCTTTTTGACATTCTCACTGTTGCTTTGTTCCTCTGTTTAAGCACTCTTGCCACTTCTGGTACCCCTTTGCACCTTTACAGTGCCTTAGGCTATTCATGCCACTTTGGTGCCACTTTGCCACAGTCTAAGTACCTTGGAGCTCTTTTGTTGTTGTGATGATTGCACCCCAGAAGTTTCATGAAAATTGATAATAAAACCCCAATTTTGCAGCCAAAAATAGGCTGGAAATCCTTCCCCCTTTGACTTTAATGGGAACCGGAAAACGAATTCACATATCGACGTATCGGATTCTCCATACGTCCGAATGCAATGGAAATGACCCCCGACAAATACGTATCACGAATGCAACGAAATGTTTTTGGCTGCATATCCCTACTTTAGGGTAGTTAGTCTAGGGTTTTATATAGTTGATTTTCACTAAGATTTTCTGTTAAGTAATTTCTAAAATTCTGTTAAGTAATTTCTAAAATTCATAGCTCTCTGCTTCAACGGCAGGGGAGAAAGACTGATACTTCACGCACATTCAGCATAGCTCTCTGCTTCAACGGCAGGGGAATGTAGAAAGGTGGATCTATATACAGACAATAACCAACAAGGACTGAGTTACATAGTCTGGGTAAACAAAGGCATGGGTGTAGCTTGCTTATTGCAGCGGTTACTACCCCTAACTATGATAGATATTCACTTGGATGCAGTTCCAATACTGCTCTCTACATTAATGGTGGGGGTGGAAGGGAAATTGAACCAAAAGGTTACTAAGAGCCAAGAGTAACAGAAGTATGAGAAAAAAAAAAGTGCATAGCTTGCTGGGCAGACTGGATAGGCCGTTTGGTCTTCTTCTGCCGTCATTTCTATGTTTCTATGTTTCTAAAAGTTTATGTTGGATGTAAAATAAAAGCTTTGCTATCTTGATAGATTCATTCTCTTTTTTGTTTTGATTTTACAATTGTTGGGAATTGTTGTTTGTACCTTCATTGTTTCTTTGTCTTGTCAGTTTTAGAACAGCCATTTATGCACATAAATGCAGATAATTTTCAAAATTTGTACTTTTATGTGCGTAACTCCATTGAAAATTCACTCCTTACATTTTATACTACTAAATGACTTTGAAAATTATGTCCTTTAATTTCACTGCATGTGTTTTACCCTTCATATCTAAAGAATTGAGACTGCAGTTAGTTTGACCCTTAGTTCTAGAAGAAAGTTATATTTTTATGTGTGGAAAAAATCAAAAGTATCAGTATTTGTCTGACTTCTATTCTCTTCCATCTCTTGCCAGTGTTGAAATTCTGTCTTCAGCTGAGCATTGCATTGCCCAGGGGAGTACTTGGCGGCTGATGACTTTAAATCTTCTTCATTCTCTTTGCCAGCAATTTCTCTTGCAGTCTAAATTGGGAAGACGAGGACCAAAGTTTTTTCAATTTCATGACAAAAAGAAAAGGGGAAGCACTAGCTATATACTTTGTCATAGCTCCAGAAATGTGCTTTTTTTTTTTGTGTGTGGTTTAAAAAATTGATCATCTCAGTGCTTTGCAAGTAGTTTCACAGGAAGTGGGCATGTGCCCTCTACCTTTAGGAATGTCTTCAAATGATTTTCCTGCCTAAATAATTCTCTTGGGTGAATGATGGGAATAGGTAGCTCCAAAGCTAATGAAAGATGGGGTGGCATCATGAGAAATAAGCCAGGACAATTGCTCACCTATGATGGGATATCTACATTCACCTAGAGCACCTTAGCTTTTGTGTCCTGCTTACTTCATTTTCTGTGATTTCATAGCAGCTGCTTTTGCAAGCTCTTGGCCTACGTGACCAGTTCAAGGTCATGCAGCGAGCCATTGTGGGCATGAGTATTAAAACCTATCTCTGATCTTTAACTCTATATTGTAACCACTAGACATTGTTCTTCTTTCTCACCATTTGAATTACTCTGCAATCACTTTGATTCTGTTCCTAATCACTACACTAGACACAATTGTTTTCTTGACACATGTCCTTGCTTCTATTTTCTCCTCAATTTCTAATCAAATATTTTTTGGCAGTGCTATGAATATCGTTACATACACGTTGATGCTAAATGTAACAAATGCTGAGATTAGAAAGAAACACTCTCGCTCTCCTTCTCATGCTATTCTCAACATTTCCAGAGGAAGTTAATAGTTTATTTTATTTATTTATTTTTAAGCTTTTATAGACCGTCGTATAAGTGTTAATCATCACAATGGTTTACAGTAAGGCACCCAATAAATTACAATATGAAAGTTAAAAGTGCCATCCTATAACATCCGGTCACAGAGTAAAACATAAAAATATTAAAAACAATTCTAGAATCCTAAATCATAACTATGCATGAAATCTTAATCATCTGTAAGATAATAAATGGTGTATATAATAAAATTATAATACTAACATTAAGACTAAAATTTTAAAATGTCAGATAATTAATAACTATTCTTAAATGTTTGATGATACATGGTGATCTAATTAGTATATCATTCATTAACTACACAGCCATTCTTTATCACTCCTGTTCTTAGCAGTACGCTTGTTTGAAGAGCCATGTTATTAGCATTCCTTTAAATAATTTGTGATTTTGTTGAATTCTTAGTTCCAATGGTATTCCATTCCATAAGGTGGGACCAGCTAATGACAATGCTCGATCCCTGACTTGTGTCAAGCGAGCTAATTTTAATGAGGGTATTGATTGTAATGCTTTATTAGCGGAACAAAGATTTTTTTGAGAAATATGAACTGCAAAGCTGTATTTAGCCATTCAACCTTTTCGTCATAGATTAATTTATGTATGATACATAACACTTTGTAATGAATTCTCTGTTCAATTGGTAACCAGTGTAATTCTGCTAGCTTTGGGGTAATATGGTCCCTTTTCTTTTTTTCCCGTGAGAATTCTGGCTGCAGAGTTCATTAGAATTTGCAAAGGTCTAATCGTGGAATATGGTAATCCTAGTAGCAGAGAATTACAGTAATCAGTACTGCAAATATAAGGGCTTGTAGTACTGTTCTAAAATTTGCAAACTTTAATAAAGGTTTTAATTTTCTAAGTACCATTAGTTTTGTGTATCCTTCTTTCACTTTTTGTGAGATATTTTGCTTAAAATTTAATTCTGAGTCTAACATTATCCCTAAATTTCATACTTTTTCTGATATAATCAATATCCAGGGCAGGCGGCGAGCAAGAGGCATGAGGTCCGGTCCAAAGCTGAAGCCAGGGAGATCCGGCCGAGGGAGAAGGAGCTGGATTGGAACCAGAAGGCAGGAACAGGCATGTGGAAGATGGGAACCGGAACTAGGAAGACAGGAACAGATACTTAGAGGTCCGGAATGCTGGAACAAGCACAGCACCAGAAGGAGCAACAATTCAGACTTGTTGCCAAGTCGCCAGAGGAACGTCAGCTACGGGTTTTTAAAGGACAAAAAGCCCTGACGTCAGCGGGGAGGGCCGGCGGTATCTTCCTGCCGCGAGCCCTTTAAATCTTTGCCAAAGGCGCATGCACTAAGGCAGTGATTAGATGGAGGTGGCACCGGCAGCGTCCTGACGCTGGAGGCCCAGTGCCAGCAGTGACGGAGGCCCTCCGGCCTCGGGGAATGGCGCAGGAGGAGGGACCGGCTTGGCCCGTGAGTACAACATTAGTGGAGCACAGGATTTCATGAGAGAGGTAATGGTGGTGGGGCTGCTTGGCAATAGTGATCATAAAACGATCAAATTTGAATTAATGAAGGGAGAGGGACAGTAAGTAAATCTATGGCTCTAGCGCTAAACTTTCAGAAGGGAAACTTTGATAAAATGAGAAAAATAGAAAAAAACTGAAAGGAGCAGCTACAAAGATAAAAAATGTGCAAGAGGCATGGACATTCTTAAAAAATACCATCCTAGAAGCACAGTCCAGATGTATTCCACACATTAAGAAAGGTGGAAGAAAGGCAAAACGATTGCCTGCATGGTTAAAAGGTGAGGTGAAAGAGGCTATTTTAGCTAAAAGATCTTCATTCAAAAATTGGAAGAAGGATCCAGCAAAAGAAAATAGGATAAAGCATAAGTGCTGGCAAGTTAAATGTAAGACATTGATAAGACAGGCTAGGAGAGAATTTGAAAAGAAGTTGGCCATAGAGGCAAAAACTCACAGTAAAAACTTTAAAAAAATATATCTGAAGCAGAAAGCCTGCGAGGGAGTCAGTTGGACCATTAGATGATCGAGGGGTTAAAGGGGCACAGAGAAGATAAGGCCATCGCGGAAAGATTAAACAATTTCTTTGCTTCTGTGTTTACTGAAGAAGATGTTAGAGAGATACCGGTTCTGGAGAAGGTTTTCATGGGTAATGATTCAGATGTGCTGAACCAAATCACGGTGAACCTAGAAGATGTGGTGGGCCTGATTGTCAAACTGAAGAGAAGTAAATCACTTGGACCGGATGGTATACAGCCCAGGATTCTGAAGGAACTAAAAAATGAAATTTCAGATCTATTAGTAAAAATTTGTAACCTAGCATTAAAATCATCCATTGCACCTGAAGACTGGAGGGTGGCTATTATAACCCCAATGTTTAAAAAGGACTCCAGGGGCAATCCGGGAACTACAGACCAGTTAGCCTGACTTCAGTACCAGGAAATATAGTGGAAAGTGTTCTAAAGTTCAAAATCACAGAAAATATAGAAAGACATAGTTTAATGGAACAGAGTCAGCATGGCTTTGCCCAAGGCAAGTCTTGCCTCACAAATCTGCTTCACTTTTTTGAAGGAGTTAATAAACATGTAGATTTAGGTGACCTGGTGGATGGAGTGTATTTGGATTTTCAGAAGGCACTTGACAAAGTTCCTCATGAGAGACTTCTAAGAAAAGTAAAAAGTCATGGGATAGGTGGCAATGTCGTGTTTACAAACTGGCTAAAAGACAGGAAACAGAGAGTAGGATTAAATGATCAATTTTCTCAGTGGAAAAGGGTATTCAGTGGAGTGCCTCAGGGATCTGTACTTGGACCGGTGCTTTTCAATATATTTATAAATGATCTGGAAAGGAATACGATGAGTGAGGTAATCACATTTGCATATGATACAAAATTATTCAGAGTGGTTAAATCACAAGCAGATTGTGATAAATTGCATGAGGACTTTGTGAGACTGGAAAATTGGGCATTCAAATGGCAGATGAAATTTATTGTGGATAAGTGCAATGGTGATGTATATAGGGAAAATTAACCCATGCTGTAGTTACACGATGTTAGGTTCCCTAATAGGGGCTACCGCCCAGGAAAGAGATCTAGGCTTCATAGTGGATAATACTTTGAAATCGTTGGCTCAGTGTGCTATGGCAAACAGAATGTTAGGATTTATTAGGAAGGGAATGGTGAATAAACAGAGGATGTCATAATGCCTCTGATTCACTCCATGGTGAGACTGCACCTTGAATACTGTGTACAATTGTGGTCGCCGCATCTCAAGAAAGATATAATTTCAATGGAAAAGGTACAGAGAAGCGCAACCAAAGTGATAAAGGGGATGGAACTACTTCCCTGTGAGGAAAGACTAAAGATATTAGGGCTGTCCAGCTTGGACAAAAGACGGCTGAGGGGTGATATGATAGAGGTCTTTAAAATCATGAGAGGTCTAGAACAGGTAAATGTGAATTGGCTATTTATTTTGGATAATAGAAGGACTAGGGGGCACTCCATGAAGTTAGTATGTAGCACATTTAAAACTAATCGTAGAAAATTCTTTTTAACTCAACACACAATTAAAGTCTGAATTTGTTGCAGGGATGTGGTTAATGTAGATAGAGTAGCTGGGTTTTGAAGAAAGGTTTGGATAAGTTCTTGGAGGAGAAGTCCATTACCTGCTATTAATCAAGTTGACTTGGGGGTAGATTTTCAAAGAGGTAAGCGCGTAAGATACGCGCGTACCCCTCAAAAACCTATCCCAAAACCCCCTGCGCGTGCCGAGCCTATTTTGCACAGGCTCAGCGGCGCGCGCAAGCCTCGGGACGCGCGTAAGTCCCGGGGCTTGCATGGCAGGGCGTGCCGGGAGTGATGCGGCGTTTCGGGGGCGTGTCAGGAGTGATGTGGCATTTCGGGGGCGTGGTTCCGGTCCGGGGGCGTGACAGCGGCCCCTGGACCAGCCCCCGGACCGGAACATGGAGCGGGGCAGCCGGCCCGGCGCGTGCAAAGTTACGCCTGCTTCGACTTCATAGCATACATTCTCTTAGCTGGGCTGTGAGGAGGCATTTCCAGACAAGTGTTCACATTCGGGGAGGAAAATAACATACTTAGGTGACATTTTCACAAGTAAGAAGAGATAATTCAGACGAACGTTTTCTGAGTACATCTTTCAGGAGCTCAAGAAAATGAAAGACAGAGAGCAAAGCATCATGGACATTCTTCTAGGCTGAGAGATGCAGGTCTTGTAAGATTAAAACATAGAATATAAAATCTAACCTGGCATGGGTGCCAGTTTGTCTATCTTTTACAGTTAAAGCTTTCAGTCATCTGCAGTTAAAAGATAGGTCCTTTACAGCAACAAGTCCTAGTTTGTGGAATAGTCTACCATGTGAGTTGAGGGAGGAAAAGGATCTTCTGAGATACTGAAAGCAATTAAAAACATGGTTCTTCTCATCAGCTTTTGGTATTTAACTCTGCATACAAAGAAATAGTAATGTGGAACTTGGGGAAGAATTACTGTACTGCATTATTTTTTTGCTTTTGTTGCTTGAACATAAGCACATGTCATACTGGGTCAGACAAAGTGTCCATCAAGCCCAGCATCCTGTTTCCAACAGTGGCCGTTGGCCAATCCAGGCCATAAGAACATAGCAAGTACCCAAAAACTAAGTCTATTCCATGTTACAGTTGCTAGTAATAGCGGTGGTTATTATCTAAGTCAACTTAATTAATAGCAGGTAATGGACTTCTCCTCCAAGAACTTATCCAATCCTTTTTTAAACACAGCTACACTAACTGCACTAACCACATCCTCTGGCAACAAATTCCAGAGTTTAATTGTGCATTGAGTGAAAAAGAACTTTATCCGATTAGTTTTAAATGTGCCACATGCTAACTTCATGGAGTGTCCCCTAGTCTTTCTATTATCCGAAAGAGTAAATAACTGATTCACATTTACCTGCTCTAGACCTCTCATGATTTTATACATCTCTATCATATCCCCCCCTCAGCCGTCTCTTCCCCAAGCTGAAAAGCCCTAACCTCTTTAATCTTTCCTCATAGGGGAGCCGTTCCATTCCCCTTATCATTTTGCTTGCCCTTCTCTGTACCTTCTCCATCGCAACTATATCTTTTTTTAGATGCAGCGACCAGAATTGTACACAGTATTCAAGGTGCGGTCTCACCATGGAGCGATACAGAGGCATTATGGCATTTTCCGTTGTATTAACCATTCCCTTTCTAATAATTCCCAACATTCTGTTTGCTTTTTTGACTGTTGCAACACACTGTACCGACGATTTCAATGTGTTATCCACTATGACACCCACGAGGGAGACACCGCTGACTTTTTGGTCCAGGCTCTGCCCCTTAGGTGCGCGTTCGCACTGGGCCGCAATTTAAAGGGGCCGTGGTGGGAAACCTCGTCCCGGCCCCAAAGATGATGTCAGACGCCCGAGCTATTTAAGCCCAGCTTGGATCTGTCTTCTATGCCTTGGCAACAGGTCCCTGCATACGCCAGTTCCTGTGTTCCTGACTCTGTGATCCTGTCCCAGCTCCGTTCCTGCCTCCATGATCCTGCTTCTGCTCCGCTCCTGCTCCTGAGTTCCTGGTCCAGCTCCTGTTCCTGCTTCAGCTTGATTCCCTGGTTTTGACTTCAGCTTGGCTTCTGGTACTCTGTCTACTGCCTGTCCTGACCTTTTGCTTGTCCTCCGGTTTCGCTAGTCTTCAGCCTGCCCCGACCTCTGGCCTGGTTTTCCATCTTGCACCGCTGCCGCCTGCCACAACCTCTGGACCATCTCCGTCTCTCCAATGCTTCTGCCTGCTTCGAACCGTACTGTTCACTGGATTCTTTGTTGCCAGGAGACCCTCGCCTAAGTCCTGCCAGCCCCGGCACCCAAGGGCTCAACCTGCGGGGAACGAGGGCTGGTATAGGTGAAGTTCCTGTCAGGTCTCCTGGTCCAGTTCCACTTTCCGGCTATGAGTCCCGCTGTAGGTCTTCCTCCAGCAGATTCATCCAGCACTCTGGCCAGTCCAAGGATCCACGTCCATAATAAGTTGTGATTGCTCTGAATTAAATCTGTGTGAACCTGTGATCAAGAAGCTATAGTGCTGCTTTAAAAACTACAACTGCCTCTAACTTTCCAAATCACTTAATCATTATATCAATCCATTATATTTTAGCTAGTAAAAACTCTCAATAATCCTCTAACATTAGGCAAATTAAATGAGTCCTTGTTCTGCTAAAACAAACTCTGATCGATCATAGTTGGAGTAATTAATAAATGTATAAATTCTGTGTTTGGCACAGTGGAGATTCCATTATAAAATTACTCTGTATTAGTGGTGCTACCATCTTCCTTACAAGTATATGCACTATTACTATACCATATCAGTAGCCCATTCAAAAGAAAAATAAAAAGTATGCAGTCACCTTTAACATTGTCACTTCACTTTAATTTTCAAAGAAAAACAACATATATGTGCAGGTTGATAGTGACAGAACACTTATAATTAGTAAGTTATCACCTATTATCTGGAGTATGCTACTCTTGCTTCTAAAACTGACTACACCTTGAGGCACTATTTTTACAGTTAAAATGAAATCAAAATTCTACAGGAAACATTTGCTCGTCTTTTTGAGAGGAATAGTTTTCATTATATCATAAAACTATTTTACTGCAACAGTTGATCTCAAACTCCTCTTCAAGAAGGTTCTTCCGATCCTCTATTTACCCTCTAACCAATCTGGAATTATTTTCCCTGGTGCTTTTACTGCTTTACAGTTCTCATAATTTACATATTTTCATATATTTCTAGATACATTTATTCATTGGAACCTTATCTTTGTGGTTTTCTTTATTAAACAGCGCTCTCTTTTATTAAGGATTATGGTTGTCAGAATAATTAACTAATGTCTATAAATGGTCTTTACAGGACCCTTTTTTCTCAAGACTCTCATGTCCTTCTCCACTGGCATTCTACTTGCTATGCCAGCTACCCATACTCATAACCTAAACCTTCAGAAGTTTCATGGAAATCTGAGAATAGGTGCATCATGACCATAGACTGGTTGCCCTGCTAAATGTCCTATCAGTATTCTTATTAAATAATCTGAAATGTTGATTTGATAACATAAGATATTTCTGCTCAGGGTGACAATTATGATACCAATTCATTTCCTTATGCAATATCAACCTTTAGGAGAATAAACTGAATCCTGAAATGTCTTCTAAGATTGAAGCCTTGACAATTGTCATTACTGCTTATAAATTTCAACCATGGGCTAAACCAATCCTTTCATATAAAAATCTTCTATGTTCACTCAAAGCATATGTGATTTAGAGCAAAGAATTTGAATGAAATGACAAGAAAGCAGTTACAAGATATACTTACAAAGTGTGTTTGAAACATTGCAAACAATTCTTTAAATCAGTTGTGCAATCTATTACAACTGTGAGTGCCTCATCGCTTCTTATTACAATTTGAGGTCAATCAATTGTGATAGCTTACAGCAGACTGATAGCCCTTAATCTTTGTTAAGCTTTTGTCTGTTGAAGACCATCAAGATTGAAATTGCCAGTCTTCTAGCTTGCTAGATAAATGGTTTAAAATTTTCCTCTCCCCCCAATCCCATCTCTTGTCTCTTCCTCCTCCCTCACTTTTTTATCTAACTTTTCTAATTAATCTGAATGTCATAGGGAGAGGGTGATAGACAATCCTGCAAGCAGTGTTGCAAACATATTTGTATTCAATGTCAGCCAGCAGATAATGCCATCTGTACTAATCCCCTACCCTCTTCTCTACAGTGCTTTCAGCAGGCTTTGCCTTTGATTTATAAGACAGCTGACCCTGGCCTAACCCTGTCAGCTTTAGTTCAGAGGGACTCTCCACAAATGATAGGCCTCTGATCTGACAAATTGATTAGCTTCAAGGAACAGTTTAACTGGGAAAGGATCTCCCTAAGAAGTGATAAATCCCTTTTCTTCAGAGCTTCCAGCTATCACTATGTGGGAAGAATTAATGAACTACCCCATGGAACGACACAAACATTACATGCAGCCAGGGACAGAAATATACCGAGAAAGAATGAAGCCTCAGAACTTCCACTGTAATGTTAGGTCAGAAAGCAGAAGTAGGTACTTTATTTACAAACTGCTAAGTGATGTTAACTGGAAATGATTGACCTACTTAGCAAACAAATATTAACTGCAATTGTATTAAAGGTTTCAAATGAATTTCCTTGAGATAAGATGAATTGACAGCACAACTATTAAATAGAATAAATTGAAAAGAGATTAAGTAAATTAGGAGTTTGGTTAAAAAGATAAAGAAGATGTTGCTATGGAGGAGCTCTTATCAGCATGAGAGAAACAGAGAAAAATGCATAAAATAAAAATAAATGGAGTCCACATGCATTTCAGTTTTCCAATCAATAACCGGGCTATAGATTGCTGGTAGGAGAAGGCACTGGCTTACCAACTCCTTAGCAATTTGTTATAATTCATCGGCAAAGCACAGGGGATGTTATAATTCTATTGTTTTTAGTTGTCTGTCAGCTCGGCAGTTTCCTCCTGTCCTTTGGCTTTCCTAACCCACTCCCCCACCCATCAGAACCAGACTTTAAAGGTGCTGCGACACCACCAGCCTTCATTTGTAACATACCAGGGATTATTGTGTGTTCTGCTTCCAGCTCACCTATCCCACATTTTGCAGGTGAGTGCTAAGCTACTGGGAGGCACACACTAGGTATTCTGCAAATACAAGCTGTATATTCCACCTCACTGCATCCCAGGACGGCAAACACTGCCTCTGCAGTACCCGCAGTCCTGAGCAGCCCAGGGCTTGCACCCAGCTCCTCCACATGGTAGTGCACTGCACTACCACTGGCCCACCTCTCATACTTAGTATTGTATAACAACAAGAATGCATTTCTTATTTATCAGAGTTCTTGGATGTCAAATTATGAGTGCATTATGACTATATCATATCCAAAGAATTATATTCAGAAATCTTAATTAAAATCATTGATTCTATTTTATTAATTGTATGAACCATTATTCTCTTTTAAAAACAAAAAAACATAAGAAATTGCTATACTGGGTCAGACTAAGGGCCGGATTTTAAAAGCCCTGCGCGCGTAAATCCGGCCGGATTTACGCGCGCAGGGCACTCGCACGCCAGCGCGCCTATTTTGCATAAGCCGTCGGCGCGCGCAAGTCCCGGGGCTTCGCAAAAGGGGCGGGGAGAGGGCGTGTCCAGGGCCAGGGGGTGGTTCGGGGCGGGATCGGGGCGTGGCGAGGGCCTGGGGGCGTGGTCGAGGCCTCCGGACCAGCCCCATGGCGTGCAGTAGTCTGCTGGCGTGCGCAAATTTACACCTGCTTTCAGCAGGCGTAAATCTGCCAACAAAGGTAGGGGGAGTTTAGATAGGGCCGGGGGGTGGGTTAGGTAGGGGAAGGGAGGGGAAGGTGCGGGGGGGTGGAAAGAAAGTTCCCTCTGAGGCCGCTCCGATTTTGGAGCGGCCTTGGAGGGAACAGGCAGCGCGCGCCGGGCTCGGCGCGCACAAGTTGCACAAATGTGCACCCCCTTGTGCGCGCCGACCCCAGATTTTATAAGATACGCGCAGCTACGCGCGTATCTTATAAAATCCAGCGTACTTTTGTTTGCGCCTGGTGCGCGAACAAAAGTACGCGCTTGCGTAAATTTATAAAATCTACCCCTAAGTGTCCATCAAGCCCAGCATCCTGTTTCCAATCCAGGCTACTTGTACCTGGCAAGTACCCATATATCCCTCACTACTGATGCTAGTAATTAGGGATGTGAATCGTTTTTTGATGATTTAAAACAATTGTCAGATATATTTTAAATCGTCAAAAATCGTTAGAGCCACGATACAATAGCAATTCCCCCGATTTATCGTCAAAAAATCGTAAATCGGGGGAGGGGGGAGGGCGGGAAAACCGGCACACCAAAACAACCCTAAAACCCACCCGACCCTTTAAAACAAATCCCCCACCCTCCCGAACCCCCCCAAAATGTTTTAAATTACCTGGGGTCCCAGTGGAGGGGTCCCGGCGCGATCTCCCACGATCTCTCGTGATCTTCCGCTCTCGGGCCACGGCTGCGTTAATAGAAATGGCGCCGGTGGCCCTTTGCCCTTACAATATGACAGGGCAAAGGTAGCGCCGGCACCATTTTGGTTCCTGTCACCCGACGTCACGAGTGCAGGAGATCGCTCCCGGACCCCCGCTGGACCCCCAGGGACTTTTGGCCAGCTTGGGGGGGCCTCCTGACCCCAAGACTTGCCAAAACTCCAGTGGGGGTCCGGGAGCGACCTCCTGCACTCGCGCCGTATTGCCAATATTCAAAATGGCGCCGGCGCTACCTTTGCCCTCATTTTGAATATTGGCAATATGGCGCGAGTACAGGAGATCGCTCCCGGACCCCCGCTGGACTTTTGGCAAGTCTTGTGGGGGTCAGGAGGCCCCCCCAAGCTGGCTAAAAGTCCCTGGGGGTCCAGCGGGGGTTCGGGAGCAATCTCTTGCACTCGTGATGTCGGGTGACAGGAACCAAAATGGCGCCGGCGCTACCTTTGCCCTGTCATGGTAAGGGCAAAGGGCCACCGGCGCCATTTCTATTAACGCAGCCATGGCCCGAGAGCGGGAGATCGCGGGAGATCGCGGGAGATCGCGCCGGGACCCCTCCACTGGACCCCAGGTAATTTAAAACATTTTGGGGGGGTTCGGGAGGGTGGGGGATTTGTTTTAAAGGGTCGGGGTGGGTTTTAGGGTTGTTTTGGTGTGCCGGTTTTCCCGCCCTCCCCCGATTTACGATTTTTTACGATTTAAAAAAAAAAAAATGACAATCAGATTTCCCTCCCCCCCCAGCCAAAATCGATCGTTAAGACGATCGATCACACGATTCACATCCCTACTAGTAATAGTAGTGGCTATTTTCCAAGGGGCAGATTTTATAAATCTGCGCACACGCGTACTTTTGTTCGCGCACCAGGCGCGAACAAGAGTACACGTGATTTCAATAGATACGCGCGTAGCCGAGTTCCCCAAAACATTTACCACAAAAATAAGTCACCTTGGATCACGATTTTTTTGAACCATTTGATAGACCTCATACATGGGCATCAATTGTTAATGCTCAATAGCAGAAACCTTTTGGCACCAATAGTATAATCATAGGTCTTTAAATGAAATTTTTCATGCTTAGTGAAGTCAGTCCAAAAGAGAATATATACTTAATCATTGAGGAACACCCTTATTCATCGCTTGTCATTGCATATTATTTTAACATATTGTCATATTTACTTGACTTGAATTTTGCGAAGAAACGCCTGTATGTTCAAAGTTTCAAGAGGCTCAAGATGTAAAAGCCCGACCCGGACCGTGTTTCGGCTTATGCCTTCATCAAGGGGCCCAAATGTATCTGAAAATAACATAAAGGTGAATTTTGGAACAATAATAAAAATATCACAGTTGTACAAGACACTCAATATAGCAGTACTAATGTTTGTTGATTCCAGCGGCATTTCTGCCGACCTAACGGTAATGTGTTTCCTCTGCCAGAGGGGCTGCACATGCGCCAATTTTAAAGGGGCTGTTACCCAATAAGAAAATTACATGTGGATTGCAGCCACTGACATCATTGGTAACTATGAGCACAAAACTCTAGATAGTAGTGTACCATTCGATCGATGCATTCAAACCATTTGGATGTGTACTATTTAAATAAAAAATCCATTGTTGTGGATCCAAGATGGCGATTGAGCACTAGCACTGTGACAGTGGTGCTTTTCTTGAGGTTATTCTTTAAACTTTTCTTGCTACAATGCCCCATTCGGCTAGGAAAAGGCATGCCCGAGAGAAAGCCTTCCCTGGGGCTACTCCCGAGACGCCAAAAATCGGCCCGATGGACGTCCACGTTACCGAGGAGCTTGTACATCGGGAGGAGATTCGCAGGAGCAGGGAACAGAGATAGAGGAGTTGAGATCCCTGCCGGACTCTGATACCACATTATCCTCGATGCAGAGAGAGTTGCCAAGGAACCCAGCGATGCTGCGAGACCCGGATGGTGACCCGGAAGCCCTGCAGGATGAAACTGCCAGCGGGGAGAGCCGGCCAGGGAGCCTACCACCGGGAGTAAGCGGCTTGGAAGAACAGCCCGGAGGGCTTGAAACGCACCTTGGCAGCCCAGACGGAGGAGAATTGGAGTTGAGTTATCCGAGAGCACATCCACGCCGCAACAGATAAGTTAAAAATCTTATTGCCCACAAAGACCAAGAGAAATAACCTTAGAATCATTATGGGAAACAATGGTTGAGCTTGGTAATTTAAACAGACTGAGCCATTAAAAATAAAAACTGAAGACCATGAAGTTAGAATTAAATCCTTAGAAAATACTGTGAAAGTTATAAGTGGCCAAGAGACTGAGAGAAAAATATTTTTTGACTCTGAAATATAAGCAATATAACCAATATACAATTGATTAAAGATAACCCGGCTTTGTTAAACAAAGTTGAAAATATGGAAAATTTATTAAAAAATAAGAACCTTCGAATAATTAATTTCCCAAAGTCCCTCACATAAGTCCAAGAGAGATGTTTAGTAAATATATACAGGAAATTTGGAAAATACCTCCGGATCAAATTCCACCACTCACTCGAGTATTTTATGTACCAGTGAGAGATGAGTTAAAAAAGGCTTCGGGAGAGATATTTGATCCTCAGAAAGAACCATCTAAGGAAAAAAATAGTATTGCAGGACTAAATCTTACTATTTGGAGTCATCCGATCAGGCCCAAGCTGAATCAGCTACCTTGATAGTAAATTTTTCCCTTGAGATGGATAAGGAATGGAATTTTGAAATCATACTTTAAACATCGCCTGGAGAAATTTTTGGGGATGCAAGTGAGAATATTCCCAGATGTGTCTAAATCCACGCAGAAAAGGAGGAAGCAATTTCTGATATTAAGACCCCAGAACCTACAGATGGGGGTATCTTTCACATTAAGATGTCTTTGTCGTTGTCTAATTAAGTATAGAGTTAAATCTTTCCACTTTTTCCTACCATCCCAATTAACACAATTTCTGTGTGAAAATTCAGTAACATAGCATGCCTGTGCACCCATTACTTAGCTCCAAATACCTTGGAAAATCTGTGTTTGTTCCACCTCATATATTAGTAGCTCCTGCCAGTGCTAAGTTTAATTTAAATGACAAGATTATTAGATCGACACAAGGGGGTCACATGGGGTGATGTGCGAGGGAAGACGGTTTCTCCCTTAGCTCCAGGTGCCACAGACCGCAATCTACCTTCACCGACCCTCATTATCGCTAATACGGAGGATTCACTGTCGGAACGGCTTTAGCTCATGTCGATAGTTAAATTTATGAATAAATTGCCACAGCCGATGGCCGCCCATGGAGGAAAAAGAGACAGAGAAAAGGAAAAGGGGAAGGCCACAGATCCCAAGATGACGTCTGGAACGGGTGAGCCGGAGCTGGTGGTGTCCCTCCGCTAACAGTGGACGTCTTGCAGGCTACATTGGAGAATACGCTGGACACAAAACTAGCTGGGATCACCCAACAACTGGCTGAAGTAAAATTGTCAATATCGGAACTGGGCCCGAGAATTGAACTCCTGGAGGAGAGATTAGTTGGGGTGGAGGAAGGGCTGACGACCAATGCCGGAAAAATTAAAGCACAGGCGGCGGCCCTTCAGGAATGCCAGCAAAAATTAGATGATCTCGATTCGAAAACCGCCTGCGGCGTGATAATTTAAGGTTCCTGGGGCTGCCTGAAGCGGTGGACGAAAAGGGATTGGCAGTGTTTCTGGAGGAGTGGCTCCCAGAAGCTGTAGGCCTGGAGGATTTATGGGGTGCCCTTGCAGTTGAAAGGGCGCACAGATTAGGGACCAAACGGCCATCAGACCCGCGCCCCCGAATCGCAATCGCTAAAATCTTAAATTCAGTGGTTAAGCAGAAAATCTGGATGGCGTATAGAAAATCACCAGAGATTAATTACAAGGGTCACAGGATCAGGATTATGCAAGATTACTCAGCCCAAGTTTCACAACAACGCAGGAAATTTTCCCCAATCTGTTCCAAACTTTTCAACAGCAAGATAAGATTTACCCTGCAGTTCCCTGCCATACTGAAAATCTGGCGGGATGATAAAATCCATATCTTCGAAACCCCGGAGGACACACAGAAGTTTCTTCAATCTACAGTGGATGGTTGAAAACAATGTCTTCCTGCTTTGACAGGAATATGAACCACATTTCTGAACCAGATTTGAAAGAGTCGGGAGTTCAATTTGTATTTTTCTACTGGTTTCTTTGCTTCCTGGTTGTTATCACACTGGAGCCCAAGTGTTCCTGCATGGGCATTTTTTGCTGCTTTTTCCCTGAGGATACAGCTAGCTCAACCGGAGTGGGCTTTAGCTGGGTCCGCTTCTTTATTGGACAAGTTTGGAATGGCGCTGGAAACTGCCCTTGTGTGCCCCCACATAGTGGAACCACGAGACACAAACTGTTCCGATCTGCGATACCGGAGGCACTACGTTGAACAGTTCTCAGGAGCTGTTTGGCTTTAATGTATTACCTGGATGATGGGTCTGTGGCACCCAAGCACCCTATACAGACCCTCTCACTCGGATCCTCCCTTTAGGAGAGGGTATCCGGCTGTTTGCTCTTTGCTATTAGATGGGGAGGGGGGGGAGGGGAAGGAAGGGGAGGTAGGTTTGGGTTCTATTCTTCTGGTATGGGTATGTTTTGGGTCGAGGGGTACAGTTTTGGTTTGTTGGAATGCATGTGAGCGTGGATGCATGTGTGGATGATTCTGAGATGCAGGGGGGGGGGGCAGCTGGGACCCTCACCTCTGTGGAAAATGGATATTTCACTCTGGTGATAAAATGTTGTTTTTTCACTTTTATGGTTAAGTTGGTGTCATGGAATGTTCATGGTATGGGTTCGCCCATAAAGAGGAAGAAAGTCTTGACCCACCTAAAACGGTTACATAGTGACATAGTGTGCATCCAAGAAACTCACCTTAATGCCTTGGAGAGCCAAAAACTACATAGAGACTGGGTGAGTACCTGTCACTTTGCCAAGGCCCAACATCGCAAAGCGGGTGTGGCGACCCTAATCAGTAAATCCACAGATTTCATGCTCACACGCACTGCCTCTGACCCAGAAGATAGATATGTGATAGTGGTGGGGTGGTTGGCAAGGCCAAACAGTTACCATATGCAATGTTTACGTCCCCACCAACAACCCACAGAGGTACTTAGCCACACTCACCAGAGTACTCTTTACGCACAGAGAGGGGTTGTTATTGATTGCAGGGGACTTTAATTGTGTTGCGACGGAACGTTGGACACATCGCTATTGGGGGGGACCCATGCGAACCGTCGAGGAGAAATGGCTGGACTACAAAACACATAATGCCCAACATCTTGATAACCCCCAACTGTACTGGGAGGCAGGTAAAGCCGTTTTAAGAGGGGAAATCTAGGGTTACACCAGTGCATGGTACAAACGTTTAAATAGGGAAATCCTTCAATTAGATACCCTGACCAAACAAGCGCGTAAAGCTTTGTTAGCTAACCCATCAGGCGAAAACCGTAAAACTTACTTTAGTCTGCTTAATCAGCTTAATACAGTGCTGCACATCCGGTCCGGTAAAGCTCTGCAAGTGGCACAACACAACTATTTCCAATATGAGGACAAGGTGGGGTGACCCCTGGCGAACTTGGTTCGAGTGGTGAAACCACGAACCCTGATACCTGCTATGAGAGATTTGCAGGGGCGAAGGGTTACGGGTGTAAAGGAAATTGGAGTCGTGTTTCGTCAGTTTTATGCAGCCCTGTATAAGGAAGAGCCTATTCCACCCCCTATGCTGGAGCACGAGTTTTTCTCGGACTTGCAACTACCCCGTCTCACATCTTCTCAAAGGGAGTTCTTGAACAGGCCCATCCAATCATGAAGTTTTGGCTGTTATTAATTCTATGGCATCTGGTAAGTCACCGGGCCCTGATGGGTTCTCATGTGACTTCTATAAAATGCTTAAAATTAATTTGGTCTCCCCCATAACAAATTTCTATGTAGATGGTCTGGCTAAAAATTATTTTCCTTCAGACCTTAATAGCGCACATATAATAGTTCTCCCGAAGCCTGGGAAAGACGCATTGAAGCCTGAATCTTACCGCCCTATCTCCCTGCTCAATAGTGATTTAAAGATTTTGGCTAAAACACTAGCGGAAAGACTAGCGGTGGTGCTTCCCAGGCTGATATCGGACCAGCAAGACGGTTTTGTAATAGGCCACACAGCAACGCATCATATTGTCAAATTACTATCAGCTATCCAATTCTGTCGACGGGGGGCTTGCAATCGGATTTGATTCGGAAAAAGCATTTGACAGAGTCTCCTGGCAATATATGTTCTCTGCACGGCACAGATATGGGGTAGAGGGAGATTTTGTAAATTATATCTACTTATTATACAGACAGCCTAGATCCAGGGTCATTGTGAATGGAACGGGTTCAGACCATGTACTCATACAAAGGGGAGTTCACCAGGGGTGCCCACTCTCCCCACTCTTATACATCCTCACTATTGACCCTTTATTGCGTAAAATTGTGGCCCATCCGGATATAATCGGCTTTGAGAGGGCACAACAGTTGTTTAAAGTTGCGGCTTTTGCGGACGATGTCCTTGTGTTCCTGACTCATCCACATACCTCTTTGTGTCCCTTGTTGTTGATGCAGGAACAGTTTGGCTCGTTTGCGGGTCTCAAAATCAACCGAGACAAGTCAGAGGCCCTGGATGTCAAGAATTCTACCCAACAGCATTGGACTGGGCAATTCCCACTGCGTTGGGCCTCGGGGGACCTTAAATATTTAGGAATAAAAATACAGAGGGTCCTAGAAGATATATATCAGCTTAATATACAACCTTTGGTGCGATACATGGGAGCAACATTAAAACATTGGCAAGGACTACCGCTGTCTTTAAAGGGTCGGGTTCATTTATACCAAATGGTAATTTTGCCTAAATGGTTATATGTCCTACAAATGCTTCCCATTAGGCTTTCTTCATCCGATGTCCAGTGCCTCAATCAAGCACTTCGTGCTTTTGTGGGGGGGGGGGGGGGGAGGCCTCACATCCCCTGGACAGTGTTGCAGCTACCGGGTCCGAGAGGAGGTCTGGGGTGCCCAGATGTGGAGCAATATAATGTGGCTTGTACTTTACGAAATATTAAAGACTGGATATATGAAACTTCCCATTATATTCCATACCAGGTATTAAAAGATTGGTATGGTGTACCCTCCCTAAATGCCTTGTTACATATGAAAGCGTCGGAGATGCAGCCCCATCTAAAGAGCCACCTCCTGATTGTTACTTGTACGCACATGAGGGTACAGCTCTGTAGGAAAATACAGCAACCTCGAGGAGTCACGCCTATGCTACATTTGATTAATAATACCTTTTTCCCACCAGGTTTGGTTGAAACCCCATTTCGACGATGGCACACTGGAGGTCTTAAACACTTACATCAACTGGTACACCCGCTCACTCGTGTATTGTACAGCTTTGCTGAGCTCCAACAGCAATTTCGTATACCCAATTCGGATTTTTATGCCTTTCTACAGATTCACCATTTTATGCAGGCAAACAGTCACAACTGGCAGATGGTCAAACCCACAGAGGCATTGCTTAATCTATTTACAAGCAAAGGCACCCGCAGACCAAGTATTTCTATCTTTTATAGAGAACTGGGCACCTGTGCTGTTGACACCCACTTACAATGCATATATATTAAATGGCAAACATGGAAGGAGTTTACTTTGCCATATGAGGATTTTTTAAAATGTTTTTCTCACATTCCCGAGATTACTACTAATGAGGATTTGCGGGAAACGCAGTATAAATTCCTATGGCAAGGATTTATACCTCCTACCCAAGTGTTTAGCACTAACCTCTCCATTAACCCAAGTGTTTAGCGCTAACCTCTCCATTAACCTCTCCATTATGCTCAAAATGTGGGGTGGCCCCAGGTTCTTATTTTCATGTGTTTTGGGAATGTCGATACATTCTTTCCTTCTGGTCAGAAATCCAATTGTTTTGTGTGCGGCTATGGCAACAGGATATCCCGGTAGACCCAGGTCTCTGGCTGTTTGGGTTCTGGGCTGGGTGTCAGGTAAAAGGTTATAAACTAAAGTTTCTGAAGTCTTTTCTCACTAAAGCTGCGATAATGGGGAAAAAGGCGATTCTATCCTAATGGTTGGAGGACAAAGCTCCAGATTGGGATCACTGGTTTAGACTAATGCTTCATCTCTGTACCCATGAAATCTATTTTCTTCAACACCAGCATCATTCCAAAATTGACATTGAGCAGGTGTGGTCCCCTTTCTTGTCATACTTACAACCCAGAATCCTTGCTCAAATGCCTAACGGTTAGGGGGACTCCTTCCTCACATGCCATAAGGGCTTTTTTCAGGCATTACCCTGGTACCCATGAAGATCTCGACTCTTACCTCAGCAACCCAAGACTGTAAACCGTATAATGTAGCCGTAACCACAGGGGGGAAGGGGGGATGGGGGAAGGGAGGGGAGGGAGGGAGTGGGGAAAAGGTTGTTCACTTATTATTGGTTTATAACTTGTGCGTAACTACACGGAGCTAACACAGATTGTTACCTTTTGTTGATATGTTATTTCTACTGCCAGGAGCTAGGTTACATGCTGTTGTTAGTATTGTTATTAGGGTTATTGTTATGCCTATTTTAACGGATGTTCTACGGGTCCCTACTGTGCATGCTACTATGCACCCAATCTTGGATGTTATGTAATCATGTGCTGATAATATTACTGTTATATGTATGGATAACATGCCATGAATTGTTCATTGCTGAAAAACTGTATATAAAAAACAGTTTTAAAAAAAAAAGATTATTAGATCACTTGGATCTTATATTGTGGGCTTGGATTGTATACATTGTTGTTTGATTTTTGTATTTCTTTTATGAGAATAATGAATGTATGCAATGATTTATTGTCAAGAGAATTATCTTAATATGAATGTTAAAAAATTAATAAAGATTAAAAAAAAATCCATTGTTCGTGGTAATTGAGCAGGTACTGTGGATCTCACCCCCCCCCCCCCCCCCCCCCCCCCCCCATTGACAACTGTATTCTCCACTTTAGATCCACAAAATTATGTTTTTGGTGTAGACAATGAAGAATGATAGGAGCTTGTAGTTTTTCAGTGGTGAAGCAGCTCCGATGCTCAATCAGTCAAGTACGGATTGGCCATTTAGTGCGGCCGACATAGATTTTGTCACATGGACACACAATCATGAGTATGACATTGGAGGTGGAACAATGAGAATAGGTTTTTGCCGTGTGAGTTTTGCCCATATGGGTAAAAAAGAGGTTTTTCCAAGAGGGGTGCTTATGTCAGGGGGAGGAGGAGGAGTAACCGTATGGGTACATTCATTTTTTAAAATGTATGTGCACTATTGTTATGCCCATCAGTGCGACCACATATACTGACCTCCTGCACTGCTCTCCTGTCCTCCCCGGGGCTGCTCGTGGCTCGGGCCAGTGTTCACCACCGCATTCCTCGGGACTCCTCTTGGCAGCCTGGACGCCGCCGCCACCACCCTCCTCGACTTCAGGCCTTCCTGGACGCACGTGCGCGCCACCGGGCCCTCCTTTGAAGCCTCTTCGGCGGGAACCTCGGGGGGGCATCTCCAGTTGATGACATCAACAGACCATCATATTTAAACTCCACCTTCACCCTCAGCTAGCCGAATTGGCAACAAGTTCCATACGTCTCCGACTACTGCCCTCCGAGGAGCGGGTACCAGTGCCGCATTGGGGACTCGCTCTCCTCACCTATCCTGCTCCTCGGGCTGGCTCTTCGTCTCTTGGGTTCTACCTGCAAGGCCTCCCATTCCTCAGGACTATCTCTGGGACATCTCAGCTATCCGTGAGTTCTACAGAAGGGTAGCGCCCGCAACATGAACAAGACTGTCTGTGCCTCCCGCTCCTCAGAACCGCGCTTACATTGTACACATGACTGCCAAGGCTTCCCTGCTCCTCGGGGCTGTGCCCTCCGGCTTCCCTGGGACTTTACTCGCTTCCCCGCTCCTCGGGGACGCGCCTACATATCTTATCAAGACTGCCAACATTTCCCCATGCCTCGGGGTGGTGCAGCGTCATCACCAGAGGCTCTGCAGTTTGTCTGGCACTCCTCTCCTCGGGGTCCCTGCCCAGGTATTGCCTCCAGTCTACTCTACACGGGAGTTCTCTCTCCATTGTCTCACCCAGAGCTCTCTGCTGTCTCTGACCACACCTCCCAACAGTGCAGGCCTGTAGGGGTCCTTCCCACAGGTAGTAACAACTTCCAAATCGGGCCAAGGGCCCACATATCATAACAACTATTTTATCCCTGCACAGCTACCCACACAAATAACAGTTGCAGAATACTGTAGGTGTGCCCTTTGTATGTTCATACTTTATGCCAGCCAACTTTCCAAGAGAAAATTGGTGGCAAGTCTGTGTGGTAAAAGTACCTGGGCATTGTGCAACTAGGTGACCTGTTGAAAAATGCCCTTTTAATATAAGGCACACTTAAACAGATCATGTCACTCTGGATAAGTGCAACGTGATGCATTTAGGAAAAAATAACCCATGCTATAGTTACACATGTTAGGTTCCATATTAGGAGCTACCTTCCAGGAAAGAGATCTAGGCATCATAGAGGATAATACATTGAAATTGTCGGCGATGGAGAAAGTACAGAGAAGGGCAACCAAAATGATAAAGGGGATGGAACAGCTCCCCTATGAGGAAAGACTATATGCTATAGTTACACATGTTAGGTTCCATATTAGCTTGGAGAAGAGACGGCTGAGGGGGGATATGATAGAGATGTTTAAAATCATGAGAGGTCTAGAATGGGTAAATGTGATTCGGTTATTTACTTTTTTAGATAATAGAAGGACTAGGGTGCACTCCTTGAAATTAGCATATAACATTTAAAACTAATCGGAGAAAGTTCTTTTTCACTCAACATACAATTAATCTCTGGAATTTGTTGCCAGAGGACGTGGTTAGTGCAGTTAGTGTAGTTGGTTTAAAAAAGGTTTGGATAAGTTCTTGGAGGAGAAGTCCATTTTCTGCTGTTAATCAAGTTGACTTGGAGAATAGCTACTGCTATTACTAGCATCAGTAGCCTGGGATATACTTTTTTTTTTGGATACTTGCCAGGTACTTGTAGGCTGGATTGGCCACTGTTGGAAACAGGATGCTGGGCCTGATGGACCCTTGGACTGACCCAGTGTGGCATGTTCTTTATGTTCTTAGAAGATCTAGATTCAGCAAAAATGCTTTTTATAAGAAAAGACTGAATAGAAGTCTGATGAACAGAGTCTTTTATGGTAGCAGTTTACTTGATTTATCTAATTTTTTGGGTTGTTGTAATGGTAAAAGTAGAAGTATAAATCCTTTTTTAATCATGTCTACAATCATAATTGATTTGCCCCATCTCTTGTCTCTTACTTTATATATGCCCTTGTAATTTTTCTATTGGCAATCTTTCGCAAAGTCATTACTTTTAGCATCGATCTGAGCTCCTGATACATCTGTATGTGTACAAGTCAGTGCTTGCGGCTGAAATGTGAGCATGCATAAGAAATATGTTATCCCAAAGTTGGTAGAGCTTTCACTTTGTCTTCTTCTGAAAGTTTGTCAATAAAGCAAAGTCTTCTAGGAGCCAAAGATATAAAGCAGATATGTAGCAGTAGCAAGTTATTGTAGCCTTTAGATGATGCTCACATGGTAAAATGCTGCATATGCTGCTAATGAAAGTAAATCAAATATTGGTGGTTTCACTAAAATGAAGTCTACTTGGTTTAATTAACAATGTTGCTCAACTGCAAAACAGCCACCAACCTTAAATTGTCTTAATAACAGAGCCTAATAAATACCAAAATAGAATGACAGGAAAATATCCTTTTTTTCCCACAAATCCTGGTGCTGTGTGTGATTGGAAACATCCTCAACAGTATCTGAAACAATTACAAAGGTGAATTTTAAAAGTGTGGCACATGCATTAACTAGGGTGTGCGTGAATATTCCAGGCTTGCACCTGCCGAGCAGATTTTAAAAGCTGCCCAGATACGCGTGTATCTCCTCAAGCGTGCACATCTTGGAAGTTTTATAAAGGGCTGGGGCTTTGCTGTGGTGTGGATGTGGCATGGGCATTTCAGGCATGAACCTGCGGTGTGCATGTAAGTACACGATCCGGCAAACACCGAGGTTCCCTGCTGCTTAACTTTAATTATGCTATGGATGACAAGTGGATGAAGTGTAGGCAGATCTTCAGGATTTTAAGGGTTGGGGAGAACTGGGGGGAGTGAAGGCTATTAAACTAGTGGGGTTTAGAAGACTTATCTCTTAACTAGGACAACTGGGGACAAACTAGTAAAACTGGGAATAGCATCAGTGTGCACTCCTCTTAAAATCCCCCGATTTATGTGGCACATAAATTTGGGACATGTGCGCATGGCTAAGTTGTTTATATCATCCACACATATATGAGCTCAAATTATATAATAGCCACGGCCCTGGGTGCAAGCCAATGCACACGCGGCATTTGAAAGTTACCATCACAGTGTAGGAAGTCAGGAATAAAACCCTACAAATACATTCAGTTGTATAACCATCAATATAGCCCACCATAAATATTCCCCAATGTCTATCAGCTAAGATACTAACAAATTAATGAACAAACTGGGATACATTTTCAAAATTAAGATGTGATTTACTCAGCCTTTTTCCCTTCTATTGCTGGAATAGGGAAAGGCCATAGTAAATCTGGCCCTTGGTGTCCTATAGGGAGATATTCCATGTTTAACCACTGAAAGCATATAATATGGATCATAATAGCCAAAGAGGGATACAGACAAGTATGCTGACAGGCCAAAAACACTGTCATAGCTAAAGAAAAGAAACATTGCCCAGATGAGAACTTTAAACCAGAACTGAAGGATACTTATCAAGATCTGCCTGTTTGTAAGCTCCTGTGTAAAATAAAATCAAGGCAGAGAGACAATGCAGCAACTTAAGTTTAAAAGCAGAAATCATGGACCAGCCAAGGGTATGTCCAGAGGAACATCCACCCTTGGATGAAGAGGGAGTATTCTGAAACAGAGAAAATGCTGATGCTGGCTGTTGCGTCCATCAGTTGCAGACGCCTGTGACCTCACTGCCTTTCCTCTTTTCTTCCCTATTCTCTCTCCTTGGGAAAGATGGCTGCCTCTGGTGCCGAGTGCCAAGGGTCTCGGCGTCTCCAACTTAGCATGGGTGTTCCAGTCCGCCATGCTCACTCCCGTGGCCTCCTAGGGCGCGCGCGCATATTTTCTACGCTCAAATACACATCATGGCGGGAACCTCGGGGATGTCCCCACCGCATGACGTCAATACCTCCAGGTATATCAAGCCTCTGTTTCACTACCACCTTTGAATTAGCAAGGACTTCGGTTTAGCTACTCTGACCACTCTAAGCTGCACGCTTAGATGCTGCTTTCACTCCAAGGGCCTCGCTCCTCTTGAAGCTCTAGACACTCGCTCATCGGGGGTCTCTCGCCTCCAACTACCCTTCGGGGTTCTCTACTAACTAGACAACCACTCCTCGGGGGTCTTTCTGTCTCTTCTACATTTCAGGATATTGGACTATCAGGTACTCACTCCTCGATGGCCTACCAGCCTATGTATCCTGCACCACGGACCTTTGGTTCTACCATCTCATCATCAGGAAGACGCTTACATTCCTGTGAGTACCTCTACGATCCGGTGCTCCAACTCCACCCACCAGCAGCAGCGTTACCCGCACTGCGGGCTCCCGCCTATCATGAACATCTGGGTGAGATTCTACATCCGAGCCTGTTGAACATATTGGCACCTCGCGGATATCAGTGCCTTACCTTCCTGCTTACATCATCTATCTACAGCAGTACAATAAAGCCTTCCATCCATCCTGTGTCTGTTATATTGAGTTCAGCCTATTGCTGTGGTTCCCCACAGGGCCCCTCCCCGTGGGTGGAGTCATCTCCACAGTGACCAAGGGTCCACAATGCCACAAACACAACACTGGCATACAGCCTCAGTCCAGACATTGCAGGTGCCCCCCCCTCCCAAAGAAAATGGGAGGGGGAAAGACCTGCAATGCGGTAAAGATCCTCCACCCACTACTTGATATTGCACGAGCTTATGCATATTTATCAGCTGGAAAGTATAAGATGGAGGAAAATAAGGAGAAAAAGAATGAACCCGAAGCAGCCCCAGCAACCCACTGATATCAAGAAGGGAGAAGACTGGGTGTGGCCAGGAGACTGGAGAGAGGAGATGCCTTGCCTGAGGTCAGACGGTAGGGTGGAGTCTGAGGCGGAGAGGAGCCGAGAGCAGCCCAGCAGCTTTGCCAGCACCAGACCCGGATGCAAGCCCCCAGACAGCCTGGTAGATCTGCCAGAAACAGACCTGGAAGCAAGCCTCCTTTGCAAATGGTTCTTCAGACCTCCACCCAGAGCCTGCTTCAGAGGTAAGCAGGGAAAAATCGCCTGAAGGTGGGACCAGGGGTAAGTAAGTTAGCCATAAGTATTAGGCAGGCTAAGGTTTATGGCATGTTTGAAACCACCCATGGTACAGAATCTTCTCCAGGATAAACTGGGGCTTAGTGACTAGGATGATAGAGACAGGAATAATTGTTATCTTCTAAATGCTTAATTCTGCCAAATCTGATAAATAAAAGTCTAATTCTGAGGAGAACATATCTTTTCCTGAACTTAGGATATTGAAGTGAAGTGAAGTGGGAGGGGAACTGGAAGTGTCCTATAGCAGACAGGTCTCTGTAGCCCCAAACTTATAGTCTGGAGTTTCCCCGATACAGGATAGGCCATGCTCATCTGCAGAGATGACATCAGATGCGCAGTTAGATTTAACAGATTTAGAAGATGAAGCATTAGTGAAGATCATGCAGGTTTTCACTAAGAAAGAAGAGGTGCAATTCCAGATCTCTAGGGTACGTGAGAATTTAAAAAAGACACATACCTACAATTCGTAAATGTTACTAATTTTTACCTGACAATGCTGAAACTTTTGGTTAGTGAATCTAAATTAACCCTTAAGGCATTAGCTGAATATGCTACTTCTTCGCACTTATTAAGAGAATTACTGCAAAAAGATAACTCACATTTACAGGCACTAAATAAAGTTTTAGAAAAAGATATTAGTCAGCTAAGAGCAGAAATAGATGGTATAGTTGAAAAATGCTCACTGCAGGAAGGAGATCGCAAATTAATGGCAAAACAGAATCAAGAATTAAAAATGAAAACACAATCCTTAGAATAATAGAGATCGCTGAAGTTCAGCCCTCAGACCCTCATTTAGATAAGCTACCTGAATACCTAGAAAAAGTTCTGGAACTGCAGGAAATTATTATAGAGTAATACCAGAAGGTATATTCAGGGGAAGCTGCAGATCAGGTTCACGAATTAGAAATGGCTATTAAAACCCAGCAAGAAGAATCAGAAAAAAAAGATTAAATCTTTGAAAAACCAACTAACAAACCTATAACTGAAATTAACTGTAACTGATATCCAAAATATTGATTTAAAAAAGTGGAACAAGAAGTTCACTCAGTTGGAATTTCAGGTCTCTGAAAGAGAGCGAAGAGTCCGAGAGCTTGAACTACAACGGCTGTCTCTTCAAGAGACACATCTTACTGAAATTGAATTAGTAAAAGCTGAAAATAAAACATTAACCCAACAGCTTTCAGCAGAAATGCAAGATAATCAACAAAACATAGCTGGGCTTTGCTTATTACAAGAAGAAAAATATAATTTAGAAAAGGAGTGTTGCATCCGGTCGCAGACGGCTGCGACCGCTCTGCCTTACCTCTTTTTCTCCCCTTTCCCTCTCTTTGGGCAAGATGGCTGTCTCCGGTGCTGAGTGCCACGAGCCTCGGCGTTCACAGACCAGCATGGGCATCCCCATCCGCCATGCTCACTCCCGTGGCCTCCTAGAGTGCGAGCACGCACATCTCTGACACTGAAATACACGTCATGGCGGGAACCTCGGAGGCGGCCCCACCGCATGACGTCAGCCTCCGCTTCCGCTACCAAATTGAGTTAGCAAAGACTTCGCTTCGCTACTCTGCCTGCTCTAAGCTGCTAGCCTAGACACCTCCTTTCGCTAAGAGCCTCGCTCCAGCAGAAGCTCTAGACACCCGCTCCTTGGAGGTCTCTCTCTTCCAACTTCCTTTAGGGGTCCTCACTAACCTAGACAACTGCTCCTTGGGGTCTTCTCTCTTATTCTTTCCAGGATATTGGAGCATTGGGTACTCGCTCCTCGAGGGCCTATCTGCTTCACATCCTGCACCACGGACCTTCAGTCCCACCATTCTACCATCAGGAAGATGCCTTCACTCTGTGAGTACCTCTACGAACCGGCGCTCCAACTCCACCCACCAGCTGCGGAAATACCCGCACTGTGGGCTCCTGCCTATCGTGAACATCTGGGTGAGACTATACTTCTGAGCCTGTTGAGCGTATTGGCACCTCGTGGATCAGTGCCTTACCTGCCTGCTTTACCATCTATTTACAGCAGTACAATAAAGACTCTATCCATTCTGTGTCTGCTAACTGTGTAAGCCTATTGCAGTGGTTCCTCACGGGGCACCTCCCCATGGGCTGAGTCATCTGCATTGCAACCAAGGGTCCACAACACCTCAAACACAACAGATTGCTAACTCCATGGACTCGGCTCAGCTCGCAGCCCTGCAGGCCATTCCTGGCCTAGCCCAGCGGATTACAGAACAACAAATGTCTTTGGAGAACCGTGCTACTGTCTTCAATCAGTTACACGCTCAACTGAACTCATTAGCTCCTCCTGCGAAGGAATTTCTGTTTCTAGTGGTAACCCTCAATACCACTATGCCTTTATCTACAGCTACCCGCTTTGCGGGTGAAGCCAAGATGTGCAGAGGGTTCATCAATCAATGCAGCATGCATTTTGCTTTACAGCCTACCCTATTTTCCACTGAGGCTTCGAAGACCACCTACATCCTGTTGTTCCTTGAAGGACGAGCCCTGGCCTGGGCTTCACCACTATGGGAACGTGAAGATCCTATCCTGAATGACCTGTCAGGATTTCTACAACTTTATAAGTCTGTGTTTGATGACCCGGCTTGCCAGACCATCGCTAGATCCGCATTGCTCAACCTTCAGCAAGGTAACAAGCCACTTACAGATTTTGCCATTGAATTTAAGATTCTAACATCCGAACTGCATTGGAACACTGGATACCTACGTGTCATATTTATGGGGAGTCTCAGCTCTCGCATAAAGGATGAACTAGTGGCTCACAATTTTCCTGAATCCCTTGAGTCCCTGATGGAACTAGCAGGTAGAACTGACCATCGTATCCGCGATCGTACTCAAGAGGCTAAGAGTCCATGAAAGTCTACGGTGGGGGCTAACCGTCCAAAACCTGTGCCTATTGCTTCCAGCTTACCCTCTGCACCCCTAGAGGAGGAAGAGCCTATGCAACTAGGCCGAAGCCACTTGATCTCTAAGGAGAGACGTTACCACAAGCGTATGGGCCTGTGCATGTACTGTGGCCAATCGGGTCACACAGTCCAAACTTGTCCCATTTGTCTGGGAAACTGACAGGCCTGGGATCTGCATGAGGACTTCTCCTGGGCCTTACCGCTCCTACTCCTCCATTACCTTTATCTGTATCCCTACTTTGCGGAGGTCTCGAGTTTCAGACGCTCACTCTCAGTGCCGGAGGTAATTTTATTCTGAAGCGCTTGGTTGAACATCTGAGGATTCCTACCACACCAATAGATAAGCCTCTACTATTGTCATCCATCCATGGAGAACCACTTCCTGGAGAAGTTTCATTGTCCACCCAGGCCATTGGCCTGCACACTAGAGCCCTACACTCAGAATCAATTTCATCCGGCGTCCCCAGACTGGCACGACACTATGGATCCGCCATGTTTTCCTGATGATGTAGGGCACGTGCACGCCCTCCCACTGATGTACCAGCAAGGGCGCAAACCTCGGGGGCGTCCCCCAAGATGACATCATCCGCTTCCAACATAAAAGGTCTCAGTATTCGCTAACGTATCGAGTTAGCAAGGAACGGACTCGCAAGGATTCGTCCAAGGTACTCTGCCTCCTCGGACTTACCAGGGGTACCCGCTCCTCTGGGGCCTCGCTCTCTTTTCTTTATTTCAGATTGCAGATAAGAACCTGTACTCGCTTCTCGATGGCCTATGTTCCTGAATACTCTGAAGAATCTCTACTGCCTGGAAGCTATCGCAGATACAGCCAATTGTGAGTTACCGTCGTGCTCTCAGAGCTTCCCCTGGAACCAGATACTCGCTCCTCAAGGGCCTAACCCTTTCCAGCTACTGAGCTTCATTAAGACCTTATGTGAGTTGTCATCTAGTTCTGGTTATATACACTGCATACCCTGTCTACTCACTATCTATAGTTTCTCTACAGCTCAGCAACCCTGGGATCGTTGTTCCAGTACCTGAGGGACTTCAGCCCTGCCGGGCATATCATCTCACTACTGCCACCTCTGGTGGTTCTACTATACTGTCTAATAAAAGAACTATCTGTATCTGTCTCCATACCCAAGCCTAACCGGTGGTCCCTCTCAGGATATCCTCCTGGGGGCGCTGTCATCTGCCATCGGCCCAAGGACCCACCTATCTACATTCCTCTACAGCTGAGTGTCCTCTCCAAGCACTCCGCTGGTAACAGATTGCTACTCCTTTCCATCAGGAGTCTTCAGCTACAGATTCATATTAGATTGCTACCTCCGCAGTCTTTACCTTTACAGATTGTTATTTACTCCTTCCACAGGAGCCAGCTCATACAGCTTGCTAATTCCTCCTTCTACAGGAGCAAGGCGTAACAGATTGCTAACTCCTCCCCTTTACAGGATTATAACCTAATATTTCTAACTCTTATCTGATTGCTCCGCCCATCCGACATCAGATTCATAACAGATTGCTAACTCCTCCCACAGGAGCAGATTCATAACAGATTGAACACTGCTGAGGTCCCTGAGACTGCAACTACAGACTGCCTCACTTCTGCCACCTCTGATGACTCTCTTCAAGCTGTCTAATAAAGAACTATCTTGTGTTTTGTGTAGTACGAGTCTAACCCAGTGCTGTGGCTTCTCACGGGGCTCCTCCCCGTGGGCGTGATCATCCCCACAGCACCCAAGGATCCACCAAAACACACATATCCACAACACTAAACAACAGATTTTTAGAATCTGGGTTGTCTATGGGAGCCACGTCTTGTATGGATCTGTCAGATATAGTACTGTACCTGTTAGTGACGAATACCAGCCCAAGCCAATTTGCACTGAGAGATAAAGAACCCCTAGGTTTCCTAATCAGTGAATCCTTCCCTGATTTAGAGCTAAACCTGATGGTCATAGGTAAACTACCTGGGAACACCGAGGTATACCCTGGAAAAGATCCTCCTGAGTAGTGCAAAATACTGCCTAAAGGCCTTATCAGCTTACAGTTTATTTGGCCATATGATGATCAAGCTTCTAAGGTTCAACTGGAAATTGATTGCTGCCTCCTGTCAAGGGAGCTTGACAGAAGTGAGACAGGTGAAATCCAGGCTGAAGGAGTCTGCTCAGTTCAGACTCACTTCATCTCGGAGGAGATAGAAGAGTGAGAGGAGATAGCTCAGAATGAACCCTTCTCCAGGTTTGAGGAGATAGTAATCAATTAGCTCATGGAAACGGATGCTTGCAGGAGCCCAGCAGAGAGAGATCATTTAAAAGAACTGTTATATAAATGTAAAGATATCTTTGCCATCAATGCCTATGACTACAGCCTGACTGACTTACATGTTACTCAAGTGCCGACAGAGCCAAAAAGCAAGCTGGTTTTCGAACGCCATTACAAAATACTGATAGTTTCCTATGAGTCAGTGCAAGAAATCTTAAAACACTCTAGAAGAAAGAGGAATTATCAGACAATATAACAGTACTTTTAATAGTCCCATATGGCCCATCTTGAAAAGGACTGGCACATGGAGACTGGCTATAGACTACAGGAAACTGAACAAAATTGGGCCCTGTCCAGGTGGCCCATGAACCATCTGGATCAGGATTTAACTAGAATTCAGGGAGACAAATATTTCACCAGCCTTGATTTAGCCTCAGGGTTCTGGATGGTCCCTATAGAACCTAAGGATCAGTTTAAATTGGCTTTTTCTTTTTGGAAGAAACAATACACCTGGAGCATTACACTCTTTGGGTATCTGAATTCACCAGCAGATTTCAACATTTTCCTACACAAGACATTACCTGATGCAGATGCTAGGGGCACCTTATTCTACATGGATGACATCCTAATTAAAAATATCAACTTTCAGAATCACCTGCACGAGTTTGATCATGTTTTGGCCCAGCTGCAGATGGCGTGTGCCAAACCTTTCCTCAAAAGGGCAGTGGTATAGGAAGTTACTTAACTACTTAGGATATGAAGTTTCAGCGGAAGGACTACATCCACGAAAGAAAAGAATTCTTACAAACAATAAAAACACCCACCACTGAAAGAGTTACATTCTTTCCTGGGAATATGCAATTACAACAGTTCATAGATCAATATGCCGAGATCACACAGCCTCTGGTAAAACTGAAGTAGGATGAACCCTGGTGATGGGGATCTGAGCAGCAAGGAGCCATGGACGAGATGAAGAGAATCCTGGATAAAGCTCCCTGTCTTACTTATCCAGAAAGTAGGTGGAGCTTCTTCCTTGAATTAGCCTGAGTGCTGTCTTGTTCCAGAAATATGATATTGACTGGCGAGTCATAGCATATGCCAGTAAAGCTCTGACAGAGGTGGAAAAGAAATATTTGGAGTGTGAGAAATCCTTGCTAACCACAGTATGGGCACTTCAACACTTCAGAAGCTATGTGCAAGAGGAGAAACTAATAGTAGAGACTTGCCATCAGTCCATAAACATTTTAGCCAGTGACCGATTCAAAGCCGGGCAAGTCTCCAGCAGCAAAATTGCTTCCTGGGCACTCGCTCTTCAAGGTTGGCCGCTTGAGGTGCGATATGTCCTAGGACATAAAAGCATTGTGGCTCAAAATTTAGCCAAATTACATGATTGCACTGCTGAAGAAGAACCGGAGCTGATCTCAGAACCTGAGACCGAAACAACAGAACCCCACCGTCATTACGCCTATGACGAAGAAATGTGCAACCATTTTCCTAAAGCATATGTTGACGGTTGTGCTTTCCGCAGGGATAGTGACCACAAATTAATAGCTGGAGTAGGAATAGCATGGGAGGAGAATCACCCTTGTGGTCCCCTCAGCTATGCTCTGCGATCCAAATTAAATCAGTATGCAGAGCTCACCACAGCCCTGATGGCTATGCAAATGGCTGTACAGCATGGTTTGCAGACCATTGTAATCTGCACAGTTTCTGACTACATCAGACATAACTTCATGACACATCTGCCTAACTGGAAAATGAATCAAATGCTCAATTCTAAAATGAAACCTATCAAATACCGCAAATTTTCTAGCCTTAGATGAGTTACTGCAAGAAAAATAAATGGCAGTCTACTGGAAAAAGGTAAAAGGTCATTCTAAAGTTACTGGTATGCACAAGACCAGCAACGACCTTGCAGACCAACTTGCCAAGGAGGGTGCCACATAAGATAGGTTCTAGCAAATGAAGGAATCTCCCACAGTAGAAGTGCAACAGTCACCAGGCATCAAGCTAAACAGGCCGCTATCCCCACACCCCAATGGTATAGTGAAATGCCCACCTTTGACCTAATGAATGCCCAGAAAGGAGATCCTACCCTGGGAAAGTTCTATGCCTTCATTCAAGCTCCTGATGCAAATCCCCTCACCGAAGCAGATTGTCACACAGATGAGGAGTTACGGCTCCTCCATGCTTCTAGAAATCAGTTTCAGATAGTAAAAGATTTACTGATATGGACCAGTAAGAATGGAATCATACAGTGGGTAGTCCCCCAGTCCCTTAAAGGGATCATGCTACAGCATGCCCATGATGAGCCATGCGCTGGGCACCAAGGTGATCAGATCACTTATGATGCCCTGAAACAAGTAGCCTTTTGGCCGCACATGTACCAGGATGTGAAATCATATACAAAAGGTTTTCTCACCTGCTGCAGGTTCCAGTCCACTTTACCCGCACACAGAGCACAATTACAGACAGAGGTATTACCATGCCCTGGTCTGATATCCAAATAGATTGGGTCGGGCCTGTTGTCAGATCCTATAGAAGTAACAAATATATATCTCACAGTGACCTGCCTGTTTACTAAGCGGGTAGAATGCATACCCATCCCTAACATCACTGCTGAGTTCTCAGCCACCCTACTCTTGAATCATGTGTTCAGTCGCTGGGGTCTGCCTAAGAAAGTAGACTCAGATGAAGGCCCACATTTTACCATCCAGAACTCCATCTCTGACGCACTAGAACATTGGGAGAAATGCCTTACAGCCATCAACTCCCTGCTTACCAACCTACACCTCGCCCTCAACACGAACAAAACTGAACGTCTACTCATTTCACCTCACGCTGCCCCTGCACCTCCGCCATCTGGTACCTCCAAACTCCACCTCCTCTCAACACAACCAGCTGTGAGAGACCTTGGAGTTCTCCTTGACCACCAACTAAGCATGAAGAACTACATAAACTCCATTCTCAAAGCCTGTTTTTTCAAACTCAACGTACTTAAAAAACTCAGACCCCTTCTTCACACCCAAGACTTTCGTACAGTCATACAGGCCACCATATTATCCAAATTAGACTACTTTAATGCTCTTCTTCTAGGACTCCCTTACTCTTCCATCAAACCTCTACAAATGTTACAACATGCCACAGCGAGACTCATTGCAAACTCTCGTAAATACGACCACATCACCCCTATACTCAGAGACCTACACTGGCTCCCCATAGCCTCTCGTATTATCTACAAAACACTCACCATAATGCATAAAGCAATTTACACCCACAACTCCAACTGGCTAGACCTACCCTTCACAACCACCCAGTCCAATCGACCGACTAGAATGACCAATAAAGGCACCCTAGTTGTGCCCTCCCTTAAAGCAGCCCATCTCACCTCTACATGTGACCGTGCTCTTTCCATAGCAGGTCCCACTCACTGGAACACACTGCCGCCTGACCTACGCCTTGAACCATGTATGAACAACTTCAAAAAGAAATTGAAAACATGGTTGTTCAAACATGCCTACCCAGAATAAAAACTCACACCTCCTCCAATAAAAAATAGACCACATTGCGTCTGTTCCATCTTCCTCATACTGAGGAACCATATGTTGTTATTGTCTCTCCTCGTTCACACCGAGGAACCATGTTAATGTTACTGTTATTTCTCGTCTATCCTATTTAATTATTTACCCTCCTCCCAGTTTCTAATTCCCTGTTAAAATGTAACTTCCATACTTTACCAGTTTTGATGTAAACCGGCATGATGTCCACAACTAATGCCGGTATATAAAAATGTTTAAATAAATAAAATAATTAAGCATATGGGAAACTGTTGGGTGTGAAAAGTAAGCTCCATATAGCATATCACGCCAATCATTGGGACAAGTAGAGAGAACACAGAAACCCATAATCAGCATTCTAAAGAAGTATGTGTCCACATCAGGTAAGGAATGCGATATCAAATTACCCCTAGTGTTAATGGCTATCTGAGCCACACTGTACTACGGGGTTCTCCCCATTTGAAATGATCCCAAGAAGAGAAATGACCGTAATTACCTATGCATTTGCTTTACAGGACGCAGGATGCTAATTTGGCTAGTGCTACAACTGCACATGAATATGTTACCCATCTGTGGGTACATTTGCAAAATACTTTTGCCTTTACTCAAAAGAATTTGGAGATGAATATCAGAAGTAGAAAAGCCTATCATGATTTAAAAGCTACCTCTAAAGAGTATAAAATTGGAGACAAGGTCTTTTACTATGATTACAGGAAAAACAAAGCCAAAGAAAGCAAATTTTAGTCTCATCAGTCACATATCTTATTTGAATTAAGACCAATGCTGATACTGAAGATGTCCTTAAATGGGACCACATTAATCAGCTTAGACCTTGTCACTCTCATAAATTTGTGGATCAAAATGCTGTGCCCGGTAACACTGACATTAACAATAATGCAGGAAAGTAGTTCTCTACTGTTTTTCAGATGAAGAGCCAATCCCTGAGGGTGATCACCCTAGTGCCTCTGATAACAGCAGAAGCTGTCAAGCAGGTCGAGCCT
Organism: Rhinatrema bivittatum; assembly: GCF_901001135.1. Taxonomy (NCBI): domain Eukaryota; kingdom Metazoa; phylum Chordata; class Amphibia; order Gymnophiona; family Rhinatrematidae; genus Rhinatrema; species Rhinatrema bivittatum. Next base: position 12,431,420 of record NC_042629.1, on the reverse strand, counting down.
GGTCCTTCCTCTGGCATCGTGATGAAAGATACCCCTGGCTTCCTCATCACGTAGTCCCAGATTGTCACCCAGAAAGTCTTTGTGTTGCCGGACCCCCCAACATGTGATCCAGAAACAGTTTAACCTCACTACCATGCATTTGCCTGCAACTAAAGCTTGGTTCATGGATCATCTGAAATATGCTACCCAGAACATTCTTAGCCATTTGGACAAAATTATGATCCAGCTCCTTAGAAAAGATTTAGACTGACCCAAAAGATTTATTGGACTAGTTGCTGGATCCATTATCTTTTCTGTCCTGGGTTCCCTTTTTCGTGTATCTGTCCATTGGAAATGCAATTTCCATAAAATAATTGCAGAACACTGTTAAAAAGTTGCAGGACGTTATTAACAGTATCTCTAAATGGATATGACACCAATAAGAATAGTTAACTTCTTAAGGTAAAACAAAGTAACACCATCACCTTGTGATCTGGATCAGACAGACATCCAAGTTCGCTATCCAGGCAGATAAACTTTCTTTCCAATCAGTCCTCAAGACAAAGATTCTTTAAGTTTGAAATTATTTATTGTACAGGTAGATTCTACTTACAATTGTTGCATCTCAAACGTAAGCCCCAAGGCAAAGATCTTTGATAACTGGAGACAGGGTGGCAGGAGGGAGAAGGAGGTCTCTTGAGTTGCAGGAGTTAGCTTATGGTAGAGGTAGGGAGCTTGAGGGATATGAGGCTGATTTAGTATTCAGAAGAAGGCAGTAAAAAAGAAAATAAAAACTTGATCATTTCAGGAGCTTTACAGAGCGCTGCTAGCTCTGAAGCCCGCATGGGCAAGACTGGGCTCTCATAGAGAGCTGCTAAGGGAAGTGCCTCCACAAGCTGGGGGCAGGGGGGGGCAAGGTCCAATGGCAGCGAGCCTAAGAACCATGTGACACAGGGGGAACATGAAGGACAGTCCCTTGAGCCTATAAGGCACCTAGGAAGACTCAAATTAGATTGAGGGGCATTCGAGCTCTTCCGATAGTGAGAGAAAGTGGAGGGAGGTGGGAACTTTTCTTAAGGGCAAAGGCTTCTCTTAAAGGCAAGGCTCACAGACTTTTATCATGGGTTACAAAAAGTGTTTCAATATCAAGAATCCTCAGAAGGGAGGGACTGCACTAAACACAGTTAAACTATTTTATTTATTTTATTTAACAGTTTTTTTATACCAACCTTCATAGTAAGTAACCATATTGGATCGGTTTACATTTAACAAGGGTAAAAACTGGAGTAACAATTTAAGTAAAAAACGAAAGATAACAGTAGGTAGGAAAAAGGTCGAAAAAAGTTACAATCAACAGGGAAAGAGAACTTGGAAGCTTGCGACAAGCTGGAAAGAAGATAAGGCAGGAAATAAATAATGAGTGTTACCGTAGAGCGTACGGGTTAAAAAGCTTAAAAGGTGCTTTAACCTGGAAGTGTCCGAGTCCATTGTTCGAGGGTATAAATGCTAGAGTATATACAGATACAAACATAGACCCACTGCTGGGGACAGAACATTCCCTGTCTGGTATCACAAGATACCACTATATCAGTTCTTATATCATTATGCAACAGTGCAAAGTTCATTATAACTGGATCTTTCGGCATTCAGGGAAGTTCGCGATCATCTCGGTCTCTCGGTCATCCAGGCGATGTCTTCAGAGGGATTCACCAGGCTGAAACGAGAGACAGACAACACAAAGAGAGAAAGTCTCTGAAGTGGACAACGGTCCATGAAGTTCAAGTTTCTTCATGTGGCTTGAGGAGCACCACCTCATTGATGGGCCTGTAGAAGATCTTGTTGTCCCTTGGTTCACAGTCTTTACTTCAATCTTGCGAACGCGTCCGTCGTTTCCGGGGTAGGTCTTGATGACGATTCCCAGAGGCCAGCTGTTGTGTTGGGTTTGGCTGTTTTTGAGAAGGACAAGGTCACTTTCTCGGATGTTGGGTTTGTTGGATTGCCACTTGCTTCGATACCGGAGACTCGGCAAGTACTTTTTCTTCCAGCAACTCTAAAAAGAGTTGGCAAGCTGCCAGACCTGTTTCCATCGACGTCTGCAGAGCTCCCTGCCATCAAAGTCTCCATGTGGCACAGGAATGTCAATAGTCTTTTGCGTTAAAAGCATGACAGATGCAATGTTCGACTCTTTATAGGTTTCTACGAAGTCGGTTCCACAGTCGGAGCAGGTCTGAGTGGCTGAACCCCCGAGTTGAGCATATACATGGAACCTTCTTGTCTGGGTGTAGATGTAGCCCAGTGCTACTTTGCTGTCCATGTAAAGATGGATAGCATCAATTTGCATGTCCATTTCGGTTGTTATTAACTCCACTATTTCCACTGCTAGCACCGTTCCACATAATTCCAGACGTGGTATGGTGTGGTTAGGCTGTGGTGCTAACTTGGCTTTGCCGAAGATGAAGCCCACACGCACTATCCCTTCTGCGTCTGTCACTCTCAAAAAGGCCACCGCAGCTGTGGTCTTCACAGATGCATCAGAGAATGCAGATCTCTTTGTGGCTGGTTGTATTGATTGATATTGGGACATAAGTGCGTGATATGTGGAACTGTTCATGCACTTTTAGGGAGCTCTTCCATTTTTCCCATTCTGGCTCCATTGCTTGAGGTAGTGGGGTGTCCCACTCGGTGGTACTTGATGAGAGTTCTCTTAACAAGGTTCTTTCTTGTATCATGACTGGAGCCACAAACCCCAGTGGATCAGACTGTTGACTATGGACAAAACACCTCGGCGAGTGTACGGTTTATCTTGAGTTGAGACATGGAATGTGAAGACAAATCTCTTTAGATCCCAATTTAATCCAAGGCTTCGCTGGAGAGGAGGTGTGTCCACTCTCAGGTCCAAGTTCTTTAAGTCTTTGGCATGATCATCTGAAGGAAATGCTCTCATTACTTCAGAACTATTTGAGGCTATTTTGTAGAGCCTTAGATTGGTGCCTGCCAGCACTGCTTGTGTCGTCCTTATTAAATCAATTGCTTCCTCTGCAGTAGGTAAGGACTTTAGTCCGTCATCTACATAGAAGTCCCTTTCCACAAAGTGTCTGGCATCTGCTCCATACTTTTTCTCCTTCTTGGGCTTCTGAGCCCGTACGTGGCTACTGCAGGTGATGGACTATTACCGAAGACGTGCACTCGCATCCAGTATTCCACAATCTCCTTATTGATGTCATTGTCACGGTACCACAAGAATCTTAGGTAATTTCTGTAGTCTTGATGCACGACAAAGCAGTAGAACATTTGTTGGATGTCAGCTGTCACAGCGACTGCTTCTTTTCTGAAGCGGATCACTACTCCTAACAAGTTGTTGATCATGTCAGGTTCTGTGAGAAGCACATTGTTGAGCGAGGTTCCACGAAACTGCGCACTGGAATCGAAGATGATCTGGATCTGGCCCAGTTTCTGCTGATGTTACACACCAAAGGGCAAGTACTAACACTCTTCATTATCCCTTAAGGGTGGCGGTAGCTCTGCGTGGCTATTGTCCAACATGTCATTCATGAAGTTAATGAAGTGTTGTTTCATCTCCAGTTTCCTTTCCAGAGTTCTCCGCAGCGACATAAGTTGTGAGAGTGCTTGTTCTCTGTTGTTAGGGAGTCGAGGTCTGGATGTCCGGAATGGTAGAGGAGCTGCCCAGCTATTTGATTCATCTATAAAGAATTCTTTGTTCATAATTCTTAAGAATTCTCTGTCTTCTACCGAGAGAGTAGGTTTGTCATCATCCTTGATGACTTGAAATACTGAGTCCCTTAGATGTTCTTCTACAATGGGTGGGGGTGGGGGGGGGTGATCTGATTGGTGGCTGAATTGAGATTCAGTTCCTCGCAGCTTAATATCTCCTTGGTGCTTAGATGGTTAGGACATGGTTTAAATAGAGTAGGATGTCCATCCTCTAAGACACTTGTAGCGTATGCATGAATGCTTGGTCTCCTTGTTCGATTCAAGCAGACATCGCCGACTATCACCCATCCCAAGGCGAGTCAGTAAGCATAAGGAGCGGTTGGTGGGCCATCACGTAGCTCCAGGACCTTGATCAGTGCTGGTGTGTCTCTGCCCAATAATAGCAGGATTTCTGCTTCCGGATTTAGTGGTGGGAACCGATGCATTATGGATTTTAGAGGAGAATGGTACTGAGCGGCTTCTGGTGTAGGAATCTCATCTCTGTTGTCAGTCATCTGGTTGCACTCGATGAGCATGGGCAAGTTTGACTTGTTGCTGCCGTCTATCGCTTCTATTACATATCCGTTTGCTCTCCTCCCTGTCACTCGGGTAACCCCTGAGCAGGTTTTGAGGTTGTACAGAGAGTAGTAATGATGGATATCGAACAAGTCAAAGAATTCTGGCCTTGCCAGGGATCTGTTGCTCTGCTCATCTATGATGACATACATTTTGACTGCCTTTTCAGGTTGCTCTTTGGGATACACTCTAGCCAAGCATATTTTTGTGCAGGAATTCCCATTGCTATTTCTCCCGCACACTTGTGTGCATTTGGGGATCACTTCAGGTTCTGGCATTTGTTCTGCCCATTCCTCCCCGCTGTGGTTTGAACTAGGGTGTGAGGTTCCCGAAGGATGAAGTTTTGCTCTGTCAGGGTGCAGGGCGCTATCATGTTGGTCACTCTCGCACTCTGAACACTTAATGGCTATTTTACAGTCTTTAGCCATGTGGTTAAATGAAGAACAGCACTGGTAACAAATTCTGTATTTTTTTAACAGTTCTTTGCGCTCTTTCAGAGGTTTCCCTTTGAATCCTCAACACTTTCTGAGTGGGTGAGGTTTCTTGTGTATTGGGCACTGTCGGTCTGGATCCTCTGCCCTATCCATACTGGGAAGTTGGTCTGATGTAGATGCTGCAGTCGACACTTCCATTTTGTGCACAGAGATGGGCTTCCTGTTGCTGCTGTGCTTATCGGTTGGCCTCTCGCCCACTCGGTGGCTGATTCTGCATATTTCATGTGTGCTGAATGAGAAGCCAGGGTCGTTCCTATGCTTTGCTAAGTCTCATATGAACTTTGTGAAGACATGGAAAGGTGGTACTCTTTGTGGTCTTCTTTGTACCGTGCACCATGGGATGCCTATTTATCTTGTATATCACGTGGCAGTTTGTTTATGATGGTGTTCATGTCTTGTGGTTTGTCCAGAAGGTTGAGACTCGGATAAATGAGTTCAGCCTTAGCTGTCTCCATCTCTTGGACGAGATCTCCCAATTCTTGTTAACTTTTAGTTATCTCTACTGAATATTTCTGGAAAGTTTTCCATTTTCTCGAACAACGCATTCTCTTTGGCATCTGGATCCCCATAATATCACTCGTCTCTCCCATACCTCTTTTAGCGCTGTAGAAGGATCACATGGGTAGACGTTTTTTAATCCTTTCACGTGTTTGACCGATTCACGTTCCACGTTATCTCTTCCTTCGGAGTCAATCTCATATCGTTCACGGCATCTTGAAAGTCAGATTTCCATGCCCTGTAACTCTCAGTGCCGTCATTGAACTCATAAAGCCCTGCGATTATGAATTCTTGGCGGGTCATGTACCTTGCTAAGTCTTCTCTTTCTGAAGACTTGTTCTGAAAGGTAGTAGGTCTTGATGGGCGGGTGTCTTGTGGTTGACTGTGCATATCACTCTTGTTTACATTGGCATGGGCCATGGTTGATCAACTGTCTCCTGTTTTGGCACAGGGTACTCAATTGGAGCCCTTCTTGCGTGTAGTTCCAAATCCCCACGGGACGCTGGGATCCATGGTTGCATGGAAGTGTTTTCCTTGGGGCGTGTGCTTGGCACGTGAGTTAACTGCCATGCATCCATGTGATTTAGAGCCGGTGTATCACTGCCATGGCGCTCAGTATTCATGTCATTTTGCATTTCGGGTCCGATTTCTTTGGTCAAGCCAGCCATTTGTGAGGGAGAGTCTGTTCTCCCACGATGCAAGTGTTGCTCTGAGGGAGGCGGTGTTTTGGCACTGGCATGAATTGGAGGGTGAGCTGTGACATACTCAAGCATCCGCTGGGCCGTGTCTTGCTGGACCATGGAACAGTGGGTCTTCTCCACTGTCTTGGCCTAGGGCCGCATTGAATACCTTAGCTTCAGCTTTGAGGGATGCTGCCTCTTTCTGCTGGGTCCTGCCACCTCTTTTATTTTTTAACTGTTTTTCTTTAAAAATTCATTCACTCCAAATTGATCTTCATTGATCCTCTGTATATTTCAATGGAATGATCCTACCACTCTCTATATCTCTCTTTTTGAACTCCTGATTTCATCTTATATAGATCTTAATCGAGTGGCACCAATCTCAGTCAAATTGCATTTTCACTTGAGATTCAAAAACTTTTTTTAAAAACAAACCGGAGACTTGGATGTCTTAACAGCGACCATTGATCAGCTGTGATACCCGACATGTAACTATTTGTAAGCCGAGACATCAACGTCTTCGTTGCATTCTTAATTTATATGTATTATACCCAACATATAAATAAGTTCTGCATTTATCTTTCAACTTGCGCTGAATTGATATTTCTATATATCATAAGGCACTCTCTTGCAAGTCTCCAGTTTGTTTTTAAAAAAAAGTTTTTGAATCTCAAGTGAAAATGCAATTTGACTGAGATTGGTGCCACTTGATTAAGATCTATATAAGTTGAAATCAGGAGTTCAAAAAGAGAGATATAGAGAATGGTAGGATCATTCCATTGAAATAAACAGAGGATCAATGAAGATCAATTTGGAGTTAAGGAATTTTTAAAGAAAAAACAGTTAAAAAATAAAAGAGGTGGCAAGACACCTGATTGTAACGACTGGTCATCTAGTAGAGATGTGAATCGTGTGCCAGATCGTCTTAACGATCAGATTCGGCTGCGGGGGGGGGGGGGGGGCTCGAATCTGATCGTTAAGATATGTGAATTGGAATCGTTTCCGATTCCAATTCACATATAAAGATGGCGCCGGCCATTTAAAGACACCTGATTGTAACGACTGGTCATCTAGTAGAGATGTGAATCGTGTGCCAGATCGTCTTAACGATCAGATTCGGCTGCGGGGGGGGGGGGGGGGGGGGGGGGGGGGGGGCCTCAAATCTGATCGTTAAGATATGTGAATTGGAATCGTTTCCGATTCCAATTCACATTTAAAGATGGTGCCGGCCATCCAGTGCTCCTACCATGTGACAGGGGCCAGCCAATGGCACGGATACCCTGTCGCATGGTAAGGGCAAAGGGGCATCGGCGCCATTTTTTTTTAGAACAGGTGATGCCTGGGAAATCTTTCCCCGAGGCCCCCCTGGATCTCTTCTCGGCCAGGCCCGGAGAGGGTTGCAGGAGGTGACGGCCTGCAGACGTGCCGCAAAGAGACTCTCTGGGGTCATACCCCCTGCCGCGGGGGGTGGGGGGGGGGGTGGCGCAGGCCCGGTGGTGGAAGCCACGAAGGTAGATGGAGCTCAGCATGAGTGATGAGGAGGCCTCCCCGTGGCCGAGCGGGTCCTGGCGGAGCTTCTGGCGCTGGAGGGGAAGGTAGGAGGAGCCGGACGCGGCCATCCGTGGCCGGGACACCTAACAGTACCTCCTTTTTAGGGTGCCTCCCTGGGGGTTTCGGTTTGCATGGATGGGTCAGGTGGAACTGAGCAAAGAGATTCTTGTTCAGGATATTGGTGATCGGCTCCCAAGTATTTTCCTCAGGTCTGACACCTTCCCAAGCCAGCAGGTATTCCCACTTCCTCTTGCATTTTCGAATGTCTAAAACTTCCTGGACTTCATAGGTGGAATCGTCTTCGGAGGACAGAGGTTGCGGTTCAGGTAGAATTCTGGACAGCCATGTCAATACCACCAGTTTTAAGGGTGACACATGGAAGGTGTTGTGGATTTTAAGGGAGGATGGGAGCTGAAGTTGGTAAGATACAGAGCCTAAACGGCGGAGAATCGGAAATGGACTGATGAAGCGGGGAGTGAGATGCATAGATGGGAGCTTCAGGCGGATAAACTGCATACTCAATCACATCTTCTGGCTGGGTCTAAGAAATGGGCCAGTTCTTCGATGAAGGTCCGAAAATGTTTTGGCTGCCCAGTTGGCTTTGTGCAGGGTTTGTTGGGTGAAAGTCCAGGTTCAGTGCAGTTCCCTGGCGGACAGTTGTGCAGCCGGTGAAGGGATGGTCACGGGGACGGGCAGAGGTGGGAGAGATTGCTTGCCCTATAGTATCTGAAAGGGCGAAGAGCTGGTGGCGGCAGATGGATGAGAGTTGAGGGCGAATTCAGCCCAGGGTAGTAGATCCACCCAGTCATCCCGTTTGTTATTCACATACGCCTGCAGGAATTGTTTGAGAATCTGGTTAGTTCTTTCTGTTTGATCATTGGTCTGTGGATGGTAGGCTGATGTAAATTCCAGGATAACAGTGAACTTCTGAAAAAGGGATTTCCAAAATTTCGCGGTCTGATAGGATGACCTTAGGCAGACCGTGAAGGCGGAAGACTTGGTGGATAAACAGCTGGGCTAACTGAGGTGTAGAAGGTAATCCTGGCAAAGCCAGGAAGTGGACCATTTTTGAGAAACAGTTGATGACGACCTATATAGCAGTGTTGCCTTTGGACGGCGGCGTCAACAGTAAAGTCGGTCGAGATGTGTGCCCACGGTTCACTGGGAATAGGTAGTGGTTGGAGTAGGCCCCAAGGTGGACCCGTGGGATTTTTGTGCTGGGCACACATATGGCATGATTCAATGTAGGACCGGGTATCCTTGGCCATCCCTGGCCACCAGTTAAACTGGCGGATCGCGACCAGGGTTCGATGTTGTACCGGATGGCCTGCGCTGCGAGAATCGTGTGCCCAGGTCAACACTTGATTCCAGAGATGTGGTGGAACTAAGGTCTTCCTGAGGGTGGGGGGAATCGGTGTGGTAGCGGCCAGCAGAACCTGAGTCGGGTCGATGATGAAGGGGTTTTCAATGGATCCGTGAGGTCGAAGGCTCAAGAGAGAGCGTCTGCCTTCATTCTTAGTGGCTGGACAATACTGTAGGATGAAGTCGAATCTCGTGAAGAACAAGGCCCAACGGGCCTGCCGTAGGTTGACACATTGGGCCCGGTTGCAGATACTCTAGATTCTTATGGTCAGTATAGACTGTAATCTGGTGCTGGGCCCCTTCCAACCAGGGGTGCCATTCTTCAAAGGCCATTTTGATGGTGAGGAGTTCTTTATCGCCAATGGTGTAGTTGCATTTTGCTGCAGAGAATTGGTGGGAGAGGAAAGACAGGGATGGAGGGTATTGTTGACGGAGTATTGACTGAGAGCACCTCCAACTCCTTCAGTAGAAGCATCCACCTTGACAATAAAAGGATGTCGAGAGTCTGGGTGATGGAAGCAGGGCTTAAGGAGAAATGCTTCCTTCAAGCCGAGAAAGGCAGAGACCGCATCAGGCAGCCAATGATTGGGGTCAGCTCCCTTGTTGGTCAAGGCAGTCAGAGGAGCCACCAGGGAGGCGTAGTTGAGGATAAATGAACGTAATAGTTTGCGAAGCCAAACAATCGCTGTAGGGGTCATAATCCGGAAGGCTGGGGCCAGTCTTGGATGGCTTTGAGTTTTTCAGGATCCATGCTGAACCCCTGATTAGCGATGATATACCCTAAGAAGGGAAGAGCTTCTTGCTTGAAGATGCATTTTTCGAGTTTAGCGAACAGCTGGTTCTCCTGGAGACGTTGAAGTACCCAGGAGACGTCTCTGTGGTGAGTCTGCAGAGACAGAGAGAATACCAAAATATCATCAAGGTAAATGACGATGGACTGGTACAATAAATTTCGTAAGATTTCATTCATTAGATTTTGAAAGTCGGCCAGGGCATTACAAAGTCTGAAAGACATAACTAGGTATTCATAGTGCCTGTCTCTGGTGTTGAAGGCCGTCTTCCACTCGTCTCCTTCTTTAATACGGATCAATTATAGGCTCCCCTAAGATCGAGCTTGGTAAAGAACTGCGCCCCCTGGAGTTGGTCGAAGAGCTCTGAAATTAATGGAAGTCGATTGCGATCCTTGATTGTTATAACGTTGAGGCCGTGGTAGTCGATACAGGGGCGGAGTGTTCCATCCTTTTTGCTCACGAAGAAGAACCCAGCTCCAGCTGGAGAGATGGACCTCCGGATGAATCCTTTGTCCAGGTTTTCTCGTATGTAGTTGGACATGGCTTGGGTCTCGGTAGGTGAGAGAGGGTAGGTACATCCCTGGGACGGCTCAGTGCCAGGTAGCAAATTGATTGCACAGTCAAACGACCGATGAGGTGGTAGGGTCTTTGCCCCTTTCTTAGAGAACACGTCTGCAAATGATGCATATTGTGACGGCAAACCGACTGAAAGGGTAGTCACAGCCAAGCATCGTTGGAGAGAGACAAGTTTGAGACAGGTGTCTTGGCAGGCGGGACCCCAGCAGATCAATTGCAAAGTCTTCCAGTCAAATTGGGGAGAGTGTGCTTGCAGCCAGGGGAGCCCTAGCACAATGGGGTGTATGGTCTGATCCAGTAAATGGAAAGCTAGATACTCTTCGTGAAGCACCCCAGTGTGGATTAGAATAGGTGCGGTAATAAGGGTGACTCTGCCCGGTAAGAGTTCACCCTGGATAGATGAGAGAACCAACGGCACTGGAGAGCAATGGAGGGGAACTTGGAGATGTTCCACCAAACCCTTCATAATAAAGTTGCCCCCAGCCCCTGAGTGTACCAGGACCAAGGTGTGGAAGTTGAGAGATTCCATCTTCAAGGTAACAGGTAATGTCAATGGAGGAGCTGGTGAAGCAAGGCCTAGTAAGAGTCCTCCTTCAGGACCTAGGCCCGGGAGTTTCCCGGATGCACCAAGCATGACGCCAAGTCATGCCCTGCACCACTGCAGTAGAGGCAGCGTCTGCCTTGCCGGTGTCTGAGGCGTTCTTGAGGGGATAGTTTACCCTGACCCAGTTGCATGGAGCTCGAGTCGATCTTTGGGGAAGTTGAACGCCGAGGGCATCAAGCCAGTGGAAGATTTCCTCGGGAATTGGACTTCCCGAGCACGCTCTTGGAGGCATCTGTCGATGAGCCCGGTTAAGTCAATTAAGACGTCTAATGACTCCGGCAGCTCGCAGGCTGCTAGCTTGTCCTTGATTCTGGCCTAACAGTGATCGTGGCCCACCTGCTATTTTCAATCACCTTCTTTAAAATAGTAAGGGCCTCATAAGGCACACAGAGGAAAGGTCTCACCATAAAGCTATGTACTTGGGAGACATCCCACAACAACCATCTCTGGAACTGCATGAGGTACCGGATAATCAGTGATCACAATGTCACTTTCCAGACGGGAAAGGAGGGTTGAACACACATATACTCTACTTCACATCTGAGATGATGTCCCTACCTCATATTTCTACAGCATCTACTGTGTGAGAACTACAATATGTCCTTATTTCTTATTATCCTTTTATATATTTCCTATTACTATTCCCCATTTATTTTCCTTCATTATACTTTTACTACTTTGCCTTTCTTTATTATACTGATTTTATTCACTGTTTTTCTATTACATTATTACATTACTCCCATCCTATTATTACTATTATGATTCTTTATAAGTACTATGACTATTATTATTATTGTGGCATTAATCCTACCTCATCTTAATGATGTCATCATTTGTGGTCATACATGTCATACAGCTGAGGCCTTCATAGTAGCCTGACAGGTAGGCTTATGCAGAGATAAGCTCCATTGCTGGCTCATCCCACTTAAGAAGGGGGAAATATAGGGAGATATCCCTTGTTTAACCACTGAAGGCACCTAATTTGAATCATAATAGCCAAAGAAGGATGCAAACAAGTATGCTGACAGGCCAAAAACACTGTCACAACTAAAGAAAAGAAACTTTTCCAAATGAGAACCAGAACTGAAAGATACTTATCAAGATCTGCCTGTTTATAAGCTCCTGTGTAAATAAAACCAAGGCAGAGGGACAGTGTAGCAACTTAAGCTCATAAGCAGAAGTCACGGACTGGCCAAGTAAAGTCTAGAAATCAGAGGGACCCCACCCTTAGATGAAGGGGGAGCATTCTGAAATGGAAAAAATCCTGATGCTGGCATACAGCCTCAGTCCAGATGTTGCAGGACACCCCCCTCCTCCTGAAGAAAAAGGGAGAATAGAAAAGACCTGCAATGTGGCAAAGACCCTCCAACCACATGATTATGCACGAGCTTATACATATTTATCAGCTGGAAAGTATAAGATAGGGGGCAAATAAGGAGAAAAAGAGTGAACCTAAAGCAGCCCCATCAACCCCTGCTATCAAGGAGGGAGAAGACTAGGTGTGGCCAGGATACCAGAGAGAGGAGACGCTCTGCCTGGGGTCATATAGTAGCATGGAGACTGAGGTGGTGAGGAGCCGAGAGCAGCCCGGCAGCTTTGCCAGTACCAGACCCGGAAGCAAGCCCCCAGACAGCCGGCAGCTCTGCCAGCACAAGACCCGGATGCAAGCCTCCTCCCCTGCCCACGTTCTCCAGACCTCCAGCCAGAGCTTGCTTCACAGGTAGGCAGGGAAATCGCCTGAAGTTGGTACCAGGGATAAGTAAGCCATAAGTATTAATATCTCTATCATCCTGGCCACAGGCAGGCTAAGGTTTATGGCATGTTTGAAACCACCCATGATACAGACCTTTCTCTAGGATAAACTGGTGCTTAGTGGCCAGGATGTTAGAGACAGGTTTTGTTATCTTCTAAATGTTAAATCCTGCCAAATCTGTTAAGTTTAATTCTGAGGAGAATACATTGTCTTTTCTTGAATTTAGGATTATGAAGTGAAGTGGGAGGGGAACTGGAAGTGTCCTGTATAAGACAGGTCCCTGTATCCCTATACTTACAGTCCAGTAAAAGTAGTTAACCTGCTTAAGTTAGCCATATGTGGATTTTCAGCCACCTAAGGTGGAAAGGTGGAAAGAAGGCAAAATGATTACCGGCATGGTTAAAAGGGGAGGTGAAAGAAGCTATTTTAGCCAAAAGATCTTCATTCAAAAATTGGAAGAAGGATCCAACAGAAGAATAGGATAAAGCATAAACATTGGCAAGTTAAATGTAAGACATTGATAAGACAGGCTAAGAGAGAATTTGAAAAGAAGTTGGCCATAGAGGCAAAACTCACAGTAAAAACTTTTTAAAATATATCCGAAGCAGAAAGCCTGTGAGGGAGTCAGATGGACCGTTAGATGATCGAGGGGTTAAAGGGGCACTTAGAGAAGATAAGGCCATCGCAGAAAGATAAATGATTTCTTTGCTTCGGTGTTTACTGAAGAGGATGTTGGGGAGGTACCCGTAATGGAGAAGGTTTTCATGGGTAATGATTCAGATGGACTGTGTTGCGATCCCGCCCCGGGATCGGCACTCACCCTGCCGCGGGTCCGCAGTCACCTTCCCTCCGTCGGGACCCCGGGCGCAGCTTCCTTCCCGCGGGCCGACCCCGCGCAGGCCTGCAGGGCCCTCCGGCAGCATGCTCCGGCTTCCTCTTCGCCGCCGGCGTCCTCCCGCGGTTGGCTCCGCCCCCTAGGCCTGCGCGCGCGGCTGAGCCCTGGACTTAAAGGGCCAGCGCGGAAATAGCTCAGCACCTCCTCTCCTGACGTCAGACGCCTTCAGGGTATTTAAACCTTGCAGCTTGACCAGAATATTGCCTTGCAACGAGGTTCCCAGGTATTCCCTGCTTCCAGTTGCTGCGTTCCCGTGCCCTCTTGGTCTTCTTGGTTCCTGATCCCGGATTGGCTTACGGCGTTCCCTGGCTGTCGACTCTGGACTGGCTTACGACGATTCTCTGGCTTCTGACCCCGGTTTGGCTCACGGTGATCCCCTGGCTTCTGACTCTGGACTGGCAAGCGACGACTCTCAGGCTCTTGACTCTGGACCGGCAAGTGGCGACCCTCTGGCACTTGACTCCGAACTGGTGAGCAACAACCCTCTGGCACTCGACCTTGGATTCCGTCCGACTGTGCCCCCGCGGACTCTCCTAAGTCCCAGCGGCCGGGTCCCTACGGGCGCCTCCTGGGGGGACTCCGGCTTCCAGGGTGAATCTCCTAAGTCCCAGCGGCCGAACTCCTACGAGCTCCTCTCGGGGGAGGCTCGGCTTCCAGGGCGAAGATTTCCTCACCACTGTGTCAGCTCCATCCGTTCCCTGCTTCCTTGCCAAGGCCCTTGGTCGCAAAGGGCTTCCCAGGATCCTCCTCGGGCCAGCCACATCTCCGTCCTTGCCGCCTCCCGGTCGGGGCCACTCCTGCTACCTTGCAGTAGTACACCGTTCGGTCCCGATCGGCTCAAGGGTCCACGAATCCAACAGACTGAATCAAATCACAGTGAACCTAGAAGATGTGGTAGGCCTGATTGACAAACTGAAGAGTAGTAAATCACCTGGACCGGATGGTATACACCCCAGAGTTCTGAAGGAACTAAAAAATGAAATTTCAGACCTATTAGTAAAAATTTGTAACTTATCATTAAAATCATCCATTGTACCTGAAGACTGGAGGATAGCAAATGTAACCCCAATATTTAAAAAGGGCTCCTGGGTCGATCCGGGAAACTACAGACCAGTTAGCCTGACTTCAGTGCCAGGAAAAATAGTGGAAAGTGTTCTAAACATCAAAATATATAGAAAGACATGGTTTAATGGAACAAAGGGCCTCATTTTCCAAAGAGTTACCGCGCGCGATACGGCTGTACCGCCTGCGATAAATTCGCGAACCGCAATAACAAGCATATATCGCGGTTCGCGAATGCAAATATGGAATAATGTATTCAGGGGGCGGAGTTGGGGCGGGGCAAATGTAAAGTAGGGAGGACGTATCGCGTGGCGCGAAACCCGCGGCGGTGTTAGCGCGGAGGTATCGCGTGGCGCGAAACCCGCGGCGGTGTTAGCGCAGCTCCTAACACGGCCAATAACTACAACCCTTTCAAATGCGATACAGTCTATCGCGGCGCACAGCGCGCAGCGCGCTAATAGCGCGTTGAACGAAAATTTGCCAAACCAATCCCCATAGACCTACAAATGTAGAGCTGGCCAATAAAAAGGCCTGTTCTTAGTAGGTGAATCTGCTCTACACATTCACAGTGTATGGGGCAGGTGCACGCCATGGCTGACCAGGCCCAACGCAGACGCAGACGCCAGGATGTTGGTCGACGTCGCCATCGTTACAGGCATCGGATCTATCTGCCACGAACCTCATTGCTGGGAATGCCAGAGGATGTAGTCATCAGCAGATATCGCCTCAGCACTCGTGCCATCATGGAACTATATGGAGACATACAAGGTGCCCTTGAGGCCCGAACCCGAAGGACCCGTGCCATTCCCGGCCTGACCAAACTCTTGGCCACCCTGCATTTCACAGCAAGTGGCTCCTTTCAATCCACGGTAGCTGTTGTGGGTGGCATGTCACAGAGCACCTTTTCCCGGTGTCTGCACCAGGTTATTGCAGCTGTTATGGACCGCATGCCTCGCTACATAGCATTCCCACGCAACAGACAGGACCTGATGGACCTCAAGCGTGGTTTCCATGCCGTTGCCCGCTTTCCGAATGTCATTGGAGCTATTGACTGCACCCATGTGGCCATCGTTCCACCCCGTGAGATGGAGGCAGCCTACCGCAACAGGAAGCAGTTCCACTCCCTCAACGTGCAAGTGGTGTGTGATGCTGGAATGCGTATCCTCTCGGTGATGTCCAGATTCCCGGGGTCAGCGCACGATGCCTTCGTACTCAGGCAATCAGCTCTGTTTCGCAAATTCGAAGATGGCCTGTATGGCGATGGTTGGCTTGTAGGTAAGATCCACGTTAACATACATATAACATATTTGCAAGGGTCATCTCTGTAATGGCACACAAAGGTGATGTAGACGCCTGTTGTGATGGAGTCACAGGTCCCCATCACAACAGACCTGAGTGGGACATTGTGTTACTGAAAGTGGTGTAATGGCTCAGGCACCCAACCATGTACTATTGGCTGCCAAGCACAAACTATGCAGTACGCCTTGTATGTGGCATGGCTTGCTCACCTCACTGCACAGGTGGACAGCCTACACATATTGGGTGTAGCCATGGCTACTGGCAGTGTGCAAGATGAATTGAGACTTGTCATGTAAGAGCAGCTCACATCCACAGGTGTTAGTGAGCCCCTGACGTTCCTGAGACCTTGCATGAACATCTCTACTCAGTTGTGCACATTGAGGGGCAGCCAGTTGACACCATGTATGTTGTTGGGTAGGCATACCGACAGAGAAGGTGTACCTGAGCACATATGTCAGTACACAATGACTGGAGTGCATACTGCATATGATTTAAACACAGGGATGTCAGGACAGTGGTGTAATGCACCAACCGCATACACAGAGCTGACATACATCTCACTGTTTAGGGGCCCTTCACGTGCTATAACGCCTAATAGCCACACACCAGCTGTGTGCCAAAGCAATCCTGACACCACACACATAAGGTGTAGGGAAACAGGAATGGGCTGCCTCGTGCCATCCGGTTCAACTGCATGTATTGAGCACATACACCCATGGGACAGAAACATAAGTATGTGTAATCTGTTCCCTATGTCATTGCTACAGCAGACGCAGCCTATGGATGCAGGCCCTGGCTGATGACCCCGATCCCCCAGCCTGCCACAGCACAACAGCTGGCCTATAATCGGTCCTTAAATGCAACCCGCATGGTCATCGAACGTACCATCGGCCTTTTGAAGAGCCGCTTCCGATGTTTGGATAAGAGTGGGGGAGCGCTACTGTAAGCCCCCCCCAAGGTTGCTCAAATAATCCTGCTTTGCTGTGTGTTCCATAATGTGGCTCTTCGCCATGGAATACCTGTGGCTATAGCTCCAGACCTCAGACCTGATCCCCCATGTGCGCGTGCACGACGGCATGACAACACACTCAGGGGCAGCCAGGTTCGCCAACACCTTATACAGACACACTTTTAAGGTTGGCATGGGGCAGACCCCTGCCCCAGACGGCCTGTTTGCCCACCGATGGGTTAGGAAATAGGTTAGTGTGCAGAGCTCCCTTCAGTCTGCTACGACCCTTTATCATATTGTTTACACTTCTGGTTTACTGTGTTCCTATGCCTTTTTCCTTCCAACAATATACAGCTCCAAGTGTACCAACCTTGTTAAATGTACCTTTATTCTTCTGGTTTTTTACTATTATTTACTATTTGTACTGTTTTTTGTTACTATTGTTACTATTACCCTGATCGATGTAAACCGGTCTGATATGGTCATCCAACCATGAAGATCGGTATAGAAAAGCGTTAAATAAATAAATACATACGTGCTTCACCTGCTACGTGTGTCCACCCAACAACTGTGTGGGGTGCTGGCCTGCCACAGAGGATGTAGGCCATAATAGGGTGGGGAAGCGCTGCCTCAAGCCTCTGCTGAGGTGCTGTATGTGTGATACCTATTCTGAGCCATTGGGCTAAGCACTTGCTACATACTCTGGGTTGCTGTGCAGTGCACTTCTGCCATCCAAGGTGTACCACACACCTGTGTCATTCCAGATATGGCACACATTATCTGATGGAGTTACTGAGCAACACAGTGCACCTCAGCAGCAAGGAAGAGCTACCTGGCCATGCATGCTCCTGGAAGCAGCACACACACATGCTGTCAGACCCCTCATGATATAGATGGCCCCTGTTGGGACACACAGCCACCATTTAATGCAGGTCGGACATACTCCTGTCATGACATCTCACCTGAAGAAAGTGTCAGCAGTGCTGGCTGCACGGAGCTGTGGGCTGGGGCTACCCAGCCACCTTACGCATTTTTGGCTACAAAGGTGATGGCCTGACTGTTGGCATGAGATGGGGAGGACAGCGTGTCAGGCAGGGTGAGAAACTAATGGCTGACTCTATCAGCTATGGAGACTCAAGACCTGGCTGTTCATGCAGGCTTGTCCATAACTCCAATATTATTTAACTCCTAACAGTCAACACACCTCACCATAAATATGACTATTAGCTACCTCTTACAATGTAATCATATATACTTATCTTGTTTTCCTTTTCATATGTTGCCTTCTTACTCCAAATTCTATTTTCTGCTGTTACATGTAACAGCTTTTTCTGCACTATTGTTCAAGTGTAAGCTTATTTTGCACTCCTGTTTCATGTGAACCAGCATGATGGGACTATTGTCAGGAATGTTGGGATATAACAAACTGAAATAAATAATTACAATAAATAAAGGATTCCTCATACTGGAAGCATGTGTGGCTCATAAAGTATGTAGGATACAGTGGCCTGTCGCCCTCATACTGTACGGTATAATGGTACACAGGGCAGGAAGGTGACCGATTGGGCTGAGGTTTGGTCTGCGCTCTGACCATAACCATGCCTCCCCCCCCAGTCTGGCCACAAGATATGCAAACCCATCCCACCCAGCTTGTGTGACTGGGACAGGTTGCTGTGTTGCCACTATCTGACAATGATGGTGCTGCCCACTGCAGCACCCCATACCAGGATGGCATCTCGGGGTACAGGTGGTACCTAGGCTCTGCATTACACCCCCCCCCCCTCACCACCATCCACTCTTGCTTTGGCCCTCAAGCATGATCCCATGCAGATGTACACCTGGAGCCTACAGGTACTGTTCCTTATGAGGGTGCACCCGTCTGGCAGCACGCGACCTGGCTGCACCCAGCGATGTCTTCCACAAGGGGATATAAGGAGGGCCAACGGTGCCATCAGCCCCTGCCATGGCTGGTCACAGTGTTCAAATACCTCACACTTGGCCAAGCAAATGTGCATCCTTAACAATTGTGCTACCTGCTGCACCACAGTTGTATGGTCCTGGTTTCCACTAGCTGGGTATGCAGACGTTAAACAGGCTGCACGGTACATGCTGTATGTTCTGACATGGCTACCTGTTCTTAATGAGGTGGAATGTGTCAGTGAAGCAAGATGTGCCTAAGGGTGTTGACAAATACCATCACAGTGTTCAGTGTTGCACTTGGCCTCTGCCTCAGTGCATACACAGGCCACACAGTGCCATGGACATGGAGGCAACACCGTACACCATGTATGGCAAGCGTTCGACAGGTGACAGCTTCCTGATGTCCACGTACAGTGGAAAACCATCATTCATGGATTGTGTCCTCCATGGGTGCACCAACAGGGTCCTTAGTAATGCCATGAATACAGAAGTGTGTGAGACCCAGTGATACAGATCTTCATTATAATCTACTGAATTAGAACAGGACAACAATCATTCACATGCTGCAGAACCCCAGTGTACCTCCCTCCCTACAGGTGTGCAGGTCAGTCAGACGGTGACAGCTAACCAATGTGGCACACACATCATTATCAGCAGAACATTACTGTTTCCACATGCTGAATGACCTGTGGCACTGCCTGACAGGCCATATGTGTAGGAGACCCCTTTACCTTGCTTCCCAAGTATGTAGTGCACAGGAGCTGGTGCACAGTGGTGTTACCAGTACTGCTAACTGCGCTGTGTGCAGGCATATAGGGAATAAGGGCCACACATGGACCTACATGTCCCTCCGCGTGACATAGATGCACCCATATTGGTACATTGGGAGGGTAGGCGTCCCATCCACATGATGTCCCTCAAAAAAGGCTTGCAGGTACAGGAGCTTCACGACAGGGTTTGTAGCACAATGGGTGTGAGGTGGCTACATAACATGATGGTGACACAGGTCACACAGTCTGTGTAAAATGTCTGCTGAAAATGATATGTGAGCAACATTGTTTACCTGTAACTGTCGCAACTGCACACCTGTAGGAAGGAAAGTCCACTGGGGTTCTGCAGCATGTGAATGATTGTTGTACTGTTGAGGGACAGTTATGTCTAACAAATATCTGTCACAACTGACCGATACCTGTGACTGCCCTGTACTGGTTAGCCAATCAACATGCCCTATCACCAAGGACAGTCCACCTTGGTGAGTGGCTGGCATATGTGTGTGTAGTGACCTTACATATGTGAAGACACTGTAGGACTCTGGACCACACAGTGTGGGCCATCAGATGGTGGGCCATGTCCACCATTGGAACAGGTAATGGAGGAGCCATGCACACCCCACAGCTAGGAGATGGCACCAGAGGGATGTGTGCTACTATGGATGGGGACCCCTTGTTGCGATATCTGCACCTTTCAGACCCACAAAATCCTACATGGGTGAGTAACAGTGACTGCACAACAGCAGTCACCACATCAGTGTGCACATGGACACCCGCTAAACACACTTAAGGGCTGTTAACCATGCCTTACACTGCTTGCACCCTGTACACAGGTATGACATGTTGCCATTAATATTGTCCCCTCTCTGTACAACTAACAGCCCACTTAGCTGGCTGCTGACAGTCTGTGCAACTGCTGTAATACACAGCATGCAGATAGCAACATTACCTTTCCCCTCCCACACTTGTCAGGGGCCCACAACCTTAATGCTAAAAGCGTGCCCATAGGATGGCGTTCCTGGCACACAACCAAGCTGCCATGGTGGGGATGCACAACGATATATGGGATTGCACACGGTACATGCTTAGCATGTACAGCTGGAAAGGCCTACACAGTATTGTATGCCAATGGTGCCTGGAAATTAAGAGTGTGCATGCGCTACCACTATCATGGATGTCGTGCATGCCAACCTCTCGGTCAGTCACCCAGCAGTGCTGGATGCTATCATCCAGTTACCTGCATAGGTGAGAGACCATCTAGGAAGCAACGTTGGCTAGTACCTTAGCATCCGTTCGCCTTACTTACATGGTGTGGGTCATGCACAGATAGGTACCATACTGAACCCTGGTCAGATATCCATGTCTGGCCTCCTCACCGACATCAGTGCATGACATGAGCAGTGCTATTGCAAGACACAGCTGCCCACCTCTTCCCCTTTCCTCACAGATCAGGAGTGCTGGCATACATCAGCAGACTCCATTACTGTGCATTCCCTGTACTGAGGAACAATACCTCTTCTACTGTCAGGGACATGTCTGGTACTGCCCTATGTTTTACTCTGTAAGGTATGTGGCAGACAGGTGCACATGTAGCAATAGTGACCCTCAGCCAGGGGACAGTTTGGACACTCTGTATTGCTGCAATGAGGGATACAGCATGCAAGGTGTGGCGGGGGGACACCAACAGCACATTAGGAACATAACAACGACACAATAGGTGGCAGGTTAAACAGGATATTTATTCCTGACAACATTCAGCAGGGTATAGTCAAGTATTATGTGAGCAGTAACAGCATACAATTGATGTACCTAGGTATTCATTATCTGCAAGTACTAGATAGCTAATGGATTCAAAGTGATCCAATTCCGGACTACATCACTCCACCATCAGCAGTATTTACACATATGCAGGTAGTGGGTGTTATCAGTACTGGCAAAGCATGATTACCTAGGAACAGGAAGTGGCACCCCAATAGCTTGGATACTGTAATACATAGATTACCGCTGGTCAGTATACAATGAGTAGACAGGCATAGGCCCCAGGCAGTCCATGTTGAAAGAGTGCACTGAAAGAGGACAGCCTGACAGGCCAGCCAGCAGAGTGAAAGTCCAGGCCCCAGGCAGTCCATGTTGAAAGAGTGCACTGAAAGAGGACAGCCTGA
Source organism: Rhinatrema bivittatum (assembly GCF_901001135.1). Classification (NCBI taxonomy): domain Eukaryota; kingdom Metazoa; phylum Chordata; class Amphibia; order Gymnophiona; family Rhinatrematidae; genus Rhinatrema; species Rhinatrema bivittatum. Next base: position 12,409,788 of record NC_042629.1, on the reverse strand, counting down.
CAGGCCAGCCAGCAGAGTGAAAGTCCAGGCCCCAGGCAGTCCATGTTGAAAGAGTGCACTGAAAGAGGACAGCCTGACAGGCCAGCCAGCAGAGTGAAAGTCCAGGCCCCAGGCAGTCCATGTTGAAAGAGTGCACTGAAAGAGGACAGCCTGACAGGCCAGCCAGCAGAGTGAAAGTCCAGGCCCCAGGCAGTCCATGTTGAAAGAGTGCACTGAAAGAGGACAGCCTGACAGGCCAGCCAGCAGAGTGAAAGTCCAGGCCCCAGGCAGTCCATGTTGAAAGAGTGCACTGAAAGAGGACAGCCTGACAGGCCAGCCAGCAGAGTGAAAGTCCAGGCCCCAGGCAGTCCATGTTGAAAGAGTGCACTGAAAGAGGACAGCCTGCCAGGCCAGCCAGCAGAGTGAAAGTCCAGGCCCCAGGCAGTCCATGTTGAAAGAGTGCACTGAAAGAGGACAGCCTGACAGGCCAGCCAGCAGACAAGATACCCAGCGGTTCAGCATGTAGGCAGCAGGCAAACACATGAAGGTTCAGGCTACAGCAGTGAAGGGTCAGGACCAGACAGCAGCAGCAGCAGGCGGAGGACGCAGCAGCAGCAGCAGCAGCAGGCGGAGGCCCAGGAGGACACAGCAGCAGCAGCAGCAGCAGGCGGCCCAAGAGGACACAGCAGCAGCAGCAGCAGCAGCAGGCGGAGGCCCAGGAGGACACAGCAGCAGCAGCAGGCGGAGGCCCAGGAGGAAACAGCAGCAGCAGCAGCAGGAAGCGGCCCAAGAGGACACAGCAGCAGCAGCAGCAGCAGGGGGAGGCCCAGGAGGACACAGCAGCAGCAGCAGCAGCAGCAGTGGGAGGCCCAGGAGGACACAGCAGCAGCAGCAGGCGGAGGCCCAGGAGGAAACAGCAGCAGCAGCAGCAGGAGGAGGCCCAGGAGGACACAGCAGCAGCAGCAGCAGCAGCAGGGGGAGGCCCAGGAGGACACAGCAGCACATGGCGTTTGGAGACATGAGGCACAGATTGCACCACACAACCAGCATTAACATGCCGTCAGCAGACCGGTCATCCTACAGCACACTGCCAGAATGTGCAGCCCTTGAAACAGAAGGTGGGAGACAGCAGAGTGGCACAGCGGATGGCGGTGGCAGACAGCAGAGTGGCACAGCGGATGGCGGTGGGCCAGGTGAGCAGGTGGGTGGGAGCTTTGCATGGTGCTTCCCCCTCCATCTCGACGGCACTGCCCCTCTGTAGGGAGCAGCCAGCAGGACATCCCCTTCCATCTCGACGGCACTGCCCCTCTGTAGGGAGCAGCCAGCAGGACATCCCCTTCCATCTCGACGGCACTGCCCCTCTGTAGGGAGCAGCCAGCAGGACATCCTCTTCCATCTCGACGGCACTGCCCCTCTGTAGGGAGCAGCCAGCAGGACATCCTCTTCCATCTCGACGGCACTGCCCCTCTGTAGGGAGCAGCCAGCAGGACATCCTCTTCCATCTCGACGGCACTGCCCCTCTGTAGGGAGCAGCCAGCAGGACATCCCCTTCCATCTCGACGGCACTGCCCCTCTGTAGGGAGCAGCCAGCAGGACATCCTCTTCCATCTCGACGGCACTGCCCCTCTGTAGGGCGCAGCCAGCAGGACATCCCCTTCCATCTCGACGGCACTGCCCCTCTGTAGGGAGCAGCCAGCAGGACATCCTCTTCCATCTCGACGGCACTGACCCTCTGTAGGGAGCAGCCAGCAGGACATCCCCTTCCATCTTGACGGCGCTGCCCCTCTGTAGGGAGCAGCCAGCAGGACATCCTCTTCCATCTCGACGGCACTGCCCCTCTGTAGGGAGCAGCCAGCAGGACATCCCCTTCCATCTCGACGGCACTGCCCCTCTGTGGGGGTGTGCATCACAGTGTTGGTTGGGTGTACCTGCCCATACCCCATTTATGGGCATGTTGGTCCCCTCAGGGCCCCTTGCCACGTCCAGATGGTCCACTGGGTGGTGGCAGCTTCTTAGGTGGACGGCCCCTGTGGCCTCGGGACACTGAGGGACTTGGCTGGGGCGTTGAGGTTGCCGATGAGGAGGCCTGTACGTCCGGCAGCCGCTGCAGAATCTGCATCATGATGGTGTTGAGCGTGCCTATTGATCCAGAGAGGCTGTTCCCTACATTTGTGACCGCTGCCGTCATTAGGTGGAGGTCTCGCCTCTGCTGCCTCCATGCTCGCCTCAGGGCACGTAACTCCAGCACCACCTGTTGCACCGTTGCGTCAGCCACTGGTTCCAGCTGTGGTTGGACAAGTGGCGCTGCTGGCGGTTCCTCCGGGCCAGGGGGATGTCCCATGACCATTGCTGGCCCAGCTTCCAGTGCAGGGCTGACTGGGGACATCACTGGTGTGTCCGGGATGGGTGGGGTACCCACTGAGCTCCCCGGGATGGCTGCCCACAGAGGAGTGTGGGGGTGGCCCCACTCAAACTCCTCAAAGGCCTCGGTCAGGGTATAGGGGCTGCCTGGGGGTGGCATTGCGGCCTGCACCACCTCCTCCTCCTCCTCTGACCACTGTGTTTCCGCGTCAATATAGAATGGCCTCGTCACTATGGGTGGCCGCCTGAGCCCTGGTGGATCCCTGCTTGTGCCTGGGCCCTCCCAGCTGTCATCAGAGGGCTGCTGCCTGGGACCAGATGGCTCTGTAGGAAGATTGGGGAGAAAGAGGATATACTGCATCAGTAACACAGCTGTTCTGTTATATTACTTTGATGTCACACAGGGGCAGCTAATGTAAAACCAACATGTCATTCTGCATATACAGTACAGTTGGGTCCTTTGAGACATTCCTCATGGCATGGGTGGTGGGGCTGAGGCCTGAGGCCAGGCCCTAATGTAGACAGTGACCTGTTGCCAGCATGCCTTGCACCCTGCTGCCTGCCCCTTGCTGACTGGGGGAGGGGGGCTGGGCCCAGAAGCTTGGCCTGTGCACAGGCCAGGCTTCTGGGCCCAGCTCACTGTGTCAGTTAGGGCCTGGCCTGTGCACAGGCCAGGCCTAACGTAGACAGTGACCTGTTGCCAGCATGCCTTGCACCCTGCTGCCTGCCCCTTGCTGACTGGGGGAGGGGGGCCACTACAGTTCTGCAGAGCACATGGGTAACAGAAACTGAAACCTGCCCTAAACATTGTGTTACGACCGTTCACAGGGTGGGGGGGGGCCCAGAGGGCAACTTACCCTCTTCGAGGTGGGATGCATCCAGGTGGGGATGCAATCCCTCGAAGACATCTGGTCCCAGACGCTCCATCAGTTGCTGCTCCATGGGTGTGAACCGGATGGGGCATGGGGACCGTCCTCCTGTGTCCCTCAGGTACTGGTTCCTGTCTGCGATCCGTGTCTTCAGCTGGGCCTTTATGTCGCGGTAGGGGGGGGCCACCTGCTCCCCGGTGTGATGGATGTCGCTCTGCCGCTGTATGTGGCCAGCTATGCTGGACCAGATCTCGGCCTTTGCTGCCTTGCTGGTCCTCACTGACAGGTTACCAAACAGCCGCGCATAGTGGCGCAGGACCCCCTGGATGAGCATGTCATTGTCCTCCTGGCTGAACCTGACAGCACGCTGCCTGACCCTGGCCTGGCTGCCTGGTTGGGGTGCCACTTCCGGAGGGTTCTCCTCCCTATCCTCTCTCTCCACCCCCCCAGGTTCCCCACTCCCTTCCTCCCCCCCCCCACCTGACCCTGCACTTCCCACTCCCTTCCCCTCTGCCCTGCCTGTCTAGCCCTACCTCTTCCCACCATCCTCTCCTGCCTCACCCCATCCCCCTCCCCCTCCCTCCTATCTCTTCCCTCCTGCCTATCTCTCCCACTACCCCTGTCCCTGACCCTGCTCCTACTCCTCATTCCCCTACGTCCCCCTTCCTCCTCCTCCTCCCTCCCCCTCTCCATCCCCCTCCCCCTACTCTCAACACCCCTCTTCTCTCCTCTCCTACCACTCCTCTCACGCTCCATCCTCCTCCTCCTCACCGCCATCAACACCAACAACAACACACTCCTCTCTCCTCCTCCTCACCACCACCAACACCACCACCACCACCAACACACTCTCTCCTCCTCCTCCTCACCACCACCAACACCACCACCAACACACTCCTCTCTCCTCATCCTCCTCCTCACCACCACCACCACCAACAACACACTCCTCCTCCTCCTCCTCCTCCTCCTCCACACAGATAGACAAACAGTTGACTGACACACTTGCACTCCAACACAGATTACAAAAGACACAGGTAAAGGGAAACAAATGAGAACAAAAACACAGGACACCGCACTCAGTAATCAAATCTCTAACCTCCTAACAACTCTAAACCACCAGCACCTACCTCTCTCTCCAAAACTCCTTCCAAACCCTCAAAGGAGGAGGGGCAGGAAGTCAGTTCTTATACCAGACACATTATCGCGGGACGCGGTACTTGGTTTCATTTTGTATCGCGTACCGCGGTAACGGCGCGTACCACAATAATATTTTGTACTTTTCTTCGCGTACTGCGATATTTGTTTCGCCGCACGCGAACCAGCTTCGCCGCACGCGAAACAGGATCGCCGCACGCGACGTTAGCGCGTGCGGCGAAAGTTTCGCGAAGCACGAAAAAACACCTATTTGCATGGGGCACGCCCCCGTTTTTTATTGCACGCGGTAACAATGCGTTACCACTGCGATATTGGAAAATGAGGCCCAAAGTCAGCATGGCTTTAGCCAGGGCAAGTCTTGCCTCACAAATCTGCTTCACTTTTTTGAAGGAGTTAATAAACATGTGGATAAAGGTGAACCGGTAGATATAGTATACTTGGATTTTCAGAAGGTGTTGACAAAGTTCCTCATGAGAGGCTTCTAGGAAAAGTAAAAAATCATGGGATAGGTGGCGATGTCCTTTCGTGGATTGCAAACTGGCTAAAAGACAGGAAACAGAGAGTAGGATTAAATGGACAATTTTCTTAGTGGAAGGGAATGGACAGTGGAGTGCCTCAGGGATCTGTATTGGGACCCTTACTTTTCAATATATTTATAAATGATCTGGAAAGAAATACGACGAGTGAGATAATCAAATTTGCAGATGACACAAAATTGTTCAGAGTAGTTAAATCACAAGCAGATTGTGATAAATTGCAGGAAGACCTTGTGAGACTGGAAAATTGGGCATCCAAATGGCAGATGAAATTTAATGTGGACAAGTGCACGGTGATGCATATAGGGAAAAATAACCCATGCTATAATTACACAATGTTGGGTTCCATATTAGGTGCTACAATCCAAGAAAGAGATCTAGGTGTCATAGTGGATAACACATTGAAATCATCAGTTCAGTGTGCTGCAGCAGTCAAAAAAGCAAACAGAATGTTGGGAATTATTAGAAAGGGAATGGTGAATAAAATGGAAAATGTTATAATGTCTCTGTATCTCTCCATGTTGAGACCGCACCTTTCTGGTCGCTGCATCTCAAAAAAGATATAATTGCAATGGAGAAGGTACAGAGAAGGGCTACCAAAATGATAAGGGGAATGGAACAACTCCCCTATGAGGAAAGACTAAAGAGGTTAGGACTTTTCAGCTTGGAGAAGAGACGGCTGAGGGGGGATTTGATAGAGGTGTTTAAAATCATGAGAGGTCTAGAACGGGTAGATGTGAATCGGTTATTTACTCTTTCGGATAGTAGAAAGACTAGGGGGCACTCCATGAAGTTAGCATGGGGCACATTTAAAACTAATTGGAGAAAGTTCTTTTTTACTCAATGCACAATTAAACTCTGGAATTTGTTGCCAGAGGATGTGGTTAGTGCAGTTAGTATAGCTGTGTTTAAAAAAGGATTGGATAAGTTCTTGGAGGAGAAGTCCATTACCTGCTATTAAGTTCACTTAGAGAATAGCCACTGCCATTAGCAATGGTAACATGGAATAGACTTAGTTTTTGGGTACTTGCCAGGTTCTTGTGGCCTGGTTTGGCCACTGTTGGAAACAGGATGCTGGGCTTGATGGACCCTTGGTCTGACCTAGTATGGCATTTTCTTATGTTCTTATGTTCTTAAAGTTGTGTGTATGTGCTTTTTTTTTAATTTTTTATTTATTGCATTTTCATTTATTACAAGTTATAACCAGACGAAATGTAATACAATACAATAATACAAATACTTTACACTGTAATTCATCTATCCGTCTCAAAAAAAATGTTTAAAGTAATATCCAGGAAAAGATTTAACAAAAATGGAGCGATGTAAAAGGAAAACAGAAGGAAAAGACAATACAGTCCCTTCTGAAAACAATTGAAACTAAGAGATATACAACAGTCACTTTTCAACAGCCTCGACAATCTCGGTTACACCTTCTTGGGGGTTAGAAACTAGAAAACTCTGTAGTTGTGATACTTCAAAAAACATGTATTTCTTATTTTGCCACATGATCTCACATTTACAGGGATATTTTAATGTCATTTTACCTCCTAACTTTGCCACTTCTGGTCTTAACACTAGGAATTTTTTCCTTTTTTCTTGTGTTTGCCTAGATAAATCTGGATATAGCCACACTTTTTCACCATGAAATAGTGTTAACCGATTTCTCATAAAAAATCTAAAAATTGTATCTCTATCCATGGCATTAATAAAAGTGACATTAAGTGTGGCCCTAGTAGAAATTACCGTATCTAAAGTAGCTTCAATGACTGCTGTTAAATTTAAAGATTCTTCTCCTACTGATCTTAATACTTCATCTTTATTTAATTTTGAAGGAGTATAATATAGTTTTGATATGGGAGGCAAAGACTGTATTGACATTTTCAGTATATGCTGTATATATTCCCATAACATATCTTGAGGTGAAATCAAATGGTGTCTGGGAAAATTTATAAACCTGAGGTTTAAATATTTAGAAGTATTTTCTAAAACCTCTATTTTTTTATCATATACTATTTCCATCCTGGTAAGTCTTTGTTGCCAACTTTCACAGTTGGTCAATCTCTTCTCCATATTTCCAAATTTCTCCTCGGCTTTGATTATAGCTGTCTCAATATTCTGAAAGCGGGCATTGGACTCTTTAGTAACTTTTGTTAAATCGAGGATCGCTTGCTCCATTGCCTTCATTGCTTGCCACACAGAATCTAGAGTAATTTCGACTGGTTTTTCAGGTATTATTGAATCCCTTAATAATCCAGCTTCTGTTCCCCCCGTTGCAACCGATCTCCTTTCTCCTACTTCGTTAGAATTTGTTTGAGTTTGCACAACATCTTGCGATATAAACTGGGGAGGTGGCGGAGTAGACGGGGCACCTGGGCTTAGAGTTGTTTCAGCTAGGAAGGTTGGAGCTCGCTCTGCTCCTAATCCTTCAGCAGCTAATTCTCCCAGGTTAACTCCTGTTGTAGGGGTGAAAAAAGTTGAAATCTGTGTCAGTGATTGTAACGGGTCTGGTATGGGAGAAGAAGATGTGATCTCCCTAACCTTCGCCTTACGTTTTGTATGAGGCATATTTTAAGTAAATAATTAACCCACAGATTACTTATTTCACCAGGTCTCTTAGATACACACTTATATCTTTCCTGGGTGGAGGTTAGTGGACAAGAGAGCAAACATAAGTAAACTTTTCTACTCACAGTTCGGGACAAAGCCGCGCGCCCCTTAGGCGCGCGCGGCTTGGGCGGAGCGCCGGCGTCGACGGAGCACCGCCAGGGGTTCAGTTTTTATGCGTGCAGAAGTCGCAGTCCCAATGACGTCAGATATAGGAAATAGGCTCCCTGGTTACTCGTTTAGGGCCGGGAGCTCCCTCCTCACCCTTCACTGATCCCAGTAGGTAAGATGCAATTCGAATAATGGCTTCTCTGTCCACCTCCTCGACGGAGCGCCGCCAGGGGTTCAGTTTTTATGCGTGCAGAAGTCGCAGTCCCAATGACGTCAGATATAGGAAATAGGCTCCCTGGTTACTCGTTTAGGGCCGGGAGCTCCCTCCTCACCCTTCACTGATCCCAGTAGGTAAGATGCAATTCGAATAATGGCTTCTCTCTCCACCTCCTCCTGTGTATGTGCTTTTATACCATGCACAAACTCCTGTACGAAAGAGGTATTTCAGGGGGTCTTCCAAAGATGGTTGTTGTGCTAGGGGCTTGCACATATTTTTTTCTTTTTACTAGGGGCGTGTACTTATATTTTTTCTTTTTGGCTTTTGTTCCTTTTTTACTTGTTTTTGTTTTCTTTGTGGTTTATTTTGTTTTATTTGAAATGAAACAATATGAAAAAAAAATATTAATTGGGATTCCCCTCCAACTTTCAACCCTCCCTCCCCCCAATACCTCAAAATTAAAAAAATGAAAGGCCTCTCAGCTCTGTCCCCACCCTTCTCAGGTCCTCCCCTCCCCCTGAGATGCCTCAAACCCTGTCATTGTTCTTTAAAGTCCAAATAGAGCAGGAACAAACTCTGGTTACGTCTGCATTATCAGGTCAGTATTTCAAAATGATGCTAGCTGGCCCTGAGGCTGGCACCATTTCTGTTGTACCCTTGAAAATATGCATTTAGATTTGAAATCAAATCTACACATACGTTTTCCCACCCCTAGAATGATCCATAATTGATGTGATTAAATCTAGCCACTGCATAAGTCCCAGATAACTACATTTAGCCACACTGGGTATACAGTTTTACCCTAGAGGGGTCTAACCAGTAACCTTTTAGTTGCCCAACTTGATCTTTTAAAAATTGTTCTTAATATAAGTATCCTTTGGTGTTCTATTTTATGCTAAACTAATTTTTAGAAGAATTATGTAAAAGGTAAGACTGATGCTGTTCACGCTAATCACTTGTGAAGGAGTACCAGCAACTGGTTAGGTAACTATATTCCACTAGAAAACCCCACTACCCCTAAACTATTCAAACTGGCATTCAAATATTTATTTATTGTGTAATCAATTGGCTAAAATCTCCAGAATATATTTTGTTAATTAATTTAAATTTGTTTTGCTGTATGTAGATCTAATGAGAATGTTGTGCTTAGTGATTAAAGATGTGCATTTCTTTGAAACAAAATTGGAAATTTTAACAAAATTTCCTGTTTCTTTTCAATTTATTTAAAAGTAACAAAAGAAAACAAATGGCATTTTGTTTATTTTAATTTGTCTTGTTTTAAAAATACATGCCGCCAAAAGCATTCCGGGCCACCCTCCTGATTTCTTCCTCTACCCCTGAATCTTCTTACCAAGTTGATGCTCTTCAAAACACAGTTACAGTCCCTGGACACTCCTGCCTCACAGGTATTGCAATTAAAAATGGCACCGTTGGGCTGAGACCGACACTATTATATTTTTCCTTTTGCATGGCAAAATTAGCTGTGGCACCCGCCTGTTCAGCATCATGAAAAATTAATGAAAAGATATGAAGCAAACAAGGAAATAAAAAACAAGATGAAACAGAAAAATATCTATGCACACCCCTAACAGTGAGGCTCGTTACAAGAGGTTAGGCATCAGCAGGCAGTTGTATCACATTTCCCCTAGGATTCATGAACACCAAGTATATTTAATGAGCCGCATTTTATGCTACGTTTTTGTAATGTTCCTATGAATCTTGCTAGTTCTACCTAGAATTCTTCTATTCCCAGCTAGTCAATATCTGCAGACGTTGGGTGGATTTGCATTTAATGACATGATTTATACTGTGTGAGCGATCTGCATCCAACTTTGAATTTACTGTCAGATTGATTTATATTTTGATAGGGCTTCATGGACTGGATTGCTAAATAGTATCATTTGATTTACATTAGGGAAATGTGCTCCTAAATGAATGTTTGATTTATACTAGTGATAGTTCGATATCATATCTCAATATTACTATAAAGATGTCAAAAATTATAGAGATACCATGGAAGATTCCTTAAGTTCATGAAAAATTCGCTGGATCAAAAGGAAGCAGCTTCTCTACTAATCTGCATCAGAAACTGGAAAATGACCAGGCCTCGGTTATGCACCTGATATAATTGTGAATTTTCTAGTTTTTGCACTCACTTATCTTGCTGCTGTTAGATAATAGGGATGTGCATTCATATGAAACAAAATGGGATATTTTAAAATGTCCCATTTTGTTTCATTCTGTTTTAATAAAAAAAACAAATTTGTAATTGGTACCTGAATTGGCCACTGACAGAGACAGGATGCTGGTCTCAGTGATCTTGATCTGACCCAGCATTGCATTTCTTGTGTTCTTATTTCATTTGTTTTCATTAATTTTGTTTTAAAAATGGAGTATTCCACTATAAAAGAAAATAAAAACCAAAGCAAAAATACAAATTGATGAGTGGCTCAGGCCAGCATCATTTTTTTTGTTTTTTGTTGTTTGTTTTTAAAAATTTATTAATCGCTTTACACAATTGGCCTAAGCGATGTACATAATTACATACACAACATTACAATAAACATTTAACAAAAACTAAAACTCAACAAAAATTTAAATTAACATCAAATCAGTAAATAAAACATTGTCACATTTATATATGAAGTAAGATGACAAAACTTCATTACAGTACATCTCAAATATGGTATAAAATACTTAATCGTACAGAGGAAATGAAAAATCAAACCAAAAAATGTGTGCATACCCCTATTAGAGAACATTGTTGTTAAGATCAAAACTTACTTTTTTCAGTTGTCTTAACTCCATTTTTTTAATTATTTAGCTGTCTGAGTAGCTTTCATCAGTCCATGAAAGTTTTGTCTTTTACATCTACTGAAATTAAATGGAATGCATACAACTAGCATCCTAAATCCAGCCATGGAAGATACAGAAGTCTTGCTCTAAAAATGGGTCATTATATAGAGTTGTCATCAAGGGGTACAATAGCTATTAGGGATGAGCTGATTGAGAACTTGTGTTCCAGGGACTGAAATCCCCCACTTTTACAGAGAGATTCTTTGACATTTCACTTTTACCCCTCATTCAAAGTGGATTACATGTCATATTTCCTGAGTCACAAAATATTGTGTATGATTTGTGTATTACTGTTTGTGTTTCTCCAGTCATTTTTTGGCTGTTTTTATGTGACTAATTTGAATTTATTTACAATAGATATGCAGAGAATACAAAGCAAAGGGTCAAAATGGCCCTCAGTCTCACTAAGTGGCATCTTGACCATTCAAGAAATAAGAACCAAATTTGTCAGCTGCTATCTCCCAACTAGTGACCCAAGATGTGATTTGGATGTTTTGCTGACTCTGCTATTTATTTGAAGGAAGGCTCTAATTGATAGTGTGAATTGGCCTATCTCTAATAATTTGCAAAACTGAGATTACTAATTTCTTGGTATCTCAAAAACCTTATCATGCATACACCCTTATTAATCTGAGGGTGTTAATAAAAATTAGACACCCATGGTTGACTGTGAGAAAAAGGTAATATACAATTTACTAAATAGTACATGATATTAAGTATATTTTTGAGTAGAACAAACATGTGATAGCTGAGTATTATTATTATAACCATAAGTCTTCATAACATTTGGAACCACAACAACAAAAAAGGTGACTTAACATTTCTGAACTGTAAAACAACCCTTAACACAGATTGCTCTGAAATATTTTTCTGCCTGGCATCTGTGAAAGACCATAAAAGCAATTCCCTAGAAAATTATATAATAAGAGCTGATCTCTGTCCCCTGGTGTAGATGGCTCTGAAAATCTGAAAGATTTCATTCAGGTTATCCATGGGAAAACCTTTTCAGAAGCATTTTCCAAATGACAAAGAACAAAGCGACACTGAGATTGCAGGATACAGACCTGCAGCAAAGGCAGTCATGACAGTGCTCTGATCAAAGGTTAGAAAGAGTTATCTTTTTCAGCACATGGAATTAGCACATTATTCTTTGACCTCAGTTTGAGGTTCTTGAAGCAAATGAGTCAAACATGAAGGCCAAGGAATAATGATATAGTGACACAGAAACATACACTCATTGTCTATATTCAGTTTGGTGTTTTGCTTCTGAAGGCAGATATAAACATTTCACTAGAAAAATAATATGTTATAGACTTTGTTGTTTTGTCATTTTGCAAAATCTGAAGTAGTGAAAAGCTTGCTGTAAAGAAATCGGGCACGTTTTCAGATGAGTTTCATATTGCATGCTTACAAGATCAACAAACCATTTGAAATTTGGACTTATCTGGACCTTTGGCATAGGAGACTAAAACTTTCCATGTTTTATGGGGCTGCAGAGGATAGCTTTGCATTTCTAAACCCAATTTAAATCTGTATTTCCCATGTATTTTATTGGGTTTTGTATTATTGATATTTTGATTTGGATTCCCTATAATATTTTATAAACTTTTTATCCCACTATTGTAATATTAATTTGACTAGCATATAAGCAATAACTGACTATTAAACTGTAAATAATCGAGTCACTTGTTGTTCATATTTGAAATTTCTCTTCTGTGCAATTTATATTATCTATCTTTAAATAATAAGTATTTGTTGTTATATTATGAATACTCTTAATTTTAAGTCATATTCTGTAGCAAACAACTTTTTTATTTTATTTTTTTTCAATACTTGTATGCACAGCACTGGACTGGGAATTCATTGATTCTACGACCATCTCTGATCAGTCACATCACTAAAATCAGGCACCATCTCTGACATGTCACATATTGCTGAGGTCACAAAGTATCTCCATCCTGTCAGATATCACCAAGGCTTCAGGCAATCTCTCTGACATGCCATTAAGGTCACAGATCATCTCTGACTGGTCATATCTCCAAGACCACAGTCTCTGTTGGTTTTACCCTATAGCTGTTGATGTTTCAGTTCCCAGCAAGGTAACTCTCCTCTCCCCACCATGCTTAAATAGTTACATTTACTGGATGGGCCGTTTTGGTCTTCTTCTGCCGTCATTTCTGTTTCTATATTTACAAATAATTAACATTTGTTTAAAAAAAATTCATTCAACAAAATGTATATGTATGGATGTCAGGGGACCCCTAGAAAGCAGAGCTCAGGAAGCTGCAAAGAAGCCATGGGAGATAGATTCTGGGAAAGGCTAGGGGACATTTACCCCTCTGGTTGCCAGATAGGTAAATGTACTCTTGGAAAGTCCCATTGTTGATAGTATGTAATGAGAGCAACAGAGACACACCTTTGCTGGTACAATAGACTGTTGGGATACATCCTCTGGACTCATTCCTATGTAACATTCAGTCTGCTCCACTGTTTGTGCTCTATATCTAGCCCTGCTGTATTGCTCCAATGCCACAGCTCCATGTCTAGACACCTCCTAAGCTAGGCTTGATTTATACCAACTTTGACTCAACTTTCATCAGGCTATCCAGCTCTTCAAATATGTCTCTTCCTAACATCATTTGCTAGCAAATGGACATACTCTGGCAATGGCATAAACAAGGCACATAATCCTGTTTATTACTGCAGATATAAGGTTTATTGACATTTCCCTGGAGAGTCCATTACTTTGCAATGCATGAATAACAGATGTCTCTTCTGATCATAGAGAATACAATGTATATCTAAAGAGCAACTGACATAGGGGTTGCCTTATCATTCATAAACAAACAACTTAGAAAAGAGTAGCTCAAAAGTGATCTGTTCACAAGAAAAAGTTCAGCCTGTGGATCTAGCATTTATTCAGCTCTGTGAATAGAAAGTTTATTTATTTATTTATTTATTTATTTAGAGATTTTTATATACTGCAGTACGTAAGGATATACATCACCGCGGTTTACATTTAACAATAACTTAGCAACAGGCTTTACAATTGACATTATTAATAAGTATTAATTAGAATTAATTACAAATAACGGGATTGACGGAAAAACAGGCTGTACAGACCGTGGACCATCCATTAGTGTTTAACATACAAAAATAAAATTGAAGTAACTAAAAATATTTACGAACCAACACTAAAACCGTAGAGCATATAATACAATAACGGTGCTGAGAGGGAATACAAGTTCTAGATTGAACAGAGGATAATTCTATTATATAAAATCAATTAAAATATCATAATCGGGGAAAGAGCGGGCAAATGGGAGGGGAAGAATTTAGGGAGGGATAGTGGGTAGGAGGGACAAGGAGCAGGGGATAAAGAGGGGGTTGCAAATTGAATGGCATTTCAGTTTAATTGGATATCATTGTGTGAAAGCTAGTTCAAATAACCACGTTTTGAGGCCTTGTTTGAATTTCTTATGGCAGGGTTCCAGACGCAAGTCAGTGGGCATCTTGTTCCATAGGTTGATTCCCGCTATGGAGAAAGCGCGGTCTCTTGTGGTCACGTGTTTGATATGTTTAATCGGCGCAGCTGCAAATTTAGCTTGATGGATATTTCTTAATTTATTTAACAGTTTTATATACCGACCTTCATAGTAAATAACCATATCGGATCGGTTTACAATTAACAAGAATATAACTGGGGTAACAATTCAAGTAAACGAAAGGTAAACAATAGGTAGGAATGAGTCGAAGTTACAATCAACAGGGTAAGAGAACTTGGAAGCTTGCAACAAGCTGGAAAGAAGATAAGGCAGGAAATAAATATAAAGTGATACCATAGAGCATGAGACTGTGCTGTTTTAGGGGTCTTCTCTGTGCGATAGCTTTATGAGAGATACCACTTATCATTAACCTGTACAGCGCAGACATTTAAGAGGAAGATTATGGGGTTGTATTCTGGGAGTTGAAACTTCTCTTTACCACAATAAGCAATCTTCTAAATAACTATGAAGTCTTAGTGCCAGTTTTTATTTAGTGAAATCTAAAGTAATTAGGAATACGCCTTCCTAAAGATGGTGCCTTGAAATCATGCTCATGCCTGAAGAAGTAAGATTCATTTTCTTGTTTTATTTTGCCATTGCTTTTTATGTTTTGATTTGTGACTTGACAGAACAATATTGTCTGCATGGAGGGGAGAATCAGAATGAGGGGTGTAAAGAGAGTTCTGTTAATGAACCATAAATGGTGAACTATGCATACATTAAATGTGGTTTCTAATCTTCCCTCTATCCCTATGTAATCTGAGCTCCTCTTGGGCCACAGTCCCTGGGGCTGAAGTAAGTTGCACGTGCTGGATGACTGCCGGCATGCGATCCCAAGCACAGCGTCCCAGGACTTTACACGCACGCCACCAGGCCTTTTTAAAATAGGCCCGGTGCGCCTCTGGATTTACGCACGTAACCTTTTTAAAATCTGTCCCTAAATCTGCAGACTACCTTGTATTCACCTAGTTCTGAAAAAATGTACAATGAGTTAGTGGCAAGTTCTGCTTCATTGGTACAGGCTCCCATATTATAGGAAACATTTCAAGAAGTAGGCAAATCAGAAGTAGAAAATTATTTGTTCAGCTTAAGACTTCCCTTTGCCCTCTGGATCCCTATCCCCCCTCTATAGTTTATAAACTTAGGGATGATTTTTTAGATATTTTAGTTCTTATGTATAATTGTTCATTATTGGAAGAATCTGTTCCCAACTAATTAAAAAGAGCTATCATTCATCCAGTCCCTAAACAGTGTCTTAGAGAATCTCTCTCTTGTTTTTGACCGATCTCTAATCTCAGCACATTAGGGAAAATATTGGAGAATTTAGTGTATTGTCAGTTTGTGGATTTTTTGAATAAAAACAATATTCTTCACTAATTTCAATGTGGTTTCAGGCAGAAACATAGTACTGACACCTTGTTGGTCTCTGTCATGAACTATTTATTATAGGGTGAATTTTCAAAGGAGTTAACGTATGTAAATGTAACATACTATTGTATTGATTTTCAAAAGTCATTTACTCAAGTAAACTCATAAACTTACGTAAATCCTATGGACAATTCAATGGCATATATTGTAGCAATTTTCAAAAGCCCACTTACTCGAATAAAATGCATTTACTCAAGTAGAAGCAAGTAAATCTTTTTAAAATCAGGCCCTATGTGAATTTGATTAATGTAGGGCTGTCATTGGTGTATTCCTTAATGTATCATCGACATTCAATACTGTTTCCCATGTTATTTTAACAGACCATTTAAAGAGTCTTGGGGTGGGGGGACAGTATATAATTGCTTTGAATCCTATCTTCACAAAAAAAGAACAAGAAGTCATGATTGGGGAGTCTTCTTCCATTTGATTTATAGTTCCATCTGAGGTTCTACAGGGGAGGGTGTTGTCTGCTGCCTTATACAACGTATATATATGTGTTCATTGTGTACTAGATTAGATCAGCATTCAATTATGTTTACAATGTATGCAGATGACATACAACTGTACTTCCCTGTGGATGTTTCCCCACAAATAACTTTGATGTTGATTGTAGAGATGCATAAAATCATCAATAATTGGATGTTCAAAAATCATCTTAAGTTAAATGTTGAAAAAACTGAAATCATTTGTGTTTTGAAGGACTCAGATTATTTGCAGAAATATAATATCAGTTCCCTTACCACTTTCGGAAAGGAAATATGTTTTAAACCTATATGTTGCGGCTCCGGTTGCCTCTCTCTCGATCAGGGCCATGGCTGCTTACCTCCACTGCAGTTCGTGGTCAAAATTGCCAGGTCTCAGGCCTGCTAGGCCGCATGGCTGCGGCTTCTCCACGAGGGAGACACCGCCAAGGCCCGATGCCGGCTCCGCCCCCACACTGCTACGCGCGCGAAGGCAGAGTACTTAAAGGTCCAGCACCCGGAAGTGCTGGACAGCCCCTGGATGACATCAGATGCCAGCAGAGTACTTAAGCCGGTGTCTGACTCTTGAACATCGCCTTGCAACGAGGTCTCTCCTTGGAGTGTCTAGTTGCCGTCCTTGATCCTGTTGTCCATTCCTGCTGTTCCTGCTGTCCGTTCCGGCTGCCCCAGCTGTCCAGTCCTGCTGAGCCTACCATCCGTCTCTAGGGTTCCTGCCTCGGCTCCAGGTCCGGCTGTTCCTCTCTCTTGGTGTACTCCTGGCTCCTGACTCCGGTTTGCTCCTGACGTGCCTTGCCTGCCGCCTGCCTCGACCCTCGGATCCTCTTCTCGTCTCATCTCTCTGTGATCTAAGTCCCAGCGGTTCAGATCCCTACGGGCTCCTCCTGGGGGGATCTAGGACTTCCAGGGTGAATAAGAACATAAGAACATGCCATGCTGGGTCAGACCAAGGGTCCATCAAGCCCAGCATCCTGTTTCCAACAGAGGCCAAACCAGGCCACAAACACTAAGAAGATCCCTTGCCACTGATGCAATTAATAGCAGTGGCTATTCCCTAAGTAAATTTGATTAATAGCCGTTAATGGACCCCCCTCCAAGAACTTATCCAAACCTTTTTTGAACCCAGCTACACTAAGTGCACTAACCACATCCTCTGGCAACAAATTCCAGAGCTTTATTGTGCATTAAGTGAAAAAGAATTTTCTCCGATTAGTCTTAAATGTGCTACTTGCTAACTTCAAGGAATGCCCCCTAGTCACATCTACTCGTTCAAGACCTCTCATGATCTTAAAAACCTCTATCATATCCCCCCTCAGCCATCTCTTCTCCAAGCTGAACAGCCCTAACCTTTTCAGCCTTTCCTCATAGGGGAGCTGTTCCATCCCCTTTTTCATTTTGGTTGCTCTTCTTTGTACCTTCTCCATCGCAACTATATCTTTTTTGAGATGTGGCGACCAGAATTCTACACAGTATTCCAGGTGCGGTTTTACCATGGAGCGACACAGAGGCTCATGACACTCTCCGTTCCATTCACCACTCCCCTCCCATCAATCCCCAACATTCCATTCTCTTTCCTGACTGCTGCAGCATACTCAGCCGACGATTTTAAAGTGTTATCCACAATGATGCCTAGATCTTTTTCCTGGGTGGTAGCTCCTAATATGGAAACTAACATCGTGTAACTACAGCAAGGGTTATTTTTCCTTATATGCAACACAAGAAAATTGACCTCTGATAATTTTCGTTCCTGTAGTACCACGGATCAGTCCAGACTCCTGGGTTTTGCCCCCCCTCTAGCAGATGGAGACAGAAGTTCACAAACAAAACTCCGCCTTATCTAGGCTGGGGCCACCTACAGTCTGGCAGTATTACTTAATGTCAAAGCAAAATGGATCCCAAATAAAACACCAAATTAACTATGTACAGTAACCGAACAACAGCAACCGGATCACTAACTCCCCACTGGAAACAGAACTCGAGCCACCGATGGCAGGACATACAGATACTGAGTTTAGAATAAGAGAAAAAGACAATCAGTGTGGATTCTCCTTGCAGAACAAATGGGCGGGACTCTGGACTGATCCATGGTACTACAGGAACGAAAATTATCAGAGGTAAGACCTAATTTTCTTTTCCTTGTACGTACCCGAATCAGTCCAGACTCCTGGGGTGTACCAGAGCTGTCCTCAAATGGGAGGGGAACCGGAGAGTCCCACTTCCTCCTCTCATCTGCTGTGATCTCCTGTCCCAGCGGTCCAGATCCCTACGGCTCCTCCTGGGGGGATCTAGGATCTCCAGGGCGAAGGCGTCTCCGGTGCTTCAGCTTTGGTTCCGCCTCCCGGCCTGTCTACTACGGAACCCCCAGTTCCACCAGGTCGGCCCAAGGGTCCACCTCAACCCGCAACAGTTTGCAAGGCCATGGACCCGGCGGATATGCCCGGTCTGTAAGCCATTCCCGGGATGGCTCAATGACTGCAGCAGCAGCAACACTGCCTCAATGTCCTGGCTGCCACCGTCGAGCGCCTGGCCAATTGGCTGGATGCAGCTCCACCAGAACCACCTCCAGTGCCACCTCCAGCTCCTGCCATGAATGTAGTGGCCTGCACTCAGCTTCCAGCTCCAACACGGTATGCCGGTAATGCCAAGGCTTGCCGAGGTTTTTTAAACCAATGTTATGTCCGGTTCTCCTTGCTTCCAGCCCAATTCCCATCTGACTCGATGAAAGTAGCCTACATCTTTTCACTGCTTGATGGGAGGGCGTTAGATTGGGCCTCACCGATGTGGGAACTCCAGGATCCCTTACTGCAGAACCTCCAGCAATTTGTCCTCAACTTCCAGCAAGTCTTCGACGAACCCGCATGTCTGTCCACGGCAACGTCAGAGCTGTTACAGTTAAGACAGGGATCCCGAACTCTGGCAGACTTTGCCAGCGAATTTCGCACCCTTGCCATGGAAGTAGGTTGGCGCGACGATTAAGTGGAGTCTTTCTGGAGGGCCTGGCAGGCCATATCAAAGATGAATTGGCCGTCAGGGACATCCCAGATGACCTTAATGATCTTATCGACATGGCCAGCCGGATTGACCGACGGCTTCAGCAGCGGGCTAAAGAGGGGCGTCCGCCATGCTGTCCCATATCTCTAGCTCCAGCGTTTTCTAGACCCATGGCACCATCCAGCGTTCCAAGAGCGCCCCATGCAGTTTCCTCCTCAGAGGAGCCTATGCAGATAGGTCGTACCATGTTGACTGCTGAGGAGAGGAGGAGACGTCGCATACTGGGGTTATGCCTTTACTGTGGCGGTAAAGGTCATTTCCTAGCACAGTGCAAGGAACATCCGGAAAACGCCAGAGCCTAGGAGGTACGGGGGAACTATTCCTAGGCTGCGCAGGCTCTGCTCCTCAATGTACAGTCCCTGTGTCAATAGAATACCCTGGAGGGTATTTTCACACCTTGGCTTTCATAGACTCGGGAGCGGAGGGGAACTTCATCATAGCAGATTTGGTACAGCAATTATGTCTGCCTACCGTACCATGGAGCCCTCCGCTACATGTCACGTCTATTCGAGGCACTATGCTTCCTGGAAGCATCTCTGAATCCACAAAACCACTAATGCTCCAGACAGGAGTACTGCACTCCGAAGAAATATCCTTCTTGGTGCTGGAGAAAGCAGTGTACCCAGTGGTGCTGGGCCTGCCATGGCTGCAGCAACATTCTCCAGTGATTAAGTGGAACACTCTACAACTGGCGCAGTGGAGCCCCTTTTGCCTTTCTCACTGCATCAAGTTTCCAAGACCACCCAGGATATCCGTGTTAAGCACCTCGGTACTACCTCCCGCACCGTACAGAGACTTCGCAGAGGTATTTTCTAAAAAGAAAGCAGAGATTCTTCCACAACACCGACCCTTTGACTGTGCTATAGACCTGCTACCTGGAACCACTCCTCCTCTTGGCAGGGTGTACCCACTATCTCTACCAGAGACTCGTGCCATGTCAGAGTATATCACGGAGAATCTTGCTAAAGGGTTCATCCGCCCCTCTCGGTCGCCTGCTGGAGCAGGCTTTTTCTTCATGGGAAAAAAGGATTGGTCACTTAGACCGTGCATCGATTACCAAGGCTTAAATGCCATCACCAAACGGGACCGCTACCAGCTTCCGTTGATCCCCGAGCTCCTAGATAGACTACAGGGAGCCAAACTCTTTAAGAAACTCGACCTACGGGGGGGCTTATAATTTAGTTCGCATCCGCCCGGGAGATGAATGGAAGACTGCCTTTAACACCAGAGACGGGCTTTATGAATACCTGGTAATGCCCTTCGGGTTGTGCAATGCCCCGGCAGTCTTCCAGAATCTCATGAACGAAGTACTGAAGGAGATGCTGAATTCGTACGTCATAGTATATCTGGACGAGGTCCTAATCTACTCTAAAGATCTGGAATCCCACCGACAGCATGTCAAACAAGTGCTGCAAGTCCTGAAGGATAATCATTTATACGCGAAACTCGAAAAGTGTATGTTGGAGTGCGAATCACTCTCGTTCCTGGGATACATAGTGTCATCTACCAGATTTCAGATGGATCCAGAAAAAGTATCGGCAATCACCAAATGGCCTCGCCCCACGGGATTAAAGGCATTACAGCGGTTCCTGGGATTTGCCAACTTTTACAGACATTTCATTCCTCACTATTCACGTAGAGTGGCACCCCTTACTGCATTGACCCGCAAAGGAGCGGGCGCTAAGGTGTGGCCGGAAGCAGCCTGTCGGGCCTTCGAGGATTTAAAACAAGCCTTTCTGACGGACACTTGCCTGTACCACCCTGATCCTCAGCGCCCCTTTGTTGTAGAGGTTGATGCCTCTAGTCTCGCAGTAGGAGCCATACTCAGCCAGCATTCGAAATCAGGTCAATTGCTCCCATGCTCTTATTACTCAAAGAAGTTCTCGCCCGCCGAATGCAATTACAGCATAGGTGATAAGGAGCTCCTGGCAATCAAGTTGGCTTTCGAGGCGTGGAGGCAGTGGCTGGAAGGGGCAATCCACCCAGTTACGGTTTACACAGACGACAAGAACCTCGAGTTCCTGTCTCATGCTCAGCGATTGAATCCTAGACAAGCCAGATGGTCGCTCTTTTTTAACAGTTTTGACTTCACTCTTCGCTATCGTCCAGCTTCAAAAAACGTCCGGGCTGATGCTTTATCTCAGACCTCGGTCTTGGAGGAGGAGGAGGAGAACCCTCAATACATCCTAGACCCCGCCAAGGTTCGTTTGGCAGCTGTTACTGTCGAGTCCCAAGAAAGGACTGTAGTTCCTAAATGCCTACGAAAGAAAGTGCTAAGCTGGGCCCATTATTCCCTGACCGGCGGGCATGCTGGACAAGACAGTACATTAGAGTTACTGAATCGTTACTACTGGTGGCCCAACTTAAGACGGGATGTTCGAACCTATGTGAGTTCCTGTCCCACATGTGCTAGATAGAAATCGAAAGTCGGGCTCCCCTGGGGCCTATTACAGCCACTTCCAGTTACCACGGAGCCCTGGACCCATATAGCCACAGACTTTGTGGTGGATCTACCGGCATCTCTAGGGAAGACTGTGATTTGGGTCACGGTAGATTGCTTCTCTAAAATGGCCCACATTGTGCCATTACCCAAACTGCCATCCGCTCCAGAACTAGCACTACTGTTTGCGCAACACATCTTCCGTATTCACGGACTTCCACAAGACATAGTGTTGGATCGGGGGCCACAGTTTACGGCCCGGTATTGGAAGGCCTTATGTAGAAGCTTTGGGGTACAGCTCAGCTTTTCCACGGCATTTCATCCTCAGAGCAATGGCCAAACGGAGCGTATGAATCGCACTCTGAAGACATTCTTCCGAGCATTTGTGAATGAGAAGCAAGACAATTGGGTGGAATTACTTCCCTGGGCTAAGTTCTCCTATAACCAGATCCATTCTGTGACCGGCAGGTCCCCTTTTCAGACTGTTTATGGGAAACAACTTAAGCCACCTCTGCCTTTATACCGGCTTCCTCACCTGCAGCACAGTTATCAGCTCAGCAACTTCAAGGACTTTGGAATTCCATACAAAGCAAACTCACTTCTGCTGGCAGGGCTGCAAAGAGGTTTGCTGACCGGCACCGTCGACCAGCTCCAGTGTTCCTTCCGGGAGACCGCGTCTGGCTCAGCACGAAGAACATCCATCTGAGACTACCTTCTAAAAGATTAGCACCCACGTTCTGTGGCCCGTTTCGGGTGGCAGAGCGAATTGGGTTGGTGTCTTATCGACTATGATTGCCTTCCACATTACGTATTCACAATGTCTTCCATGTTTCCCTCCTTAAACCAGTGATTCTCTCTCGGTTTCACCACAAACCGCCAGAGGCAGCAATGACTCCTACGGCTGAGGACCCCACATACCAAGTGCGCGAGGTCCTTGATGTGCGCTTCTTCAATTGTCGATGGGAGTACCTGTTATCCTGGTAGGGTTGAGGAGATGAAGACAACACTTGGGAACCTGCTTGCAACATCTTAGATAAATCCCTCTTACACGACAGTTCCATCTGGACCATCCCGGTAAACCAGGCCCTTTGAAGAGGGGGCGTAAGGGAGGGGGTACTGTTGCGGCCCCGGTTGCCTCTCTTGCGATCGGGACCGTGGCCACTTACCTCCACTCTGGTTCGCGGCCGAAATTGCCGGGTCTCAGGCCTGCTAGGCTGCATGGCTGCGGCGTCTCCACGAGGGAGACGCCGCCGAGGCCCGATGCCGGCTCCGCCCCCACACTGCTACGTGCGCACGAAGGCAGAGGATTTAAAGGTCCAGCATCCAGAAGTGCTGGACAGCCCCCTGGATGACGTCAGACGCCGGCAGAGTACTTAAGCCAGTGTCTGACTCCCGAACATCGCCTTGCAACGAGGTCTCTCCTTGGAGTGTCTAGTTGCTGTCCTTGATCCTGCTGTCCATTCCTGCTGATCCTGCTGTCCGTTCCTGCTGATCCTACTGTCCGTTCTTGCTGATCTTGCTGTCCAGTCCTGCTGATCCTGCTGTCTGTTCCGGCTGCCCCAGCTGTCCAGTCCTGTTGAGCCTACCATCCGTCTCTACGGTTCCTGCCTCGGCTCCAGCTCTGGCTGTTCCTCTCTTTTGGTGTACTCCTGGCTCCTGACTCCGGTTTGCTCCTGACGTGCCTTGCCTGCCGCCTGCCTCGACCCTCTTATCCTCTTCTCGTCTCGTCTCGCTGTGATCTAAGTCCCAGCGGTCCAGATCCCTACAGGCTCCTCCTGGGGGGATCTAGGATCTCCAGGGCGAAGGCGTCTCCGGTGCTTCAGCTTTGGTTCCGCCTCCTGGCCTGTCCACTACGGAACCCCTGGTTCTACCAGGTCGGCCCAAGGGTCCACCTCAACCCGCAACACTATATTTCCAAATTTGGGATTCATATTCAATTCTCAACTATCATTTCAACCTCAAATTCATCATATTCTGGGGGCAGATTTTTATAAATTGTGTCTTCTCAGGCATTTATGATATGTCTTAAAAACGGATGAGTTTTGGACAGTAGTGCAATCTTTTGTGCTACCAGTGATTTTTTATTGCACTCTTTATTTGTTGGTTTACATGTACATTTGCCAACAGAATATAAACATACACATAAAATAACATGTTTTCTAGTCATCTTGTATGGAATGAGCCTGGGTACTGAGAGGCTGATGCACTAAGTCTGGTGCAGGTATGGTGACTTTTGGTTTAACAGAAACAGTTTAGATGGTGTGTTTTGTAAAATCTCTTTAAAATGTTTTTAATATGACCATCCTTAACAGGGAAAAATACAGATATAACTAAAAGCCAAAAACTAGGTAAGACAATGGTTTGCAGATAAAACAGAGACAGAAACGTATATCCCAATATAAGAAACAGGGTGCAAGAAACAGGATGCAGATAATTTTACCTCTAAATTAAACATAATTGTACCTTATATAGCAGCAAAATAAATGCATCTTATGCAAGAAATGCAAGTGCTCAATTCAAGTAAGTATAACTGACATAAGTAAGGCTCATGTTTCTTTAAGGATTTTCAATTTTCTTCCTCTAAATCACAGGTACAGGTTCTTATGGTGTTATTGCTGCTTCAGGCCAGGCAGAGATAGGTATTTCCATAAGTGCAAGATAGTCTTGCATAGCAAACAGTGAATTAATCAAATCTTATTTTCTTGGATATTTTGCAGTTGTCTACACCCAGCCCAGAAAAGGAAAAATGAAATGGGAAAAAATGAATGTTAATCGGAGTTAGTTTAATTTATAACTTCTAAGGAGACTGCTCAAATCTAGGACTGTAATGGCAGTGCAAGCAGACATATGGTAGTGTTTTCTACTGAGTACTGCAGTTGCACAGCCATGCATAAAAAAGTATTTTAGAAGTCCAAATCTGCTGATTTAATGATATATTAGCCAAGTAGCTCACTAACATTCAGTATCAGCTAGGAATCTCTGCCTTTTAATTAGTTTCTGAAACTTATAACGAGTAATGGGAGCATGGGCTTGCCAATATCAGTGCTAGTAAATGATTGTTCATTTCCAAAGTAGTGGCAGGGTGATAGGCTCTCCATCCTTAAGAAGTGATAGCTTTTGTAATACCATTTCCAGTCTTTATAGAGTCAATTGCATTTTGAAACAGAGGACATACAATCTATACCTCAATACCTTGAAATGAGCCGTCTACATGTGCTCTACTTGGACTTGCACATTTGTGCCAGAATGTAAGAATTTACAATCACTTGCCTTGTATTATATCATCTATGTCCAACCTCTTTGTTAGTTTCGTGTACCTAATTTTACACATACGGACATAGAAACATATAGAATCATAGAAACATAGACATGACGGCAGAAAAGGACCTAATGGCCCATCCAGTCTGCCCAGCAAACTCCCATAGTTATCAGTTTCCCATACTTATCAGTTACTCAGACCGCCAAGGTCAGGGCTCTTGTTGATTTCTGTTTGAGTCCAATTTCCTTTCACCCCCTGCTGTTGAAGCAGAGAGCAATGTTAGGGTTGCATCAGAAGTGTAGTATCAGGCTTTTTGGTTAAGGGTAGTAACCGCTGCATTAAGCAAGTTACCCCCATGCTTATTTGTTTTCCCAGACTGTACAGTTCAATGTCCTTGCTGGCGTTGTCTGAATCTAATTCCTCTTTTCCTCTTTACCCCTGCCATTGAAGCAGCAAGCAATGATGGAGTTGCATAAACAGTATAAGGCTTATTTGTTCAGGGTAGTATTCACCACACCAGCAAGTTACCCCCATGCCTCTTACTACATTCCCCTTCCCCATGCCCTTTTTAAATCTTTCATCGTTTTTGTCTTCACCAACTCCTCTACAAGGGCATTCCAGGCATCCACCACCCTCTCCATAAAAATATTTCCTGACATTAGTTCTAAGTCATCTTCCCCATAGTTTCATTTCATGAACCCTAGTTCTATTCGTTTCTTTCCAGCGGAAAAGGTTTGTTGTTGATCGTGCATCATTAAAACCTTTCAAATATCTGAAGGTTTGTATCATATCTCCTCTGCTCCTCCTCTCCTCCAGGGTGTACATATTTAGGTCCTTCAACCTCTCTTCATAAGTCATTTGATGGAGACCCCCCCCCCCCCACCATTTTGGTTGCTCTTCTCTGGACCACCTCCATCCTGTCTCTGTCCCTTTTGAGATATGGTCTCCAGAACGGAACACAGTACTCCAGGTGAGGTCTCACCATGGATCTGTACAAAGGGATTATCACTTCCATTTTCTTACTCGATATTCCTCTCTCTATGCAGCCCAGCATTCTTCTGGCTTTAGCTATCGCCTTTTCACATTGCTTCGCCATCTTTAGATCACTAGACACTATCAACCCAAGGTCCCTCTCCTGTTCTTTGCACAGCAGTGCTTCACCCCCCATTACATATAGTTCTTTCAGATTACCACATCCCAGAAGCATGACTCTACACTTCTTGCATTAAATCCCAGTTGCCATATCTTTGACCAAGCTTCCTTAAATCACTTCTCATTCTCTCCACTCCTTCCGGCGTGTCCACTCTGTTGCAGATCTTAGTATCATCTGCAAATAGAACATTTTACCTTCTAAACCTTCTGTAATGTCGCTCACAAAGAAGTTGAACAGAACCAGTCCCAACTTCGAACCTTGCAGCACTCCACTTAACACCGTTCTCTCTTCAGAGTAGGTTCCATTTGCCATCACTCGCTGTCAACCAGTTTGTAATCCATGCCACTACCTTGGCACTCACTCCCAAGCTTCTCATTTTGTTCATGAGTCTTCTATGCAGGACCATATCAAAGGCTTTACTAAAATGCAAGTAAATCACATTGAGCACTCTTTCCTGACCCAATTCTCTAGTCACCCAATCAAAGAAATCAGCTTCGTCTAACAGGTCCTTCCCCTGAAGAATCCATGCTGTCTCGGATTGAGCAACCCACCAGATTGTAGGTAGTTCACTATCCTTTCTTCAGCAGAGTCTCCATTAATTTTCCCACCACCAAGATGAGGCTAACCGGCCTGTCATTTCCAGCCTCCTCTCTGCTCCTACTCTTGTGAAACAGGACCACCGCTGCTTTTCTCCAGTTGCTTGGCACCACTCCCATTTCCAGGGATCTTTTGAACAGTTCACTCAGCGGACCCACCAGCACATCTCTGAGCTCCCTCAGTATCCTAGGATGAATCTCATCAGACCCCATGGCTTTGTCCACTTTCAGTTTTCCTAGCTCTTCCCATACATTCTCTTCCATAAATGGTGTTTTTTCAAATTCTCTCCATTTCACAGCCTTGTTAACCAGCAATGGTCTTTCTCCACGGTCTTCCTTAGTGAACACCAAACTGAAGTATTTGTTTAATATTTACGCCTTTTCTTTGTCTCTTTCCACACATTGATCTAACCACTAGGCTACTCCTCCACTCATTTCACCATTGTTTCACTGTACCACTTTGGAGCTTTCTCCTTTCTCTGATATATCTGAAAAACATTTTGTCACCTCTTTGTTCCATTTTTTGCTTTTCTGTCACTTTCTTCATCTCTCTCAGTTTAACCACATATTCTTCCCTGTGTTCCTCTTTTTGGGATTCTTTATATTTCTCAAATGCTGTACTTTTTATTTTAATTTTATCAGCTACCTCCTTTGAGAACTAAATAGGTTTCTTATTTCTCTTGCTTTTATTTTCTAACATAAAGATTAGTTGCCTTTGTAATTGTTCCTTTTAGTTTGGCCCATAATTGTTCCATCTCTCCTATTTTCTCCCAATCTTCAAGTTCCATCTCCTGGAATTTTGCCATTTCAGAAAGTCCGTATTTTTGAAGTTTAGAACTCGGATCTTCATGTGACTTTTCTGTTCCTATTTGCAATATCAAACCATACTGTTTGATGATCACTGGTGCTAAGGGGGGCCACCACCCGGACATTTGAGACCCTATCCCCATTTGTGAGCATTGTCAAGAATAAATCCCTCCCTTGTGGGTTCCATTACCATTACCTTGCAGGGCATCCACTATCTCTCTACTTCTGTTAGATTCTGCAGAAGGGATCCTCCAGTCTACGTCCGGCAGATTAAAATCTCCAACAATCAACACATCTCCCTTCCTTCCTACTTGTTGGATGTCTTCAATCAGCTCTCCGTCTAGTTCTTCCATTTGAGTTGGAGGCCTGTAAACCACTCCAGTAAAAATGGATGCACGATCCTCTTTTTTTAGGACTGCCCATAATGCTTCTTCTCTACCCCCTATTTCTTGCGGTTCAGTTGCCTGGATATTGTTTTTGACATAGCAACTCCTCCTCGTTTTCTGTCCTCTCTGTCCTTCCTTAACAAGTTATAGCCCAGTATGGCCATATCCCAATCCTGAGATTCCATGAACCATATCTCCGAAACAGCAAAAATGTTCAAGTCTGCCTCCACCAATAGGGCTTGCAGGTTTGGGATTTTATTGCCCAAACTACGAGCATTTGTGCTCATAGCTTTCCAGTAATCAGTTTCAGCCAACCTAATGCCTACTGCCCTGTTTAAATCAACCCTGATAAGGTCTATGCCCCTCTATCAACAATGCAGTTAAAACATATTGTGGCTAAGAGATCAGATATCAGAAAAATAAATATCAGATACTCTGCTTGCAGATATTCCTTTTGCATAGATCTTATAAAGAACCTGAGAATGATACCTGATCTACAGATTTTCTAGTAAAGGGAGGGCAGGGAGCCTAATTGTTAGTGGATTGAGAACCAGGAGATCAGGATTTGAGCCGTGCTTCTTATGCTGACTTCCCTTGGACAAATCTCTGTAGTCTGTAAGCCCCTTGGGAGCATGAACTTATTGTTCCTGAATGTAACTTCTGCAGTTAGTTATGTATCCATGGTCCCTGCCGGGCAAAAGGGACCATGGATACATAACTAGCTGCAGAAGTTACTTTGTCCATTAGCCACTATCTTGTGTTGCAATTACCAGTCTCTCAACCTGAGATTTGAGCTCACCTCTCCTTGTTATTTCTTTCCCCTCATGTTATGGCTAGATTTTCACTCATTCCTGCCACTCGCTGAAATTAGCATCCAAACATTCAGGGGATTTCAGTCATTAATTCTCCATCTGTAGGGAGGCCCAGGTGCTAGGCAACAAAAATTCCATCCTTAATTTCACCTGGTAACAATGTGTTTCTGTACGCTTAAAGTTCTTAGATGGGAATTGTGGAAGACACCTTATTTTATATTCCTAAATTAACTGAATGCCCTGAATGATATGCGCATTGAAGCATAACAAAATGGGGTTAGTCAGAGAGACACCAAATAGCTACTTGTGGGAAGCCCCTACAGTACCCGAATGTAATCTGCTTCGAATGTAAATAAATAAATAACTAAATAATATCTGAAGGGAGATGGGCAGTTTTGTTTATATCCTACGTACTGCTTTTCACCGTGGTTTTCTAGCATTTACAATAAATGCTATTTCACAGGGTCCTTTGTCACTTAAAAGTTTCCTAGTATAAGTGTTTGTCATTGATATTCATGAGTTCTTAACCTTGAAAAATCCATTTTTGTTTTCTTGGCCCAGTAAGCTGGACTGTAAATAAACTTATTTTCTACATTAGATAAAGGATTTTCATTGTTTTTCTTTAATGTTTCACCAACTTCCTTTTTTACCTTCATCGAACATTTCAGTCATACCTATTGATTCTGAGTTAGTTGTAATATCATGAACAGCTCCCCTATGAGGAAAGACAATCCAGTGGGAGCACTGAGAGGAAAGGATCACCTTGCTGGTGGCTGAAAGGAATCAGTAAGTTTTTGCTTGAGAAAATGTTTTTAAAGTATTGGGATGAAGTTGACTATTTGGGAATATTATTTAGTGTGTTTGTGCTTTTAATAGTCAGTAATGCAGGGAATAAACTGAAGTTAGACTGTATTTTTAAATAGTCTGTAAGGCAGCTAATAAGCAGAAGTTAGAGTGTTTGTATATTAAAAAAAAAAAAGTTGCCAGAAGCTAGAAATAAGCTAGGAGCAGTGTATACCTAAGTAAAAAGTTTGAAAAGTTCAGCACTCACCTTGGAAAGGTGTTAAGGTAGTGTGATTTGGTTTGATTAGGTACCAACATTTGTTAATCAAGAGAGCAGTGAGTCACTCTTGCTGACTAACTGAAGTTAGACTGTATTTCCCAACCCTCCCACCCCTCACCCACCCACTCATAGCTCATC
The DNA here is from genome assembly GCF_901001135.1 of Rhinatrema bivittatum. Taxonomy (NCBI): domain Eukaryota; kingdom Metazoa; phylum Chordata; class Amphibia; order Gymnophiona; family Rhinatrematidae; genus Rhinatrema; species Rhinatrema bivittatum. The sequence goes on along the minus strand of NC_042629.1, from coordinate 12,379,943 downwards.
CTTTAATTTATAGGCAGGTGGCACTTTCACAAAAAACCCCCACCTTATTGAGAGTTTGATCATTTCCCTGTAGGCCACTACCAGACGTATAGGGCCAGATTTTTAAACCTATGCGCGGGCGTAGATTTGTGTGCCTAATCCAAGGTCGGCGTGTGCAAGGGGGTGCACACTTGTGCATGCTGAGTCCTAGGGGAGCCCCAATGGCTTTCCCTTTTCCCTCCGAGGCCCCTCCAAAATTGGAGGGGCCTCGGAGCAGCCTCAGAGGGAACTTTCCTTCCACCCCCCCACCTTCCCCTCCCTTCCCCTACCTAGCCTGCCCCCAGCCCTATATAACACCCCCCCCCCCGGACCTTTGATGACGAAGTTGCGCCTGTCTCCGTGCAGACATAGGTTGCGCGCGCCGGCATGACCGCTGTGCCGGAGGCCTCGGTCCCACCCACGGCCCGCCCACTCCCCGCCCATTATTTCAAGCCCCGGGACATGCGCGTGTCCCGGGGCTTGCATGCGTTGCCGGGCCTATGCAAAATAGGCTCAGCGAGCGCAGGAGCAGGTTTTCGGGGTTACGCTCGAAACCCTTTGAAAATCCGCCCCATAGTGAATTCACTAATACATTTAAAGGACGTTAATTAGACACATTCCTACTCCCACAGCAACCTAAAACTTAACTAGAAACTGAACACATTTGAGATGAAGGCAGCAGTCCAGCAGCAAGAGGGGGGCTTCCCAGTCTTTTGCATCGAGTATCACATGTATGAGTTTTTACCCACTGGTAAGAAATTGTACATGTGCATGCAATGCAAAGAGCTCCTGTCTCTCAGAGAATGAGTCCGATCTCTGGAGGCTAGAGTGGCAGACCTGGAGGAGCTGAGGCAGACAGAGAGGTATATAGATGAGACCTTAAGGGACATAGTAGCCAAGTCCCAACTTCAGACTGGCAGCCCTGGTGCTGCCTTGGAGGAAGAAGGTCTCATGATCAGAGAGCATCAACCTGGTGCAGCAGGAAACATCCTGTTGCAAGGATCTGCTCTCCAGGTGGTGCATTGTACTTTAGCAACAAGGATGTGTCTCCAAGGCCTACTGCCCAGGAGGGAAGGGTTAGGTCGGCCATCATAGTTGGTGATTCGATTATTAGGAATGTAGACAGCTGGATGGCTGGTGGGCATGAGGATCGCCTGGTAATATGCCTACCTGGTGCGAAGGTGACAGACCTCACGCGTCACCTAGATAGGATTTTAGACAGTGCTGGGGAGGAGCTGGCTGTCGTGGTACATGTGGGCATCAACGACCTAGGAAAATGTGGGAGGGAGGTTCTGGAAGTCAAATTTAGGCTCTTAGAAAGCTTAAATCCAGAACCTCCAGGGTAGCATTCTCTGAAATGATCCCTGTTCCACGCGCAGGTCCCCAGAAGCAGGCAGAGCTCCGGAGTCTCAATGCATGGATGAGACAAATGGTGAAAAAAGAGGGATTCAGTTTTGTAAGCAACTGGGGAACCTTTTGGGGAAGGGGGAGTCTCTTCCGAAGGGATGGACTCCACCTTAACCAGGGTGGAACCAGACTGCTGGCGCTAACCTTTAAAAAGGAGATAGAGCAACTTTTAAACTAGAACCAAGGGGAAAGCCGACAGCAGCGCATGGTTCAGAGGGAGGTATCTTCAAAGGATACTGATGCATTAGAATTAGGGCATCCCAACAGTGAGCTTCCAATATTAAGAAAAGTAGTACAAATGCCTGTAACTGAAAACTCACCTGAGCTAAAAAATTCTAACTTATCCCTATTGATTAAAAAGCAGAATGAAAATACAAACAAAAAACAAACTTTGAAATGTTTGTATGCTAATGCCAGAAGTCTAAGAAGATGGGAGAATTAGAATGTATAGCAGTGAATGATGACATAGACTTAATTGGCATCTCAGAGACATGGTGGAAGGAGGATAACCAATGGGACAGTGCTATACCGGGGTACAAATTATATTGTAATGACAGAGAGGAGCACCCAGGAGGCGCTGTGATGCTTTATGTCCGGGATGGCATAGAGTCCAACAGGATAAACATCCTGCATGAGACTAAATGCACAATCAAATCTTTATGGGTAGAAATCCCTTGTGTGTTGGGGAAGACTATAGTGATAGGAGTATACTACTGTCCACCTGGTCAAGAAGGTGACGGACAGTGAAATGCTAAGAGAAATTAGGGAAACTAACCAAATTGGTAGGGCGGTAATAATGGGAGATTTCAATTACCCCAATATTGACTGGGTAAATGTATCATCAGGACATTCTAGAGAGATAAAGTTCCTGGATGGAATAAATGACTGTTTTATGGAGCAATTGGTTCAGGAACTGACAAGAGAGGGAGCAATTTTAGATCTAATTCTCAGTGGAGCACAGGATTTGGTGAGAAAGGTTACGGTGGTGGGGCCGCTTGGCAATAGTGATCATAAAATGATCAACTTTGAATTAATGACTTGAAGGGGGACAGTAAGTAAATCCATGGCTCTTGTGCTAAACTTTCAAAAGGGAAACTTTGATAAAATGAGAAAAATAGAAAAATAGAAAAAAACTGAAAGGAGCAGCTACAAAGGTAAAAAGTATGCAAGAGGTGTGGTCATTGTTAAAAAATACCATCCTAGAAGCACAGTCCAGATGTATTCCACACATTAAGAAAGGTGGAAAGAAGGCAAAATGATCACCTGCATGGTTAAAAGGGGAGGTGAAAGAAGCTTTTTTAGCCAAAAGATCTTCATTCAAAAATTGGAAGAAGGATCCAACAGAAGAAAATAGGATAATGCATAAACATTGGCAAGTTAAATGTAAGACATTGATAAGACAGGCTAAGAGAGAATTTGAAAAGAAGTTGGCCATAGAGGCAAAAACTCACAGTAAATTCTTTTTAAAATATATCCAAAGCAGAAAGCCTGTGAAGGAGTCAGTTGAACAATGGAATGCCTCAGGGATCTGTATTGGGACCCGTACTTTTTAATATATTTATAAATGATCTGGAAAGAAATACGACCCCCAGCCCAGCACTGTTTTCAGGCGTTTAAATTACAGACGCTTCCCTGGGCGTCCCTCTTTCTGCCAGGATCCTTTCTCAGTCTCTGTCCTCCTCCACTGCAGGGGCTCGTGCGGTCGGCACAGCTCAGTCGGGGCAAGAGCCCGCTCACCCCTCCCTTCTGTGAGCCAGCAGTGAACAGTGAACCGGGAAATTAAGAGAAAAAAAGGGACAAGAGGGCTTAGAAACCTGCAAAATAAAGAGAAGCAGCAGGACCACGTGGTAAGTGATACTGCTCCCACCCCCAACCCAGCCGTCTAGCCCAGCACTGTTTTCAGGCCCTTAAATTGCAGACGCTCCCTGGGGCGTCGCGCACCAGGCGTCACGCACCCGAAGGAGCGCAACCTAAGGGGCCTGCCCCTTAGTGCGCTCCTTTGTGAGCCTTTGTGAGGATTCAGATGAAAGGCCCTCCTTTCGCTACACTACCCCACCACAACAGTGCTACTCGTCCCTTCGTGCAGACCCAAGTGGAGACTCTGCCTCTAGTAAGGCTCAACTTTTGCTTCGCCTCCATTATTGCTTATTCTGCCCTCTTCTACCACAACCTGGTAGTTCAAGCATTCTGAGAAGCCTCAGAGATCCACCAGCTATCATAGCCACAGGCTCCTCCCTTTCGAGCCCCACTCGATCTACCAGCACTGCCCGTAGTTCCAGTAGCCAACATGCGATCCTTCAACATTCCTATCTTCTACAACCGTCTGAGGAGACTCCCTAAGCCCTACCCACATTCACACAACCGACAACAGAGGATCATCCCCATCTCTATAACGCCTTGCACACAACTACTAGGCCTGGCACTTTTCTCACTGACTTTATTCAATGCTTAGTCCATCTCTAAAAAATCACACATCCTCAACGACCTCCTAAACGATACTAAACCAGACATCTCTGCTATCACAGAAACCTGGTTAAAAACTAGAGATACAGTACTTCTAAATCAGCTACCTACCCAGGCTTATGACCTACTCTCTATTCCCAGGATCAAAAAAAGAGGAGGAGGGCTGCTCCTAGCTGCCAAAAAAGGATTAGGCCTGACCCTACAAGCCACAATTACAACAGCCAACCTCGAATTTGCCCTCTTCAAATCAAAATACCTTCTAATCGGATTGATTTACGCTCACCCAGGAATTCTCGAGGCAGACCCATCCCCCATCATTGAACTAGCCGCCAAACATCTTAATGCAGGAAAACCAGCGATCCTCATGGGAGACTTCAACCTGCACGTGGACGTCCTACCTCGCTCCACCAACTGCGAAACCCTACTCTCCTCCCTCGGCCACATGGGGTTCAGGCAAATTGTCAACGAACCCACCCACAAGGCAGGTCACACGTTAGACCTCATTTTCTTAAATGAAGGAATATCGTCCGTTAACAATCCATCATGCCTACAGGTCCCTTGGACGGACCACCGAATCATCTCCACGGCTCTAGAGATCATGGAACACCCTCCCCAAACTACACATGCAACCTCAGTCGCCATCAGAAAACCCTGTACTGGAGAAATCCTCAGCTCTCATTTATCCAAAGAACTAGCTCAACTAAACCTCTCAGACGTCAACACTGCCACTACCTCATGGATCAACATCACCAATAGGGTGGCTGATCAAGTATGCCCCATGACCACGAAATTGCTCCATCCTGAAAAGGACAACAGGAAACCCTGGTTCACGCCGGAGTTGAAGTCGCTCAAACAAGAGCTAAGATGTAAGGAACACAGGTGGCGAAAAAACCCGTCCACTATTACCCTCTTGGCTTATAAATCTTGCCTAAACTCTTACAGAAACATCATCAATATAACCAAGAAAGAATTCTTCTCAAAAAAGATCCACCACTTTATCTTCGACTCTAGAGCTCTGTTTTCCTATGTGTCAGCCCTCACTAAACCAACTACCCCTCTTATACCAGACACACAAGCATCCAACAAAGCCAACGAACTGGCGGTCTACTTTGAGAAAAAAATAGACACCCTCCTCGCTCCTCTCAAGGTGCCCTCTCCTCAACCGAACTACCCTCCCACTACCAGCACACAACACTCTCACCCAACCCACATGCAATATAAAGCAACTACAGCTTCGATGGCTTCCCTTGAGCAGACGTCCGCCTTAGAAATTGAAAACATCCTTAGGAAGATGAAGCCCTCATCCCACCCACTTGACCACATCCCATCCAATCTACTGTTCTCCATTCCTAACATCATCGCTAAACCGATAGCAGACATCATAAACTGCTCGCTCTCCCAAGGTCAAGTCCCTGACCAACTCAAGCTTGCTATTCTCAACCCTCTCCTTAAAAAACCTAACCTTCCACCCACTGACCCAGCTAACTTCAGACCAATTGCCAACCTCCCAATGATTGCAAAAATCATGGAGAAGGTAGTAAACAGACAACTATCCAAATTCCTAGAAGAGAATGTCATTCTAACCTCCAATCAATTCGGATTTCGAAAGTCACTGAACACTGAATCTCTACTAGCCTCGCTTTCTGATAACATCCTCATCAACCTGGAAAATGGTCAACCTTTCCTTCTCGTCTTACTGGACCTCTCCTCAGCATTCGACACTGTGAACCATACCTGCCTCATTCAGCGTCTAGCAGATATTGGTATAACAGGTTCAGCGCTCAACTGGTTCAAATCTTTCCTTGAAAACAGACAATACAAGGTCAGGATTAACAACAAAGAATCACTCCCTATCAGATCAAAGCTGGGGGTACCTCAAGGATCATCCCTTTCACCAACACTATTCAATATTTATCTCCTTCCACTCTGCCATCTACTATCTAACCTCAAGCTAACACACTTCCTATATGCGGATGACATTCAGATCCTCATCCCGATAATGGAATCCCTCCACAAAACGTGGTCTTACTGGAACAGCTGCCTTTCGGAAATCAAAAACATGCTAACAAGACTCAACCTCGTGCTAAATACTAGCAAAACTGAAATCCTCATAATAGCTCCAGACAAGTGCTCTCTATTCAACCGAACTAGTTCCACCCAACTCTCCTTCACATCAATCGACCACACACCACAAGTAAGAGATCTTGGTGTACTTCTGGACAACCAACTCAACTTCACCAAGTTCATAAACAATACTACCAAAGACTGCTTCTTCAAATTGCAAGTCTTAAAAAAATTAAAATCTCTTCTACACTTCCAAGACTTCCGCTTGGTACTACAATCTATCATTCTCCCTAAACTGGACTATTGCAACTCACTCCTCCTGGGCCTGCCAGCCAACACCATCAAACCACTTCAGATGGTCCAGAACACGACAGCCAGAATTCTCACTAACACCAAAAAATGGGATCACATCACCCCTATCCTCCAAAATCTTCACTGGCTGCCCATAAAATTTAGGATACAATTTAAATCCCTCATGATGATTCACAAGGCTCTTCACAACATCTCCCCCCTCAACCTATCCTTCCAACTACAGCAACACGTCTCCAATAGACCGATCAGAAGTGCATACCAGAACATGCTTCACACCCAGCCAACAAAAACCTCATTGAGGAAACGAGCTCTGTCCACTGCAGGTCCCCAGCTTTGGAACCTGCTCCCACCGGACCTCCGCCAAGAACCATGCCTTCCGACATTCAAAAAGAAGCTAAAGACTTGGCTATTCACTCAAGCTTTCCCTGAGAGCTAAAATCTGGTGAAGCGACAGACGATATACCTACCTCTGTACATATGTTCCTGATTTATGGTTCCTGATTTATGGTTCACAGTTACATTTAATTGAGTTTATGAAAGTTCTCTTTTAATAGTTTTCCTGTATACTTGTGTTAATGTATTCTGCCTTGAGGCGACTGTTTTTAATGTATTTCCGCCCTGGAGGTGACTGTTCAGTTCCTTGTAAACCGGTGCGATATGTATTCTTTACAGGAACATCGGAATATAAAAATTAAAAATAAATAAATAAATAATAAATAAATGGAAAGAAATACGACAAGTGAGGTAATCAAATTTGCAGATGATACAAAATTATTCAGAGTAGTTAAATCACAAGCAGATTGTGATAAATTGCAGGAAGACCTTCTGAGACTGGAAAATTGGGCATCCAAATGGCAGATGAAATTTAATGTGGAAAAGTGCAAGGTGATGCATATAGGAAAAAATAACCCATGCTATAGTTACACAATGTTAGGTTCCATATCAGGAGCTACCACCCAAGAAAGAGATCTAGGTGCCATAGTGGATAACACATTGAAATAATTGGTTCAGTGTGCTGCGGCAGTCAAAAAAGCAAACAGAATGTTGCAAATTATTAGAAAGGGAATGATGAATAAAACGGAAAATGTCATAATGCCTCTGTATCGCTCCATGGTGAGACCGCACCTTGAATACCGTGTACAATTCTGGTCACCGCATCTCAAAAAATATATTTTTGCAAAGTAGAAGGTACAGAGAAGGGCGACCAATTTGATAAAAGGGATAGAACAGCTCCCCTATGAGGAAAGACTAAAGAGGTTAGGACTTTTCAGCTTGGAGAAGAGACGACTGAGGGGGGATATGATAGAGATGTTTAAAATCATGAGAGGTCTAGAATGGGTAAATGTGAATTGGTTATTTACTCTTTCGGATAATAGAAGGACTAGGGGGCACTCCATGAAGTTAGTATGTGGCTCATTTAAAACTAATAGGAGAAAGTTCTTTTTTACTCAACGCACAATTAAACTCTGGAATTTGTTGCCAGAGGATGTGGTTAGTGCAGTTAGTATAGCTGAGTTTAAAAAAGGATTGGATAAGTTCTTGGAGGAGATGTCCATTACCTGCTATTAATTGACTTAGAATATAGCTACTGCTATTACTAATAAGAGCATGGAATAGACTTAGTTTTTGGTACTTGCCAGGTTCTTATGGCCTGGATTGGCCACTGTTGGAAACAGGATGCTGGGCTTGATGGACCCTTGGTCTGATCCAATATTGCATGTTCTTATGTTCTTAATCTTAAAACTACAGGGGATAAAGCAAAGAAGAATCTGGTTAACAAATTTGGGTTTGAGCCCTTACAGCAAAATAAATTAAATTTCATGTAATCATCTCTGTTAGGTATAAAAAAAAAAAAAAAGTAGCATTCCCTAGAAAGAAGACAGAAATATACAACATAGATGAGACCAGGTGTAAATTCTATTTTTGTCATTGTTATGCAGCCTGATGCAAGGTGCTAAGCCATGCTAGCAAGGCAGATTAATTTTAGTTTTTCAGTTACCAAATCCCTCTTATGAACCTCCTCCACAATGAAACTGATTGTACCTGCTACAGACAGAGAATGCAGTAGTAAGGGCAGATAAAATGAGGGTGGTAACAGGGAGAATGCATGAGGTAGGGGCCTTGAGTGTTTGCTCAGTCATATGGAAGTTTAAAAGTCCAAAAAGGGGAAAATACAAGCCAGTGGACAGAGAGTGATGATACAACTCCTTTGGGTTTCCAGGATGGCTGAAGTAAACTGTACAGATCAGCCTGTTTACTGTTACGGTCCCAGGCCTTGCCTCGGTCCCTCCACCTACCTCAGGGTGGCTCGGGCCGCTGGAACGTATCTCCGGCCGGCAAGGCCCGGCCTGGATCCTGCCGCGGCGCACCCTCCTAGAGGGAGACGCCACCGATCCTCCATGCCTGGCTCCACCCCTAGGCACACGCGCACGCAGGGGCTCAGTATTTAAAGGGGCCAACGTGGGAAAATGGAGGACAGCCCAGAGATGATGTCAGATGCTGCAGGGTTATTTAAATCCTGCATCTAGCCCTATGCCTGGCCTTGCAACGAGGTTCACTCTTCCCAAGAGTTGCTAGTTGCTGCTTCGGACTCCGACTTTCATCCACTGGCTTCTGACCCCGGCTTTCGTCCACTGGCTTCTGATCCCGGCTTTCGTCCACTGGCTTCTGACCCCGGCTTTTGTCCACTGGCTTCTGACTCCGGCTTTCGTCCACTGGCTTCTGACCCCGGCTTTTGTCCACTGGCTTCTGACCCCGGCTTTCGTCCACTGGCTTCTGACTCCGGCTTTCGTCCACTGGCTTCTGACCCCGGCTTTTGTCCACTGGCTTCTGATCCCGGCTTTCGTCCACTGGCTTCTGACTCCAGCTTTCATCCACTGGTTTCTGACCCCGGCTTTTGTCCTCTGGCTTCTGACTCCGGCTTTCGTCCACTGGCTTCTGACTCCGGGTTTTGTCCACTGGCTTCTGACCCCGGCTTTTGTCCACTGGCTTCCGACTTCAGCTCTCATCCATTGGTTCCTGACTCCGGCTTTCATCCAGGAGGCCTCACCTAAGTCCAGGCGGCTCGGGTCCTCATGGGCTCCTCTCGGGGGGACCGCGGGCTTCCAGTAGTGGTTCCAGTTGGCCTCCTGGCTCCAGCTCTACTCTTCTCTATCCTCTGGAACTCCTCTTCAGACACCGACCCACAGGAGACCGCATGTAAGTCCAAGCGGCTCGGGTCCTCACGGGCTCCTACTGGGGGGACTTCCAGTGGTGAAGATCCCTCCGGTCTCTTGCCCTGTGCCGCCTCCCAGCTTCGACATCCACTGTGGGTCTTCCGACGGTGCGTTATCATCTGTCTCAGCTGGCTTAAGGGTCCACGAATCCAACAGTTTACAACTCTAGCTGTCAGGTTCTCTGCCTGAGTATACAAAAACTTAGTCCAACTTAACTTTATTGAAATACAGGAATAATATCTTTACCACAATGATTCAACTTAGATACAAGTTTTACTCAAGCAGGACTTATAACACATACTGGGGTAGATTTTAAATACTTGCGCGATCGCGTACTTTTGTTCGCGCACCAGGTGCGAACAAAAGTACGCTGGATTTTATAAGGTACGCGTAGCCGCGCGTACCTTATAAAATCCGGGGTCGGCACGCGCAAGGGGGTGCACATTTGTGCAACTTGCACGCGCCGAGCCCAGCGCACACTGCCTGTTCCCTCCGAGGTCGCTCCGATTTCGGCGCGGCCTCGGAGGGAACTTTCCTTCGCCCTCCCCCCACCTTCCCCTCCCTTTCCCTACCTAACCCACCCCCCTGGCCCTATCTAAATCCCCCCCCCTAACTTTGCGTGCGTCGGCCGGCAGCCCCGCTCCGTCCTCCGGTCCCGGGGGCTGGTCCGAAGGCCTCGACCACGCCCCCGGGCCCACCCCCGAAACGCCGTGGCACGCCCCCAAAACGCCACGTCGTTTCGGGAACGCCCCGGACACGCCCCCTCCCACCCCTTTTCGAAAGCCCCGGGACTTATGCACGTCCCGGGGCTTTACGCACGCCGGCTGCCTATGCAAAATAGGCGCGCCGGCGCGTGAGGGCCCTGCGCGCGTAAATCCGGAAGGATTTACGTGCGCATGGCTTTTAAAATCCGCCCCACTTTGTACAGTAAGTCCAAAAATAGTTCCATCTTTTGCTCTAATCCCATATAGTTCATATAAAAAATCAGATAAACATAATCCAGTCAAATCCAATTAGATATTCAGTTGTTTTGATCTCTGTATCCATGCTCTGCAACAATGATGGGAATAACTTTGTTCCCTGCAACCCCTTTTCTAGTTCTAAGGACCTATCTGGTCTCTTGGGGGCAGGATTGTTGGTTCTTCCAGGAAAGCATGCACAAACTTGTCCACATAAGAAAAGAGGCATTCCAGAGGGTGTGCATTAGCTGTACATGCATACATGCATACATTTACCTGCATAACTGCCTGATATGTAAACTCAATGTACATGGCGGGAGAGGATCTTGTGTCAAACGATGTCCTTGCTCTGTGCAGACTTTGCAGTTGGGTATTTTAGAGTCCTTTGTTTTCAGTTTAAATAATTTTTACCCATAAATTCCCAGATTTATCCAAAGGTGACATTTGGTTTAAAATTATATTCACCCTAATTTTAGAATGATTAGAAAACTGCTTCAGAGTTGCAGATGCAGCATTTTCAAGGCCTCCAGCCACTGCTGGAAGCCACAATGGGCCAAAGCCCATGCTGTGTTTCAAGTCCCACCCTCCACCAATGAAAGCACTCATTCTCCAGTGCCACCCATGCAATGTCTTTCCTCCTCATCCCAAGTAGCCAAGGTGCCTGCTGCTGGTGCCATGAATGCATTTCAAGCAGGTCCTGTTCCCCAGACCCTCAGTAGGCTGCTGTCGATGGTGAGAGAAGAAGCCTGGAGCCACCACTGGTAAGGATGATTGCTGTTACAGTGTGTGCGGAGGGTAAATGTTGGAGGGGAGGGGAGGGGGAGGAAGATTCTCACTGGGGCGGGAAAAGAGAGGTATGTTAGTCAGGGGATAAAGGTACAGATGGGGATGATGCTGAGTGGTTGGGTGGGAGAATCTGATAATATTGTTTTATTATCCTGGTTTCTGTCCACCAAAATAAACTCAATTTACCTGGAAAAATAATGATTCATTTTTTAAACCAATTTGTCTCCTGGTTTTGTTCTTGTCATTATAAATCCTGATAAATTCCTGGGGAAAAATTAAGAACGATAACAATCAAAAATGAAGATCCCTAGGTGTTGCAGTTCCTGCACGCGGGGTCGCCCCCCCACGCGAGCAGGCCTCTTACCTATCTGCACTGCCTTCTCCTACGCGGCTGAGGCCGCTGACTTCCACGGCATGGAGCTGGCCTTTGAGGCCTTGGTCATGCCACCCATGCTCTTCCCAAGCAGCCAGCAGATCGCCGCTGCCACCGTGCCATCGCAATCTGGACCGCTGCCCTTGGGGCCATCACTCATGGCAGGGAGCCACCAGTCAGCTGCTCTTCAGCGGCAGGACAGCCGCGAGTCTTCCTGCTTCCGTCTTCAGCATCAGTGAGCCGTTAGTGCCTGTCTGAGGTCTGTCCTGCGGCCCAGGGCCGCCTCTGAATGATCCCTTGCGGCACAGATGCCGCCAACAGTATCTTCCTGCTTCAGCCTGCCTCTAGGCGCTTGGCCATGCCTCTTCACAGCATTTAAAGGGCCTGTGGCCAGATATGCCCCGGGCCCCACCTGATGATGTCTTCCTGGGCGTCTTCCTGCTAGCCCTATAAAAGGGATTCTCCAGCACTCCTGCCTTGCCTTGCATCGGAGCTCTTCATCCCTGGAAGTCTCATCTTCCAGCGCTCCGTCAGGTCTTCGTTCTTTGTTGGAGCTCCATGTCCTGTCTTGATTCCTGAGTCTTCGTGGCTTCCTGATGTTCCATGGCTTCATGTTCCGAGGTTCCTAGTCCAGGCTTCCTGATGTTCTGCTTCCTGATGTTCCACTTTCTGATGTTTCGAGGTTCCGCTCCTCCTTCGCTTGTTCTGAGTCCTGAGTTTCTAGTCCTCGTCTGAGTCTCAAGTGCTCAGAGTTCCTTCAAGTCTCTTGTCCTTCCAGCTCCTCAACTCCTCCAGATGACATCCTGTTGGGTAAATCCGTCTCGTTGGTTCCTGTTCTCGTCATTGGAGTCTCGTTGTGGCTGGGTTCCCTTCCTGTGCTTGTCCCGCTCTCCGCGTGGTCTGTGACCAGCCTTCATGGGTTGTGTAAGGCGAGCAGTGGGACAGGGTGGTCCGTGACCAGCCCATTGGGTCTGCCCTGTCGTGGACTGTATAGGGCGCCCTGAAAGACAGTGCCAATGTCTGAACCTTACAAGTTCCTCGTCCACGTCCAGAGTCTTTAGAGTTCCTCTTCCACATCCAGAGTCTTCTCGTCTATGTCTTGAGCCTTCTATGTTCCAAGGTCTCCGTCTGCCCTCATCCTCTGTCCGGCCTGCTTCTTCTTGCCCTTACCCAGCAGCAGGTCCGAAAGGGCAGGGAATGGTTGGAGGACCATTCAATAACCAACATTGTTTTGTTGGCCTTCCAGAAGCATGCAGGTCCAGTAGAGGGTTTGATCTTCAGTCTTCACCCATGCTTGGACACGCCTCGCCTACCTCGGTGCTACTCTGGAGTCTTCTGAGATCGTGCCGAGGCCTAAGGGCACACAATCTCCTTAAGATGGGATTGCTCTCCTAGTATTCCCTAACACTAGGTATCTTACAGAAAACGTACCCCTATATTTCTAAGAGCTACTTGTGTCCATGTGTAGAATAGTATTCTTTCCCAGGCTCCATGCTATAGGATAATAACTGACAAGGAATGGACAATAGGTTGGAAATACAAGCTCAGTTGTTTGAAAATAAATGACAGATAGGATGTAGGAGACCAACAGATGATAAAAATTATATAAAGAGAGGAACACTAACCCCAAGATTTCTTCCACTGTAAAGCTACAGAAAGGTTTGAACGCAGGGGCATCTGAATATGAATTTCTACTAATTTCTGCCACAGTCATTGCAGTGATTGACTAATGAATGTGCAATAAGACATTCTCTGGTAAGCAATGTGATGGCACTGACCTTAATATTTCACCTAAATTAAGTGCTCATTAGCATTTTGTTTGGTTGCTATTCAAACTTTGAGGATTGCGTGGAAAGTCAAATCATTGCACAACTAATTTTGTTGACTTTTGAAATTAAAAATAGTTTTTCTCTCCTGGTATTTCGTTTTGCATTGTTCGGTGCCTGACGCATTATGCTGTTATTTTGGCACCTATGGTTTTGACCTGGATGAATAAAAATGGAGTTACAAGAATGAAGGAATTAATTTAGATCTGAACACTTTAAGAACATAAGAACATAATAAATTGTCATGCTGGGTCAGACCAAGGGTCCATCAAGCCCAGCATCCTGTTTCCAACAAGCCACAAGAACCTGGCAAGTACCCAAACACCAAGAAGATCCCATGCTACTGATGCAATTAATAGCAGTGGCTATTCCCTAAGTAAACTTGATTAATATATAGTGACCATCAAACGGTATGGTTTAATATCAATAAAAGAATAGGGAAAAGAACCACAAAGACCCGAGTTTTACAGTTCAAAAACACAGACTTTGAGGAAATGGGTAAGTACCTGGAGGAAGAACTAAAAGGATGGGAGAACGAGAGAGATGTGGATCAGCAGTGGACCAATCTAAAAGGAGCAATCACCAAGGCAACTGCTCTATATGTTAGAAATGTAAAGAAAAGCAAAAGGAAACTGAAACCTATCTGGTTCTCAAAGGAGGTGGCTGACAAAATTAAAGCTAAAAGAACAGCATTCAAGATATATAAAAGATCCCAAAGGGAGGAGCACAAAGAAGCATATTTGAATCAACTGAGGGAGACAAAGAAATTAATCAAGTTGGCAAAAAGTCAAGCGGAAGAGAGGATTGCCAAGGAGATAAAAAATGGTGACAAAACATTTTTCAGATACATCAGCGAAAAGAGAAAGGTCCAAAGTGGTATAGCAAAATTGAAAGGTGGTAATGATCAATGTGTGGAGAGTGACGAAGAAATGGCAGAAATATTAAACGAATACTTCAGCTCTGTGTTCACTAAAGAAGACCCTGGAGAAGGACCATCTCTACACAACAAGAAACTGGAGGGAATAGATGAAAATCCTTTCACAGTAGAAAAAGTGTGGGAAGAGCTAAAGAACCTGAAAGTGGACAAAGCCATGGGGCCTGATGGTATTCATCCAAGGATATTGAGGGAGCTCAGAGATGTTCTGGCGGCTCCACTGTGTGACCTGTTCAATAGATCCCTAGAAACGGGAGTGGTGCCGAGTGATTGGAGAAGAGCGGTGGTGGTCCCGCTTCACAAGAGTGGCAACAGGGAGGAGGCTGGAAACTACAGACCAGTTAGCCTCACTTCGGTGGTGGGAAAAGTAATGGAGTCACTGCTGAAAGAGAGAATAGTGAACAATCTACAGTCCGGAGAATCGATGGACCAGAGGCAACATGGATTCACCAGGGGAAGATCCTGTCAGACAAATCTGATTGACTTTTTTGACTGGGTAACCAAGGAATTGGATCAAGGAAGAGCACTCGATATCATATACTTGGATTTCAGCAAAGCTTTTGATACGGTTCCGCACAGGAGACTGGTGAATAAAACAAGAAGCTTGGGAGTGAGTGCCGATGTGGTGACCTGGATTGCAAATTGGTTGACGGACAGAAGACAATGTGTGATGGTAAATGGAACCTTCTCTGAGGAGAGAGCGGTTATAAGTGGTGTACCGCAAGGATCGGTGTTGGGACCGGTCCTGTTCAATATCTTTGTGAGCGACATTGCGGACGGGATTGAAGGTAAGGTTTGTCTTTTTGCGGATGACACTAAGATCTGCAACAGAGTGGACACGCCGGAAGGAGTGGAGAGAATGAGACGGGATCTAAGGAAACTGGAAGAGTGGTCGAAGACATGGCAGCTGAGATTCAATGCAAAGAAATGCAAAGTCATGCATATGGGGAGTGGAAATCCGAATGAAATGTATTCGATGGGGGGGGGAAGGCTGATGTGCACGGAGCAGGAGAGGGACCTTGGGGTGATAGTATCTAATGATATGAAGTCTGCGAAACAATGCGACAAGGCGATAGCAAAAGCCAGAAGAATGCTGGGCTGCATAGAGAGAGGAATATCGAGTAAGAAAAGGGAAGTGATTATTCCCCTGTACAGGTCCTTGGTGAGGCCTCACCTGGAGTACTGTGTTCAGTTCTGGAGACCGTATCTTCAAAAAGACAAAGACAAGATGGAAGCGGTACAGAGAAGGGCGACCAGGAAGGTGGAGTATCTTCATCGGATGACTTACGAGGAGAGATTGAAGAATCTAAATATGTACACCCTGGAGGAGAGGAGGAGCAGAGGTGATATGATACAGACTTTCAGATACTTGAAAGGTTTTAATGATCCAAAGACAACGACAAACCTTTTCCGTAGGAAGAAAATCAGCAGAACCAGGGGTCACGATTTGAAGCTCCAGGGAGGAAGATTCAGAACCAATGTCAGGAAGTATTTCTTCACGGAGAGGGTGGTGGATGCCTGGAATGCCCTTCCGGAGGAAGTGGTGAAGACCAGAACTGTGAGGGACTTCAAAGGGGCGTGGGATAAACACTGTGGATCCATAAAGTCAAGAGACCGCCAATGTAGAGTGGGTGGCTCACCAGAACGATGGCTACTGCCCGGAGACAATACCCTTATTAAATAAACATACAGATGCTTACTGTGACTCCAACATCGCTCTAAGCTTCAATGGCAAGAGGAAATGTGGAAAAAAGGATTTGATATCACAAAGAGGGGAGTAGCTGGCTTGTTACGGCGGTTACTACCCCAAACCAAATAAGCCTAATACTTCACTTTCCAAGCATATACAGCATAGTTCTCTGCTTCAACGGCAGGGGAGAAGAAAAGAGGGTTCGCACTCACAAAGCGGGGAGTAGCTGGCTTATTACGGCGGTTACTACCCCAAACCAAATGTGCCTGATACTTCGCTTTCGATGCATATCCAGCATGGCTCTCTGCTTCATGGCATGGGAGAGGCTGATACATCAAGCATTTCCAGCATAGCTCTCTGCTTCAACAGCAGGGGAATAAGAAAAGCTGAGGCTTCACGCATATCCAGAATAGCTTCAACTGCAGGGGAGAAGAAAAAAAAAAAAGGATTCGCACTCACAGAGCAGGGAGTAGCTGGCTTGTTACGGCGGTTACTACCCTAAACCAAAAGGGCCTGATACTTCACTTTCAATGCATAACCAGCATGGCTCTCCGCTTCAACGGCAGGAGAGAAGAAAAACAACCAATAGGGGCTGTATGACATAGTCTGGGTAAAGGGAATAAACATGGGTGTAGCTTGCTTATTGCAGCAGTTACTACCCCTACTACCCCTAACTAATCAAGCTAGGTATTTCACTTGGATGCAGCTCCATCACTGCTCTCTACATTAATGGTGGGGGTGGAAGGGAAATAGAACCAAGAGTTAAGAGAAAATGATAAGTATGAGAGAAAAAAATGTGTGAAGCTTGCTGGGCAGACTAGATGGGCCATTTGGTCTTCTTCTGCCGTCATTTCTATGTTTCTATGTTTCTATAATAGCAGTTAATGGACTTCTCCTCCAAGAACTTATCCAAACCTTTTTTGAACCTAGCTAACCACATCCTCTGGCAACAAATTCCAGAGCTTAATTGGGTGTTGAGTGAAAAAGAATTTTCTCCGATTAGTCTTAAATGTGCTACTTGCTAACTTCATGGAATGCCCCCTAGGCCTATTATCCGAAAGTGTAAATAACTGATTTACATCTACTTGTTCAAGATCTCTCATGATCTTAAAGACCTCTATCATATCCTCCCTCAGCCGTCTCTTTTCCAAGCCTTTCCTCATATAATTTTGGTTGCCCTTCTCTGTACCTTCTTCATCACAACTATATCTTTTTTGAGATGTGGCAACCAGAATTGTACACAGTATTCAAGGTGCAGTCTCACCATGGAGCGATGCAGAGGCATTATGACATTTTCCGTTTTATTAACCATTCCCTTCCTAATAATTCCTAACATTCTGTTTGCTTTTTTGACTGCTGCAGCACACTGAGCCGCCAATTTTAAAGAATTATCCACTATGATGCCTAGATCTTTTTCCTGGGTGGTAGTTCCTAATATGGAACCTAACATCATGTAACTAAAGCAAGAGTTATTTTTCCCTATGTGTAACACTTGTCAACATTCTACAACGCACGGAGGTCCGAGAGTAAAAGATCACACCGGGACCCTTCCTCTGGACCCCAGGTAATTTAAGGCATTTTGGGGGGGTTCGGGAGGGTGGGGGATTTATTTTAAAGGGTCGGGGTGGGTTTTAGGGTTGTTTTAGTGTGCCGGTTTTCCCGCCTTCCCCCTCCCCCTTCCCCCGATTTACGATTTTTTGACGATAAATCAGGGGAATTGTTATTGTATCGCGGCTTTTTGATGATTTAAAATATATCGGACGATATTTTAAATCGTCAAAAAACGATTCACATCCCTAATATTGGAAAAGTCTCCCCCTTCCCCAAACGTTTCCCCAGTTCCTTACAAAACTGAATCCCTCTTCTCTGCACCATCGCCTCATCCACTCTTCGTCTCATCGTCTCTTGAAACTCTGGAGCTTTGCCTGCCTCTGGGGACCTGCACGTGGAACAAAAAGAATTTCAGAGAATACCAATCTGGAGGTTCTGGATTTCAGCTTTCTACCTAAAATCATAAATTTGGCTTCCAGAACCACTCTCCCACATTTTCCTATGTTGTTGGTGCCCACGTGTACCATGACAGCTGGCTCCTCCCCAGCACTGTCTATAATCCTATCTCGGTGACGCGTGAGGACTGCCACCTTCGCACCAGGCAGGCAAGTCACCAGGCGGTCCTCACGTCCACCAGGTACCCTGCTATCTACATTTCTAATAATTGAATCACTAGCTATGTTGGCCGGCCTAACCCTTCCCTCCTGGGCAGTAGCCCTGGGAGACTTGCCCTCAGTGTGAGAGGACAATACATCACCTGGAGGGCAGGTCCTTGCTACAGGATCACTTCCTGCTACACCAGGGTGCTGTTTTCCTACTGGGAGACCTTTCTGATCCATGGCAGCACTGGGGCTGCCAGACTGGATTTGGGACTTGGCTACTATGTCCCTGAAGGTCTCATCAATGTTCCTCTCTGTCTGCGTCTGCTACTCTAGCCTCCAGAGATCGGACTCGTTCCCTGAGAGCCAGGAGCTCTGTGCACCGAGTGTACACATACAATCTCTCACCGGCAGGTAAAAAATTCATACATGTGACACTCAATGCAAAAGACTGGAAAGCCCCCCCCCCCCCCCCCTCTTGCTGCTGGACTGCTGCCTTCATCTTAGTTTTATTGAATTCCTAGTTAAGTTTAGGATACTAAGGGAGTTGGAATTAGAGTACTTTAAATTTACAGGTGAATTTACTAATTAATCAGCTAGTGTTTATACGATCGTGGCCCCTTGGGCCGGCTGAGAGAGTGGATGGTAAGCTGTGGAGGACCACAGTGAGCATCACAGCCGGGAGGCGGTACGGAAGAGACTCGGATGAGGCTTCACCGCTGGAAGTCTGAGGTCCCCCCAGGAGGAGCCTGCAGTGACCCTGACCTCTTGGTCTTAGGTGGGATCCTATGTGACCAAGGATCCAGGCTGCGGCCGAAGAGATGGACGAAGGACAGCTGGGCCCAGGTAGCTAAAGAGTCTTCACCCTCGGAAGCCTGTGGCTCCCCCTGGAGGAGCCCGTGAGAGCCCGAGCCGCTGGGACTTAGGAGAGTCCTCTGGGCTAACGAGTACCGGATACCTGAGGAGATGAAGAAGCCAAAGTCGGAGTCCAAGAGCAAAGCCGGGTCAGAAGCCAGAAGTCAGAGATCCAAACCAAAGCCAGGGATGAAAGCAGAAGACGGAGTCATGGGACAGAGCCGGGTCAGGAGCCAGAGGTCAGAAGACAATACCAAGCCAGGAACGGAAGCTGGAGACGAAGTCGTGGGACGGAGCCGAGTCCCAAAACCAAAGGGCGGAAGCTGAAGACAAGTCAGGATTTTATTTATTTATTTATTTATTTATTTATTTGTTGATTTTTATATACCGACATTCGTCAGAACATCATGCCGGTTTACATTGTAACAAAATTACAAGAGAGAGAAATACAATAAACAGGGAAGGGAGAGCAGTAATGAAAGAGGAGAGAGGACAGCAATAGGAAGTATAGGGAAAAGAGAGAAATTTGATAGGAACATTTGAAAAAAATTAAAATTAACAATAGACAATATATGTACAGGTGGGCTGGTAGGTACCAGACCAGTGATGGCAGTGACAGGGAGAGGTGGGGGGGGGGGGGGAATGGTAGGGTAGGCTTAAAGGAGGGTGAGGGAAAACTAATAACAGAATTTAGGCGTCATTGCTTAGGGGGGAGAAACACTATATTTTGGAGTCTTTGCTTGGGGTGAAGAAAGGGGGGAGAAAAGGAGAGGCAGAGAGGAGGAGAGGGGAAAGGGTGGGCTGTGGGGTTAGAGTGCAAGCTAAGTTTGGTCAATGTCTGGGTATGCTAATGTAAAGAGCCAGGTTTTGAGCCCTTTTTAAAATTTAGACAGGTTAGGTTCTAGATGGAGGGCCGTGGGCAGGGTGTTCCATAGGGAAGGACCGGCAATAGAGAAAGCCCATTCTCTGGTTAGGTGTGGTGAGCAGTTTTTAGGGAGGGGGTGTATAGGGTACCAGCAAGGTTGGATCTGGAGGGGTGGATAGATGATCGGAAAAGAGGTGCATTCTCGAGCCAAGTGTGATTTTGATTGTACAATAAATTGTGGAGGATGGTGAGTATTTTGTATTTTATGCGTGAGGTTATGGGTAACCAGTGGAGGTCTTTTAGGATAGGGGTAATCTGATCCGATTTACGTGCGTTTGTTAGGATTCTGGCCATGGCATTCTGTAAAAGTTGGAGGGGTTTGATAGTGGAGAGAGGGAGGCCCAGCAATAAAGAATTGCAATAGTCCAGTTTAGTTAAAATAGTTGCCTGTAGGACTGTGCGGAGGTCTTGGGTATATAGCAGGGGTTTAAGTTTCTTTAGGATGTGCAATTTGAAGAAGCCTGTTTTTATGGTATTGTGGATGTGAGATTTGAAATTTAAATGTTGGTCAAGATAGACACCGAGATCTCTCACATTGCAGGTGAATGTATCAGGTGGAGGGTTGGTGTTGCTTAAGGCAGGGAGCGAGCGAGCTGGGGGATTGGTGATTGTGAGGAGCTCCGTTTTTGTTACATTTAAAGCGAGATGTAGGTTTGAGAGGAGGGTGTTAATTGAAGTAAGGCAGGAATCCCAAAACTGTAATGTTTTGGGGAGGGATTCTTGAAGCGGGATGAGGATTTGAACGTCGTCAGCATACATGAAGAACTTTAGGCCAAGCTCAGAGAGGAGATAGCAGAAGGGGAGGAGATAGATATTGAAGAGCGTGGAAGAGAGGGAGGAGCCCTGCGGGACACCCTGAGAGAGGGGAATGTGGGATGATTCGCAATTGGCTATTTTTACGGTGTAATTTCTGTTGTCGACATAAGAAGAGAACCATTGCAGCGCAGAACCTGTGACACCGATTTCTGCTAGACGAGTGAGGAGAATGGTATGATTGACGGTGTCAAAGGCAGCAGATATATCAAGTAGGGCCAGTATGTATGATTGACCATGGTCCAATCCCTTGAGTATAGTGTCAGAAAGGGTAAGAAGGAGGCTTTCAGTGTTACGGGCTTTACTAAAGCCAAATTGAGCCGGGTGAAGGGTGTTGTGCTCTTCAAGGAATTCGGTAAGCTGGGTCGGAATCCAGAAGACAGAAGAAGCAATCCGGGGACTTCAGCAGCAACTAGAGACTCAGACAGACTGAGGAACCTCGTTGCAAGGCGAGATGCTACTGCAGCTGCCGGGTTTAAATGGCCCGGCAGCATCTGACATCATGAGGGGGTGTTCCCCGGTTTTCCCGCGCTGGCCCCTTTAAGAGAAGGCCCTAGTGCGCGCGTGTGCCTAGGGGGCGGGGCAAGCCGCGGATCGACGTCGGCATCTCCCTTGCAGGGAGAATGCCGTGGAGGGCCGCATCTTTGGCCCTGGAGGCCAGGGGGAAGGCGTTCCTGCGGCCGGACTGGCCGCGCGGTAAGTGGAAGTGCAGGTCCTGGGGCACGGCCCAGGACTGTAACAGTACCCCCCGGCTTATTCCCCCTCCCTGGAGGCTTGGGTTTACTTGGGTGATCCATATGGAACTGACGAAGGAGGTTTTTATCCAGGATATTGGACGAAAGCTCCCAGGAATTCTCCTCCGGGCCGTACCTCTCCCATGAGAGGAGGTATTCCCACCGGCGACGGTGGAATCGCACGTCCAGAACATCCTTCACCGTATAGGTGCCATCAGTCTCAGCTTCAGTGGCGGTGGGTTCCGGAGGTTTGTCATAAAAGGTGGAGAGCACCACAGGCTTAAGCAAGGACACTTGGAACATGTTGTGAATCCGTAAAGTGGATGGTAGTCGTAGCCAATAGGATACAGCCCCTACTCGCTACGCCACCATAAATGGGCCAATATACCTGGGGGCCAGGTGCATGGACGGAACCTGTAATCGGATATTCCTAGTGCTCAGCCAGACTTTGCTCCCCGGGAGAAGGACTGGGGCTGGGCGCCGTAGTTTATCGGCGTACTTCTTCACCATGGCAGATGCCAACCGGAGTTTTTCTTGGGTAGAGCTCCAGAGGTTGCACAGTTGTTGGGCTGTGAGCTGCACTGCGGGCGATGGCACCATCAGAGGTATTGGCAGAGGAGGCCGAAGGGTCTTCCCGTAGACCACCTAGAATGGAGATAGTTTGGTAGCCGAGTGTTTATGGCGGTTGTACGAAAATTCCAATCATTTTGGAGGTCTCCCACGAAGGCCCGAAGGAAGGTCTTAAGGGACCTGTTAGTACGTTCAGCCTGGCCATTGCCTTGGAGGTGGAATGCTGTGGTCAGATTGAGTTGCACCCCAAACTTCCTGCAGAGGACTTTCCATATTTTGCCGTAAACTGAGGGCCCCAATCGGAGGCTATATGCAGAGGAAGCCCATGCAGGCGGAAGACATGTTGCGTGAAAAGACCTGCCAGCTTTGGCGCCGAGGGTAACTTAGCAAGTGGTACAAAATGGGCCATCTTCGAGAATCTGTTGACTGTGACCTAGATTACGGTCTTGCCTTCGGAGACAGGTAGATCCACAATAAAATCAGTGGACAGGTGGGTCCAGGGCTCGGTAGGAATGGGTAGGGGCTGAAGGACTCCCCATGGGCGTCCGTGCAGAGGCTTCTGCCTCGCACATGTAGGGCAAAAAAAAAACCCAAAAACTTTCAATAAGGGCTGGTACAATAGTATGATTTAGATAAGACCCTGATTATTTTTAATGAGAAAGTGTCTCTTGCCTAAAAACCAAGGGCTGAGTGGGTGGGAAAGACAGACACTAGAATTAACTATCTCTGGCTTGCTTATTACCTCACACACACAAACTCTCTATTTCACCTCTCACCAAACTTTTATAAGTCCAAAGATTTACAAAAGCTATACTTACCAATCCTCTTTAACCACCAATAAATTTATCATCACTTAGTTAATTGAAGGGTTTGAGATTCGCACACCATTAAGCACACGCTTCCGCAAAGGGTGCGGGGCCTCTGGAAGCTGGGGCTGTGGAATTGGTGGCCTCTGGAAGCTGGGGTTGTGAAATTCTATTCCTGGATCGCTTGCAGTGAGCTCTGGACTCCTCCCGGGGGATGCTGGGAGCAGTATGCATATGAGTCTTCTACTTCATAGTGAATTTTTCTTCTCAGCAATTTGGGACATTTCACAGATATAGTTACATTCACAGATATAGTTACATTCATAAATCAACTATGATTATTGAAACCCTTAAATGAAGCCTTATTGGTCTATGTAAATCCATTCTGATTTTTTACTTCTGAAGGCTCAACATAGAGAGCTAATGGGTCCTGCTATGTACCGTCGCTCACGATATATGGTTGCTTTCCCTGCCCTCCCCCACCCAGGGCCGGTGCAAGGGTAGTAGGCACCCTAGGCAACTTCTGCCTTATGACCGCCCCCCCAGTCGACTTGTGCCACCCTCGCCTTGCCCCTGACTGCTACCTTGTTCGCGCACTTTTCAGGGCCACAAGCAGCGTGCATTGCTCGCGGCCCAATGAATCTCTACTCCTCTTTTCCATGAGCAGTATTCCACTCGCGGCATCACATGGCTGCTCTTCGAAGCCCCCTAAGGGTCGGCACCATAGGTGACCGCCTAGTTCACCTAATGGACGCACTGGCCCTGCCTCCAACCCAGGGAGCTTTAATGCATTGAAATGCTGTATTAAACACTCGGCAGCTTATTTGTAAGCTGGGAAGCGGCATGTAGTGCTCACAATATACATCACCCACACAACAATTACCAACGAGCGCTGTCAGGGACTCTGAATTGCATTTTCTATAGCCAACATCAGGTGTTTTTAAAAAACAAAAGACTATTTAAAATCAGTAATCATTTGCTACTTCAAGCCATGCAAAAAAAAAGTGATGACGACTGTGCTGTTGTACTCCAGATTGCTTTAAATGACATCTTCTGATTTTTCACTGCCTGAACTGTACTCTTCCCTTCAGTAGGCCTCTTACTCCTGTGTCCATAATAGTAATACTTTGTTATACAAAATGAGAAACCACATAGATTATTTTGGAAGCCTGTTTTCATCATGTCCTGTTTATTATTTATTTATAAAAAGTTATAACTGTCACCTCCAATGCGGTCTTTCTCCCAGGAAACAATTATACATTCACAATTAAAATGACAGATATCACTTAAAAAGTGCTACTTATCTGGCTAAGTAAGATCTTATCTGGCTATCATGAATGTTTTTAAATGCTCCGCAAAGTTGCAGGGTAGCATTACACATATGTTATAACTTATGCATAAACGATACACGTGGGTTATAAAATACTGGGGTAGAACTACGCAAGGCCAAACACATGAATATGGGCGAGTGTGCAGGTTTTTTTCCTTTCCCAGGGACTCCCCCTCTCAGTGTGGCTAAAAGGACACACTCTGTGGGAAAGGACATGGAGTTTTAGCCACAATGAAGGATGGCAATTTTCAGATGCTCTATTAATGCACATTTAGGAGGTAATTTTCAAAGTAACATAACGTATTATTGCAGCAGTTTTCAAAAGCCATTTATGCATGTAAAGTGCACTTATGCGAGCAAATCCTATGGACAATTCAATGGCATATGTTGAAGCAATTTTCAAAAGCCCACATATGGCAAAAGTGCAGTACACGTAAACTCAGTTTATGCTTGTAAATCCTTTTGAAAATTATCCCCCAAAAGTTTGTTTTTTTACTCACGTAAATCAGTTTGAAAATTGTTCTCAAAGTAATTGTGCAAGATAACATGGGATGTCGGTAACAGAGGGAGGGCTAGTACTTTCCCTATTGCCCTAAAAAGAGTACTCTTTCTGCTTTGTGTCTTCAAAGAACTTGCCATTCAGTTCAAGATAATACTTGAGTATCCACAGTTCCCTACTGCGTTTCCTGTTCCTTTTTGAAGCAAAAACTTGTTCAACCTCTTGAATCAAATTGTTCCATTTCTCTCAAGAATTTGCTCCTCCTCTTCTTCAGCAGAATCTGAAGTCTAGTTGTGCCCTTCAACTTCATGCTGTCTCACCAAAGCTTGTACTGTCTTCAAAGCTTATCATCCAGTGGTTCCCTTCCAAGGCGGGTTTCTGGGACATGTGAAGACTTCTGTGTGTGTTAATTTAGAAAACAATTCAGCTTTTCATTTCTCTAATGACTTTAAAACCTCTAAGGATTTAGTCATCCAGCGGTCTCTATCCTATTTTTTTTCTGTTTTTTTTTTTTTTTTGCAATCAAATATTTTTATTAAAAGTAAACATCCAACATCTCAGTCAAAAATCCTTTTCAACAGCTTCACAATATTCAAGAGAGACAGAATTGTCCTGTTTTGGCATTACCCCATAGCACACAATGATTACATATCATTCTTATCTATAACCTTCTAAATTATCTTCTAGAAACTGGACTTCTTTCATTTCCCCAGTCTTCCCCTATTCTTTTCTGAAAATTTCAGGCTTATTTTAAATGTTTCCTTTCATTTCTTCATACATTGCTGTAACAGTCAGTAATTCAGTTCATTCCATACACAGATCCTTATGAACTACTTTGAAATTTTTCAGTTAATCCATATTGCTAATAACAATGCAATTCTACTCCATATATTCTTCTTGGATCCTATCCTGCTTCTCTCTGAATCAATTCCTTTTTAGGTTTCTTGTGGATTTGAAGCCCTATTATGAGTTCAACAAAATCTAAAACTTTCTGCCAAAATCTCTGCATTGGTGGTCAGTTCCATACCTGTGAAAATACTTTTGGTTATAATTCCTCCAGCATGGCCGAGTCATTCTTATATGTTTTACTAAGTTCTTGTATTACTATCTTGATGCTTCTTGAAAATGGTAAACATGCACCAGATCTAGAAATAACTGTTGGGGAAAATGGAGACCTTGAGCATGGGAAAGCTCAGAGGCCTTCGCAATCTGTTAGGGAAGATGGAGACCTTGAGCATGGGAAAGCTCAAAGGCCTTCGCAATCTGTTAAGGAGCGCTAGGAGAGCTGTGCCATTTCCAAGGAGATTGTGTGCCCTTGGACCTCGGCACAACCCCAGAGAACTCCAAGGCAGAACCAAAGCTGATGAGACATGTCCGAGCCTGGGCTGAGACCAGGAAGCCAAGCCCCTGCCGACCTGCACAGCCTAAGTGAGACCAACCATGCAAGGTTGGTCTCTGAGTGGTCCTCCGACTACTCCAAGCCCTTTCGGACCTGCTGCTGGGAATGGCAAAGGCAGCAGGCCGGACAGGAGACGAGGGCAGACGAAGGTTCTGGAACATGAAGGCTCGAGACGAGGAGCTTGGAGACGTGAAGTCACAGACGAGAAGCTTGAGACGTGAAGACTCAGATGAGAGGCTTGAGCTCGAAGACTCAAGATCAAGGTTCAGGAACAAAGTCTAGTACAGGGTTGAGGTTGCGACGCAGCGCGCCCTACACAGCCCACCACAGGGCGGACCCACGGGACTGGTCGCGGACCACTCTTGAGTGCGAGGCAGACTCCAGACGAATACGTAGAAGATAAAGCCGGAACATGGCAAAGATTCAGTAGAAGCCTGCACTGAGACGCGCCCTACACAGCCACCCATGGCTGGTCACGGAACATGCTGGAATGGAGCAGATTCAGTCAGAGTCTTAGGCATGGACGGAGCAGCCACAAGAACATCCGAGGGCCGAGACGAGATTCAGGGTAAGGGACGAAGATGAGACTTGGCTTCAGGCATGAGATACGGGACCAAGACGAGACTTGGCTTCAGGTGAGGATGACCCTCTGGAGACTTGCGCTGCAGACCAGAAGACAGGCTTATGCCACGAGGTGACGAGACACGACATGGCATGCCAGAAGAGATAGCAATCAGAAACACAGGTCCAGGAAGCAGAAGCAGAGATGAGGCATCAGGAAGGAACATCAGGAAGACCATGAAACATCAGGAAGACGAGGGATAACCAGAAGAGACCAGGAACATGAAGAACGGTGAGGGATCCCACGAAGAACAGGAAATACCAGCAGGAGCGAAGACAAGAAGCCCTTGAGAGGAACTAACTCCTTGTGAGGGCAACTAAGGACTGGAAGCTGGGCCCTATATAGGGCTGAAGATCAGGAAACACCCAGGGAGGAGTCCGGGTGGGGCCCGGGGCATATCCGGCCATGGGCCCTTTAAATCTGTGAAGGAAGCATGGCCCGCGTCTTAGGAAACAGGAAGCAGGAAGTTCAGCACCGTGGAGAGCAGCCATGCTGCTGCTGTGAGTGCAGAAGCCGGAGCAGGTCACAACCAGGCCCGAAGTTAGAGCAGTGGCGTCTAGGCCACAAGGGACAGCTGGGAGCGGCTCCTGGCCGCAAGTGAAGTCGGGGACTGCGGCCTTTGGCCATGAGGCTGAAGAGGGCATCATCGTCACTCCCTGCCGCGAGAGGGTCCCGATGAGAGCGGCTCCGTGCTGCACTGAGAAGTGAAGGAAGTTGGCGGCCTCCGTTTCGCATCAGAAACAGCAAGAGAGATCTCCTGCGGCTCCAGCCTCAAAGGTAAATGCCTGCTCGCGGCTGGCCTGCGAGCATAAGTGTAACAGTACCCTCTCCTCAAAGGGGTCCCCTCCTGATTTCGGGGGTGAAAGACCAGGCAAAAGACATCTGGAACATTAATGGGTGCAAGTGCCTCCTGCAGGTCGTAAGGAAACCCATTGGAATGTGAAACCTGAAAACACGAACCAAACACTGAAGATGAAACTCTGGGCACAGGCCCCTGCTGCAGGTCATACGAACCCAGAACGAGGATTTCAAAAGTATGGCTCTTAGCAGTCCATAGGTATCAGCTCATTACAAAACTACTGGAACAACAAAGAGCACAAACACAAGAGAAGAAGACACAAGAAACATGGCAACAAACCAAGCAAGACACAAGAAACATGGCAACAAGTCATGCAAGACATAAGAAATATAAGAAAGTAAAAAGGCCACAGAACAAGCAAAAGGGGCAAAAAGCACCACACAACAGACAAAAGAGAACCACAGAAACAGGGCAAAAAGGCAAAAAACAGCCACAGAAACAGGGCAAAAAGGCAAAAAAAAAACCCCACAAAAAGCAAGGCAAAAAACAGCCATAAAAAAGCAAGGCAAAAAAAGGCCACAAGAAACCAAAAGAGCGAAAAGGCAAGCCACACAAGAAGCAAAAA
The DNA here is from genome assembly GCF_901001135.1 of Rhinatrema bivittatum. Classification (NCBI taxonomy): domain Eukaryota; kingdom Metazoa; phylum Chordata; class Amphibia; order Gymnophiona; family Rhinatrematidae; genus Rhinatrema; species Rhinatrema bivittatum. The sequence goes on along the minus strand of NC_042629.1, from coordinate 12,351,769 downwards.
AGGGCAAAAAGGAAAGCCACACAAGAAAAACACTGGAAAAAGCAAAAAGCCAAAAGAGCACAAAGAGGCAACAAGAGGCAACAAACAAGAAACACAGAGAACGCTGGAACATCAGAGAGTGCTGGAAACATCAGAGAGCGCTCCAAAGACCTGGGAGGGAATCCAAGGGTGGGATCAGCTTGCATCAGAAAAGATGGAACATAATAGAGTCAGGGTTGGGCGCAGGCACCTTCTGCAGGTCGTGTGTTGGGTTCCACGGTCGTGGCACCCCACGACCGCGGCCCCCTACCTTAGCCGCGGTGTTCCTGCTCCGCGGGAGCCCCGGGGGAGGGCTCCGATCCTGGCCGTTGCCACCACACGGCCTCCCGAGCTACCCGCTGCAGGGGGAGCCATCCTGCTCCCCCCTCGCAGCATCCAGCAGAGTCTCTTCTCCGCGGGACAAAATCAAAGATGGCCACCGCCATCTTTAGGCTCGAGGCCGCGCCTCCTCATTAGCCTTAAAGGGACATGATCCCTTTAACCAGGCTCAGCTGTTCCCTATGAGCTGGAATAGAGGAAGTATAAAGGGAGACTTCCTCTGCTCATTCCTCGACTTGGCAACGTCCCCTAGCGCTGTCTAGTCTGCTTGCTTCGGTGAGTCTTCAAGCTTTGGATCTCGTTCCTGTTCTGTCTTGGTGTTCCTGGTTCCTGACTTCGGATTGGCTTACGGTGATTCTCTGGTTCCTGACTTCAGATTGGCAAGCGGTCATTCCCTGGTACATGACTGGACTGGTGAGCGATGACCCTCTGGCACTCGACCTAGGACTCCAAGGGCCCACCTAAGTCCCAGCGGCCCGGGTCCCTACGGGCTCCTCCTGGGGGGACCGTGGGCTTCCAGGGCGAAGCTCCAGTTGGCCTTTGCACCGTTACCTTGACCTCCCTAGGTCCACCTAAGTCCCAGCGGTCGGGTCCCTACGGTCTCCTCCCGGGGGGACCGCAGACCACCAGTGGTGAAGACACAGCGCCTCATCTCATCTCTTTATCGCCTCCGTGTTTGCCTCAGTCTCCAGTGCCAAGGGTCAGCTGGTCCTGCCTCCTGTTCTGCCTCGCCACCCGACAAGAGAGCCTATTGACCCTCCGAAAGGTATACCATCCTCTCATCGGCCAAGGGTCCACAAGCCTGAGCATAACAGATTGCCAAGTCCATGGACCCGGCAGAGGCATCCGCCCGCCAGGTTATTCCGGGAATGGCCGAGCACCTGCTGGATCAGCAGAAAACCCTGGACGCCCTGGTTTCCTCAGTGCAGAGCCTGAACCAGCGTTTTGACACGTTGGCTCCTATGTACCCTATGCTGCCTTCACCGATGGGTTCTGGGGGTCGGCCGATAGTTCGCATACCGGCACGCCACGGTTCTCCGGGGAACCTCGGGCCTGCAGGGGTTTTATGAACCAATGCAATATGCACTTCCGCCTGTAGGCCGCTCTCTTCCCAGATGACGCCACCAGGACGACCTTTATCCTGGCTCTTCTGGAAGGCCCTAGAATGGGCTTCCCCCCTATGGGAACAGGACGATCCCGTTCTAAGGAACCTCAGAGAGTTTTGAGAGTTGTTCCGAATAAACTTCGGGGATCCGGCTCAAGAAGTTTCCACAGGGCCGAGACTACTGCAGTTACGTCAAGGCTCCAGGACATTGGCGGAATACGCCATCAACTTTTGGCCCCTCTCCTCGGAGCTTGGCTGGGACTCCGACTGCCTCCACACCATTTTCTATCAGGGACTGAGCCCCCGAATTAAAGATGAGCTCGCAGGACGTGAGATACCGAGCTCCTTAAATGCCTTGATCGATTTGGCCGGTCGCATAGATCGACGCCACCAGGAGCGCCGCCAAGAGGCCCAGACAACATCTAAAGCTGCAACTCCGTCCAGACGTCCGCGACATTCGCCCTCAACCAAGGGGTAGGTCAGAAACCCCCAGGTCGCTACCCGACGAACCCATGGATGTGGGACGGGGGAAGCTGTCCTCCCGCGAACATCATCGGCGAATAAGGAAGGACCTCTGTTTTTATTGCGGTGCAGCGGGCCACCAGATAGCCACCTGCCCTGCACGTTCAGAAAACTCCCGTGCCTAGGACCAGGAGGAGGCCTCGTCCTAGGCTCAACTTCGTCTACACCTCCACTAACTGTTCCAGTGGCGCTAACGTCACCCGCGGGTGAGTTTCATACGTTAGCCCTGGTCGACTCAGGCGCTGGCGGCAATTTCATAATGCGGAAATTGGTGGAGCACCTAAAAATTCCACTGGCTCGCATCCCTGCTCCTCTGGTCATCTTCTCCATCCAAGGGAGACCCCTCCCAGGTCGCATGACCCACATGACAGTTCCTATCAAGTTAAGGGTAGGGCTCCTTCATCGGGAAGAGATGTCATTCCACGTCCTGGAGCACTCAATGCACCTGGTAGTCTTGGGCTTCCCGTGGCTCCAAGAACACGGTCCCCAGTTCGAGTGGAAGAGTTTACAGATGACCCGTTGGGGCCCGAGCTGTCATGGTAGATGCCTCCAACCTATAATCCCAGTCTCCTACTCTGTGGCCTCCACCAGGCTTCCAGGATTGCCAGAGCCTTATGCTTCATATGCGGATGTGTTTTCGAAGCAAAAGGCCGAGATTCTGCCCCTCATCGATCCTTTGACTGCACCATCAATCTACTTCCTGGCACTGAGCCTCCTCGTGGGCGCACTTATGCCCTCTCACCTGCGGAAACACAGGCCATGAATGAATATATCCAGGAAAACCTGGAGAAGGGCTTTATCCGGAAGTCAAAGTCCCCCGCAGGGGCTGGATTCTTCTTCGTCGAGAAGAAGGATGGAACACTGTGCCCCTGCATAGACTACCGGGGCCTGAATGCTATAACGGTAAAGGATCACTACCCCTTGCCTCTTATCTCAGAACTCTTTGACCGCCTGCAAGAGGCAAGAATCTTTTCCAAATTGGATCTTCGAGGGGCTTACAACCTCATTCGAATTAAGGAGGGTGATAAGTGGAAGACCGCCTTCAATACCCGGGACGGCCACTATGAGTATTTGGTGATGCCATTCGGGCTTTGCAATGCCCCCGCAGTTTTCCAGAATACCATGAATGAAATATTCCGCGACCTTCTGTACCAATGTGTGGTAATATATTTGGACGACATCCTGATTTTCTCCGATTCCTTGACTGCCCACCGCCGGCACGTCGTCCAAGTCTTGCAATGTCTCAGGGAACATAAGCTGTATGTGAAGCTTGAAAAGTGCCTGTTTGAGCAGGAGTCTCTCCCCTTCCTGGGATACATAGTCTCCAGTCAGGGATTCCGTATGGATCCGCAGAAGCTAAGTGCCATTCGGGGATGGCCACAGCCATCCAGGCTCAAGGCACTCCAAAGGTTCCTGGGTTTCGCAAACTATTATCGGTCTTTTATTCCCCACTATGCATCCATTGTGGCACCGATGACAGCCCTGACACGTAAAGGAGCGGACCCCAAAAAGTGGCCTCCAGCAGCGGAGGCCGCCTTCCGTCGCCTCAAGGAGGCGTTCATGCTGCAACCCTGCCTTCAACATCCCGATCCGCAACGCCCGTTCTTTGTCGAAGTGGATGCATCTTCAGAAGGAGTAGGGGCCATCCTGAGTCAGGCCTCTGAGGG